>NC_141876.1:199948383-200251413 GCF_056163025.1 Triticum urartu | reverse complement strand
CCTGGAGGGTGCCCGGATAGTAGAGGGCCAATGCTCGAAGGATATCATGTTTGTATGAATGTATCCGAGCTGTCTAGGTGTTGTTTTATGAACCGAGGCTTTGTAATATATTTATGCCTTTATCTGAGATTATTTTCCTCCTGTGCAGCCATTTCTATTCTTAAGAGTTTACCAGTCGTCGGTGTCAGCCCCCTCGTAGATGCTACAGGGGTGTTCGGTATAGCGCACGGCCACACTTGACCCAACGTCTTGGTCTGTAAGGGAGGTGTCTACACAGTGAACTAGGCAATCAGACTATGTGGCTTTATCACTCTCACTTAGCCATAGGAGTTTGACAATAGGACTAGGAACTAGCTCCTGGTGCGTGTGCGACTATCTGAACTTGGATGCCTTAGGCACGTGACTGGATGAAGGCCAGTACTTCGTATAGTACAGAAGAACTCATAAGAGATTTATGGTGAGTCGCCGAATCGCTGACCAGCTCTCGCCGTATCATGATAATCAATTTTTGGCTTTCTCCACTGAGGTGCTTGACCGGACGAGCCAGAAACACAATCGCAGTAGTTCTCCCTTTACCACCTTAGCCGAACAAGTGGAATGTAAGGTAGCAACCATAGGAGCCGGGCAACCGAACTATTGACCAAAGACATGATTCAGAGCTGATGCATATAATGCAATGTTCAGGACACCAAAGTGTACTTCTAAAAGTATTCAGACTTTTCTTCTTTGAACATATGTATGGCCGAATAGAGCCCATGGTATTGATTCTGTACCAGAATGTATACGTGGCAATCTTAGGACAAAAGAGGAGTGCAGATTATGAAACAAACCAGGACCGAACGAGGGTTGGTAAAAAACTGTTTTCATTATAATCTGTTTGATACGTCAAGCCGTGCTATTACAGATAGTGCCAAGGCTATTTTACATGCCAAGATTTGTAGACAAGGGAAAGCTATATGCGGGGCCTAAAAAAGGAAGAATGGTCTTGAAGATCTCATTGATGCCCTTGCCGCAAGTCTGCGTCACTTTCGCCCTTGTGGAAAAGATTCCTTGAGAGGAGGGGTCCATGGTCAGTTATATGAAAGCGAACCCAGAAACAGTCCTTGCGCGACCGTGGATTAACTAGGTTTTAATGCACCCGTGGTATTGAAAAAAAGATCGAAGGAAAAAATGTCGAGCCGTACTATAGAACTCTCCACATTGTGTCTCTGTCGTTGCCCAGGGTATTTTGAGCGTGTAATTATGCACACACGGTACAAATGCCACGGATTTGTGTGGCGGTCGACAGAAGCAAAACTGCTAGTCTAGCTCTGGAGTTGCCGAGCTGTCATCATGCAGAGTAGACCAGACACGTTTAACAGTGTCCGGGGGCTTGATGGCCGATGAGGGCCGCTGTGCACTTTGGCCGCAAGGGCCGCAGTATGCTCCTCAGTACGGAGGGAGCACTCCGTGTTTCCATTGATTGTGATGACGCCACAGGGTCCAGACATTTTGAGCTTTAAGTAAGCGTAATGGGGACCACATTGAAGCGGGCGAAGGCGGTTCATCCGAGCAGTGCATGATAACCACTGCGGAAGGGGACGATATCGAAGATCAAGTCTTTGCTTTGGAAGTTATCTGGTGAACCAAAGACATCCTCCAATGTTATTGTGCCCGTGCAGCGGGCTTCTACGCCGGGTATCACTGCTTTAAAGGTGGTGTTAGTAGGCTTGATTCTTGATGGGTCAATACCCATTTTGCGGACCGTGTCTTGATAAATCAAGTTAAGACTACTGCCGCCGTCCATTAGGACTTGGGTGAGATGGAATCCGTCGATGATTGGATCAACGACCAAGGCTGCCGAACCTCCATGACGAATACTGGTCGGGTGGTCCTTATGATCGAAGGTGATCGGACAAGCCGACCAGGGGTTGAATTTTGGGGCGACCGGCTCTACAGTGTAGACGTCCCTTAGTGCATGCTTGCGCTCCCTCTTGGGGATATGAGTGACGTATATCATATTCACCATTTTTCACTCAGGAGGGAATTTATTCTGCCCTCGTGTGTTCAGTGGGCGGGGCTCATCTTTGTCCTCGCTTGGCGGCCCTTTCCCCTTGTGTTTGGTATTTAGCTTACCAGCCTGTTTGAAGACCCAACAATTGCTGTTGGAGTGGTTTGCAGGCTTGTTGGGGGTACCATGAATCTGGCAAGGCCGATCGAGTATCTTGTCTAAATTGGATGGGCCGTCCCTATTTCCTTTGAATGGCTTCTTCCGCTGACCAGGTTTGTAGCCACTGAATCCGGCGTTGACCGTCGTGTCTTTGATATCTTCATTGTTGCTTCGATGCTTGTGTTTGTTGCAACGTGGCCTGCCGTTGCCATCTCTGGCTTCGGAGGTGCCAGGGTCGCTAGTATTGTTGCTTCTATGAGCTAACCAGCTGTCTTCTCCCATGCAAAAGCGGGTCATGAGTGGGGTAAGGGCTACCATGGACTTAGGCTTTTCTTGGCCGAGGTGTCGGGCGAGCCATTCGTCACGGACGCTATGTTTAAGGGCCGTGAGGGTTTGGACATCCGGACAATCAACGATTTGGTTCTTTTTAATTAAGAACATCGTCCAGAGTTTTTGGGCTGACTCTCCAGGTTGCTGGATCAGCATCTGGAGGCCGGACATAGGTGCCTTGGAAGTTGTCTCTAAAGGCATCTTCCAAATCTTCTGAACTGCCAATAGAGTTCTCTGGGAGGCTGTTTAACCAGTGTCGTGCTGGTCCTTTCAGCTTTAGGGGGAGGTATTTGATGGCATGGTGATCGTCGCTGCGAGCCATGTGAATATGGAGAAGAAAGTCTTCAATCCATACCGCGAGATCAGTCGTTCCATCGTATGCTTCAATGTTTACGGGTTCAAACCCTTCTGGGAACCTGTGCTGCATTACCTCATCGGTAAATCATAAGGGGTATGAGGCGCCTCTGTATCGGGCAACGTCGCGACGGAGTTCAGATGGCATATGTATTCGGTTTTTGGCCCGGGTGAGGTTGTGCCTGTCGCGCCAGGCTTGATGGCCGTCGTCTCGCGTTGGGGCACGTCCCCTTGATCCATAGATTGATCTGGCCTGACCGGCTCTATTGTCTAGGTCCTGGCGTAAGTCGTAGGTATAGCTCGGAGCTGCTACCTCTTTGCCTCGAGGGCGAGGTAGTAGGGGCTGGTGTTCGGCATAAGTAGCCGCTTTATCACGCCCACGTGGTGGTCGGTCTAGTTCATCAGCTTGTTCGTATATCGACGGTATTAGCTCAAGGGCCTCATTGTCGAATTGTGGTAGTAGCCGATGCTTCAGATAGCTCTTTGTTGGGTGCTCGAGGCCGTATTCTTCGGAAGCTAGGACTTGGGTCCATCTGTCGTTGAGGGTATCCTGTTCGGCTTGGAGCTCTTGCTTCTTCTTCTTTAGGCTTCACGCAGTTGCAATTAGCTGATGCTTAAAGCGCTCTTGTTCGAGGGGTTCCTCTGGCATGATGAAGTCTTCGATGCAGACGCTAACATGATCCTCGGAGATCAGTAGATAGTTACTATCTTCCGAATCCTCATTCCCGACCGGCTCGTCGGGGTTGACTTGTTCCTCCTCCCAATCATCCTGTTCGAACGTAGGCTCGACGGGGTCTTCGAGAATCTCAGCATTGTCCGGAGTGTTATTGTCTCCGGTGCCGGTATTACTGTCCGTTTCGCGCCGCGATTTTGAGTGGCGTCGCTGACGTCGACATTTTAGTGGTGCGTCCGCGGGCTTGTCCTCACTCGGATCTTTCCTGCCTTCGTCGTCATCCTCTTTGGGTGTATCCACCATGTACACATCATATGTGGAGGTAGCCGTCCAGCGCCCGATGAATGACGGGCCTTGGCTCTGTTTGTCTCCGGCATCGTCGTCCATACTATCAATGTCTTCGGAGGCGTAATCTAGCATGTCGGTTAGATCCTCGACAGTGCCTATTAAGTGGATGGTGGGTGGGATGTAAAATTCCCCGCACTTAGCCCCTAGTCCGGGCTAGGCGTAGTTTGGAGGTGACGCTTCTGTAATGGAGATGGATCGCATTAAGTCTAAGGCATCGTTTAAGAGCGAAGGCCGGACGGGGGACCGAGGACCTGTAGGGCTAAGCACGGCAGATTCCAGGCTATGCTCACCAGATGCTGGCCTCAAGAGTTCGTAGTTTGCATCCTGAGGCGGATTCGGCTGTCCGATGATAGGAAGAGTCCTGTTTGACTCCAGGCTCGCCGAAGACGTAGCTGCCTCCGGGTCTTCAGAGAAAAGCTCCATAGTAGGAGAGGGTCCGGTGGGTTTTAGATACCCATCTTCGGATGAAGTAGTCTGCCCTGGATCTAAGGCCAGGGCAGGGATGATAGTTGGTCCTTGAGCGGTGGCTGATGACGAGTCTGATGAGTTTCCCCCTTGGAGCAGAGGAACAATGGTCGAGGCCGTGAACCCTTCAAAGATAAAGTCTCCTCAGACGTCGGCGGCGTAGTTCAGGCTCACGAATATGATCTGATGACCAGGGGAGTAGTTGTCGATCTGTTCGAGGTGACCAATCAAATTGGCGCGCAGAGCGAAGCCGCCAAACACAAGAAGTTGACCGAGGAGGAAGGTTTCCTCGAAAATAGTATCATTGTTGATGATTGAACGAGCCATTGAACCTTCTGCTGATGACACAATGGAACTCTTAATGAAAGCACCAATGTCGGTGTCAAAACTGGCCGATCTCGGGTAGGGGCTCCCGAACTATGCGTCTGAGGATCGAAGGTAACATGAGACAAAGGAGACACGATGTTTACCCAGGTTTGGGGCCTCTTAATGGAGGTAAAACCCTACTTCCTGCTTGATTGACTTTGATGAGTATAGGGGTTACAAGAGTTGATCTACCTCGAGATCGTAATGGCTAAATCCTAGCTGTCTAGCCTGTGTAAATTCTGATAGCCTCTACGAACTATACCCTCTGGTTTATATAGACACCGGAGGGGCCTAGGGTTGTACATGGTGGGTTTACAGAGAAAGGAAAGCACACATCCGGACGCCAATTGTGCCATCCATGCAAAGGAGAGTCCCATCCGGACACGGGGGAAGGCCTTCTACCTTCTATCTTCATGACCAATCAATCCGTCCCATGTCACATAGCCCGGACACCCAAGGACCCCATAATCTAGGACTCCTTAGTTAGGGCCCACTAAAAAGAAAAACTGTTGGAAAGGATTGTTTGAATGAGAAATGATGCACCGGAAATGATTGAATGACTCGAATGAGGTGACAACCTCGAATTAATTTGAACACAAACACGAATCTTCTGAGATGTCTTGAGCACTCCGGAAGGATACACTGGCGAGAGGCGAATGAGCAAGGGGAAACACTTGAGTCGAGGAATGGAATATGATCAACAATGAAAAACTTGAATTGGATCCACCGGAAAGTAATGAACTAGACGAGAATTCACCGGTTGAGACAATTGAGGAAAGACTGAAGGGGCTCCGCACGAATGAAATTGATGCTCGAATAGAGGCTCAGACTCCGGGAAGAAAAGGGGTAGGAGGGCAGGTAAAAAAAGGCAACTTGGAACGGGGAACCGACGAATAACTTGAAGAGAAAAACACTGGTTGAAATAATTGAGGAAAGAATGCAAAGGCTTCGCACGAGTAGGATGGATAGTCGATTAAGGACTCTGGCTCCGAGAAGAAAAGGGTGGGCGGGTGGGAAAAATAAAGACAACTTCGGACGACATTGTCTATCTTCGGATGGGGAAACAATGTTGTTGAGAAAGAACTCATGACTGATCTTGCAAAAGACAAAGAGGGTCGAATCAACTCGAAGGGAAAGCACTGGATGAAAAGAGGATTGCGAACACAACGATCAAAAGAAGCCTGCGTGCTCCTAAATTTTTTTTGAAGGGGGAGAGGAGTAAGTCAAAACACCTACGTCAAGATTCCTCACCAGAGCGACGAAGGGGGCTGAGGAGTAAAAAGAAGTCCTACTCTCCGATATAACTAGACTCAGAAAAGTTTTCTTCTAGACTCGACAATGGCCAACTACGGACAATCAAGGGGGCTCCTATGGTTGGTCGAGGCTCTGATACCAACTTGTCATGCCCAATATGCGATCCGATCCGAGAGGAACTCGAAGGTCCCACCAAGGATAGAGCTGCATATTGAAACACTTTTGCATGGTGGATATCATTACATCGTACCATTACATAATAGTTGGGGATACATACAAGGCATAGAAATGCCACATAAATACATCAAACATCATACATGAGAACAACATCCGACTATGGACGATACACAAACAGAAACTCAAACGACATCCACCCTGCTAGCCCAGGCTGCCGACCAGGAACCTATCCCAAGATGGACGAAGAAGAAGAACTCCAAAACAAGTAAACATCACTCTCACATCATGATCATCGCATTACCTATACCTGCAACTGTTGTTGTAATAATCTCTGAGCCACGAGGACTCAGCAATCCCATTACCATGGGTATCAAGACTAGCAAAGCTTAATGGGTATGGAAAGGACAAGTGGTGAGGTTGCAGCAAGCGACTAAGCAATGTATGGTGGCCAACTTACGAGTACAAGAGTAAGATGAGAATCTATGCAAATAGTTGCAAACTAGTAACGATCAAGAAGTGATCCTCAACTACATACCTTCAAATATAACCCCACCATGTTCTCTTCTCGACTCACTCGAAAAGACACCGTCACAGTTATGCACACGGTTAGTGTATTTTAATTAAGTGTAGTTCAAGTCCACTACAACTGGATATTTAAAAAATTCCCATCTGCCACATAACCGCGGGCACGACTCTCGAAAGTTTAAACCCTGCAGGGGTGTCCCAACTTAGCCCATGACAAGATCACGATCCGCGGAGACAATCCTCCATCTCGGGACCCTCCGATCAGACTCGAATCCCGATGCATAAGACATTTCGACAATAGTAAAACAAGTGCAGAAAGACCTCTCGACGTGCCGTCACACTGATAGTAGCCACGACCGGATGAGCGCAACGTACAACAACCAAGACCCGAGTTTCCCCGGGGGAAGCCACACACGACTCTAGTTTGGGACCAACACCATCAACATTCGCCCCCTATATTATGTAGAATAATGAACCTCTGGTAGGGCTAACTCCCTATGCATCAAGCTTATTATCAAGTTTAGTCATTATGTTGAGCAAATGGTAAAACCAATGTTGGGTCTTGCTGGAAGAGTTTTATTCAAAGCGAACTGTCAAGAGGGGCCCATAAACCCTCATCGTGTTAGGGACGCAAAATCAAGGAACATAACACTGGCATGATGGAAACTAGGGCGGCATGAGTGGAACAAAACACCTGGCAAAATGCCGAGCCTTCCACCCATTACGAAGTATGTGATGGCCTGGCTTATTAGGGATGATAGACTACTCATATCAATAAGGAATTCCTTCTTTTCCGGGAGCCCATTCGGATAGAACTCCAAAGTTAAGCATGCTTAGCTTGGAGTAGTGTCAGGATGGGTGACCGACCGGGAAGTTGCTCCCGGGTGCGCACGAGTGAGGACAAAGTGCACAGAAAAGACTAGTATTGATCTGTGGGGCCAGTCTAGATCCCGCCAGGAGTAACAACCACCGGCGGGTGTGTCCGGGGCGTTACAAGTTGGTATCAGAGCCGACCCTCGCGGTTACACGGATGTTTGCGGACAGGTGCGTGGTCATGTTGTTCATGACGTTTGTGACCTGTCGTGGCACACGGCATGGTACATGTACTGGACTGGATGCACAGATGTATGTGCCAAGAGGGAATGTTCCTGTGGCCCGACGAGGACATCGGTTCCTCTGAGTGGGGGTGTATGTGATGGCCTGGCTTATTAGGGATGATAGACTACTCATATCAATAAGGAATTCCTTCTTTTCCGGGAGCCCATTCAGATAGAACTCCAAAGTTAAGCGTGCTCAGCTTGGAGTAGTGTCAGGATGGGTGACCGACCGAGAAGTTGCTCCTGGGTGCGCACGAGTGAGGACAAAGTGCGTAGAAAAGACTAGTATTGATCTGTGGGGCCAGTCTAGATCCCGCCAGGAGTAACGACCACCGGCGGGTGTGTCCGGGGCGTTACAAAGTATATATGTGCATTAATTAAATAAGACATATTGTGATATCCCAAGATATCCATGTCCCAACATGGAACAACCTGCAACTACACCTACGACTAGCAACGCTATAAGAGGGGCTGAGCAAAGCGGTAACATAGCCAAACAATGGTTTGCTAGGATGGTGGAAAAGGTTAGAGGCTATCATGGCAATTTGGGAGGCATGATAATCGAGTGGTAGATAGCGCGACATAGCGATATCATCGAGACAAATAGCATAGCAAAGATAGTATTGAGATCCAAGGTGATGGTCATCTTGCCTAAAATCCCGCGAGGAAGAAGAATGAGTCCATGAAGAAGACCAACCAATGTAGCCGAACGAATCCTCATGATCGCAACAAAACAGGAACTATCAAGAAGAAGAAGAACCGGAAAGAAGCAAACAACACGGTAAACACACAACACATAACGTGGCATGATTCTCACCCTAGTATGATGCATGACAAGGCTACATGATGCTACTCATGGCAAGAGATGATGCATACAAGAACAACACATCAAAGCAAGTTTAAATGAGGCCCAAATCAACATACAACAATTCCGGTAAGTCCCCATATGCAAATTTGGAAATTGGTCCAAATCTGAATAACACATTATGTTGAAGTTGTTAAACAGCAAGTTAAAGTGCACCATGATGATCTACGCATCTTTCTAGTCAAGTTACATATAAAGTTCATTTAATTCGGAGCTACAACCTAGAAGATATGAGCAAAGCAAGTTAAACATGGCATTGATGCAAAATGCATTCAAACATCAAGCACACATTCTCAAACCAAGGATGAAACAGGGCAAGATGAAACTACATGCAAAACTGTAACACCCCGGATGTAACCTACCTTGTTTGTATTCCAACTCTTGCCGTTTCCGGCACTAAGTTATTCTATTTCCTCATTGTCCGGTTTTTGCCTTCGTGTGCTTTTGTCTTGGTCATGCATCTCATATCATGTAATCATGTGCATTGCATTTGCATACGTGTTCGTCTCATGCATCCGAGCATTCTCCCCATTGTCCGTTTTGCATTTCGACGCTTCTATGTCCTCCGGTGTCCCTTTCTACCTCTTTTCGTGTGCGGTTGTTAAACATTTCCGGATTGGACCAAGACTTGCCATGCAGCCTTGGTTTACTACTGGTAGACCGCCTATCAAGTTTCGTGCTATTTGGACTTCGTTTGATACTCCAATGGTTAACCGAGGGACCAAAAAGGCCTCATGTGTGTTGTAGTCCAACACCCCTCCAAAGTGGCCCAAAACCCACCAAAAACCCCTCCATCACCTAGAGCGTTCGATAACGATTGTGTGGCCGCAAACCGTGCTCAATTTGGAGCCTCCTAGCCCCTCCTACCTATAAAAAGGCATCCCCTCTCGAAATTCCGGATCAAATCCACCCTAGTCCTAGACCTCTTCCCCTCCGCGCGGCCGGACACGTCCGACCGCCGTCGGACACACCGCCGCAGCCAATCAGGGGCTGCCACATCACCCCGCCGTCGTCTTCTCTCTCCTCCGCGCCCGTGCGGCCCGCTGGAGCCCGATCTGGGCCCTCCCCGGCCCGAGGCGCGCCGTCCGCCTCATCACGCCCCCGCGCCCGACGGCGCGCTCGCCCGCATTGGCTGCTGCTCGCGCCGTCCTGCTTCGCCACCGCCAACGTGCCCGCGTCGGCGAGCCTCCGCTCCGGCCGTCGCCCGCCATCTCCAACCGCGCTGCCATCGCCGCGCCGGCAGCGCCACCTCGCCGGCCTCGCCGCCCTTCTTCTGCTTCAGATCCGGCGATCCCCGACGTCTCCGGCGAACAGGTTTTCTGGCGATTCTCGGTTCGCGTGAAGCTACAGTGCCTAGATCCAGATCCACCTCGGAGCCGGGAGACGAGTACGTGAACGACGAGCCCATTGAGTACGCTTTCAAGGATCAAGGCAACTCTGAGAACTTTGCAGGCAAGATGACCATACCCTCGAAATCACTTCTATCTTTGCTTGCTAGATGCTCGCTATTTTTCTATGCCTATGCTACGATACCTACCACTTGCTTATCATGCCTCCCATATTGCCATGTCAAACTTATAACCCACCATGTCCTAGCAAACCGTTGTTTGGCTATGTTATCGCTTTGCTCAGTCCCTCTTATAGCGTTGCTAGTTGCAGGTGAAGATTGGAGATCGTTCCTTGTTGGAGCTTGTTCATTGTTGGGATATCACCATATTATCTTGATTATCTTAATGCACCTATATACTTGGTAAAGGGTGGAAGGCTCGGCCTTATGCCTAGTGTTTTGTTCCACTCTTGCCACCCTAGTTTCTGTCATATCGGTGTTATGTTCGCGGATTTTTGCGTTCCTTACACGGTTGGGTTATAATGGGAACCCCTTGACAGTTCGCCTTGAATAAAACTCCTCCAGCAATGCCCAACCTTGGTTTTACCATTTTCCACCTAGCCTCTTTTTCCCTTGGGTTTCCGGAGCCCAAGGGTCATCTTCATTAAACCCCCCAGACCAGTGCTCCTCTGAGTGTTGGTCCAAACTAGAGCCCCGTGCAGCGCCACCTCGGGGAAACTCGAGGGCTGGTTTTAGTTGTACGGATTGCTTATCTGAGTGTGCCCTGAGAACGAGATATGTGCAGCTCCTATCGGGATTTGTCGACACATTCGGGCGGTGTTGCTGGACTTGTCTTACCGTTGTCGAGGATGTCTTGTAACCGGGATGCCGAGTCTGAGTGGATTGTCTTGGGAGAAGGAATATCCTTCGTTAACCGTGAGAGCTTGTGATGGGCTAAGTTGGGACTCCCCTGAAGGGATTTGAACTTTCGAAAGCCGTGCCCGCGGTTATGGGCAAATGGGAATTTGTTAATGTCCGGTTGTAGATAACCTGAAACTTAACTTAATTAAAATGCATCAATCGCGTGTGTAACCGTGATGGTCTCTTCTCGACGGAGTCCGGGAAGTGAACACGGTGTTGGAGTAATGCTTGACATAGGTTGTTCTAGGATCACTTCTTGATCATAGTTGTTCGACCGTGCTTTGGCCTTCTCTTCTCGCTCTCATTTGCGTATGTTAGCCACCATATATGCTAGCCGCTTGCTGCAGCTCCACATCATACCTTTACCTTACCTATAAGCTTAAATAGTCTTGATCGCGAGGGTGTGAGATTGCTGAGTCCCCGTGACTCACAGATTACTTCCAAAACCAAATGCAGGGATCGATGATACCGCTCTAGATGATATCACCGAGCTCAAGTGTGAGTTCAATGAAGACTCTCGTCGTTACTACGTGTCTTTCCCAGATGATCAGTAGTGGTGCCCAGTTGGGGCGATCGGGGACTTTGTTGCATTTGGGGGTTGATCTTTATTTTGGTTCTGTAGTCGGACCCTGAGTGTATTGGATGAATGTAATGACTTATTTATGTATTTGTGTGATGTGGCGAGTGTAAGCCAACTATGTACTTTTCCCCTTTATTTATTTGCATGGGTTGTTGTGAAGATTACCTCACTTGCGACATTGCTTTCAACGCGGTTATGCCTCTAAGTCATGCTTCCACACGTAGGAGATATAGCCGCATCGAGGGCGTTACAAAAACCAAGCAAGTTTCATGTAGAGCATGCTCCAAACGGAGCCACGGTTCAACACATACACTCAATACAAGTTTCCAACACAATCTGCCCAAAACAACTAAGCACTTTGCAATCAAGGAAACAACATGCTACAGGAAACATATGGACACAAACTTGATATGCACTCAAATTATAGATTACATGATTCAAATAACATCAAGGTTCAGGTTCATAGGCATCAAGATTAAACCAGCATGATCAAAGCAACAAGTAAGTTTATAACACAGATTATGACTTAGCGAAAAACAGGGCATGCATGTGAGCAGGAATAACATGTTGACATGTTGGATGCATGAAACAAGCATGCTACAGTGCAAGATCATAACAAACAAAAGCAATGAATTAGATCACAGGTTAAACATGGCAAAACATGATTACTAAGCATCTTCATATAACCTCTAGATCAATGGCATTCATCAAGACAAGTAAGGAAGTTAAAAATAAATTCTGAGACTTAGTGAAAAACAGAGTATGGCAGAAAACAGATTCATGATGCATACTTTGAGACAACAAAAGTATATGCTAGAGGAACATTTCATTTCAGCAAAGGGCATGTAAAGCATGTAAAGGTAGAGCACTACAAAACAAGATCACTGAGCTACTACCAGAAACCACTAGAACATGCTCAAAACATCATGGCAAGAATGCAAGTGATAACTGATTCACGGACTGGAATTTACTGGACATGGCAAAAATAGCGACAAGTAGATTTGTTTGCAAGCTTGGTTAACTCATCATAAATCATATCATGGCAAGTGAGTGTACCCAACAACAATAAGGCATATTTTTAGAACTACTCATGTCAATAACAGGGTCATAGGAGGCATAGAACACTAGCTATTCACATGGCAAAACTGAACTTACTGATAACCGGCTGACATACATTATTTAGCAATTTTAGGGCATGGCAATAATAAGATGCAATAGGTCATAATTGCAAACAAGGACATGGATGGATAGAGCATAACAAGATCTCCAAAACATCCTTATTGAGTATCTCCAGATTAGGCAATGATTCACTTGTAGCATCAAGTTAACATGGCAACATAATGTAGAAGATTCAGACTTAGCAGAATTCACCAAGTGGCTGAAATAAAAAACAACAAGTAGCTCATTTTGCATGCTTGTGCTAGTCACCACAGGGCACATAAAAAATGCATGGATTGCACCACTGTAAGGATGGCATGAATATGCTCCTAAAACATGTTGACATGATGCTCAAAAGAAAATCACACAAGATGATATGAAAATAACAAAACGATAACTTACAACAGTTTTCAGAAGTTAACAACACTTAACACTTCTGTAACAAATATTAAGACATCAAGATGAACAGTAACATGCATGCAAACTACACCATCTTCAGAGATGAACATTTTAAAATATCATACACGTAAAACGGAGCAATGAGCACGAAGTTATGGCATGATGAAGATGCACACAAAACATAGCAGATTTGGGGACTTGGCTGAATTTCAGGAAAAAAACCATGAGAGAGCGAGGAATAGCTAAGCAGCGCACTGGGCGAGGAATAGACGTGCGGGGGCGCTCACCTAGCGATCCAAGGCCTAGGGTGGCGGTGGATCGGGCCGGGAGGGTGCGCCGGGCCGCGTCTTGCGGGGCCCATGTGGCCGATGGTGGTGCCTCGTCCTCCTCCCAATCCTGCCTGGATCAGGGAAGGAAGGGCCGACGAGGTCTGACGGCGGGGCGACGTGCTCGGGTTGGTGGTGAGGTGCAGGGGCGGCGGCGCGGATCTGGCGCAGGAGGCCGACGGAGATCCGCTGGTGGAGCGATGCGCCGGCGCAGGCGGGCGGCTGGGCGAGGTGCGGGTCGGGGCAGCCGGCTCGGTCGCGGCTTGGCCGGACGGCGGTGGAACGCGAGGCGGCGGCGGCTTGCGACAGGCGGCGAGAAGCAGCGCAGGACGCATCATGGAGGTGGTGGCGCAGTGTGGAGGCGGCGGCGGGGAGCTCCGGCGAAGCGGCGACGTGCTCGGGCCTGCTCCGGGCTCCACGGGCCCGCGCGATGGGAGGCGGCGGCTGGCACTGTTGGGGCATGGAAAACAAGGCGGATTAGGGTTAAGGTGCTCGCTCTCCTAGATTTGGACAGGGAAGGTGTTTTTATAGGCAGAAGGAGTTAGGAGTGGTATTTTTCGGAGCGGTTTTCGCCGACACGATTGTGATCCGACGGTGATGAGCATGGATGTGGTTTAGATGGGCTAGCGAGCTATTGTGAAGGGTTGCTGGACTGCAAAAATAAAGAGGTCCGATGGTTAACGTGGTTAACCGTTGGGGCATCAAACGACCTCCAAATGGAACAAAATTTGACAGGCGGTCTTCCGGTGATATTCCAAGACCGCTCATCAACTCTAGGCCCATTACGAGAATGTTTTTCTCCCGCTCAGGAAACGAGATCTGGAAGGTGCGGCGGGTGCATATGAGAGTGTCGGAATCCAATACAGACAACGGAGAAAATGACCGGATGCATGTTTTGAAAAACATGCAGATGAAATGCACATGATGACATGAAAAAATGCAACACGTAGGAAAATGACAATGCAATGATGGAGAATAACTGTAATACACCTGGCGCATCGGTCTCGGGACATTACAAGTCTCCTCCACTAACAGAAGATCTCGTCCTGAGATCTTAAGAATGAGACAGAAGAGAAAGAGGATGAGGTAAAACAAGAGCGCAAGAGAGAATGTTAACAAAGTTGAGATCACTCAGGTAGAAAAGAGGAACGACGATTGTGACAAAAAATCGAAGGCTTAAGGAGTAAGATAGACTCGGAAACCACTTTGGTTAGAACAACATAGAAAAGGAAGAAGAACGACAGAATTCTGATAGCGTCCGAGTAGAAAAGGAAAGCAGAGATTGGAGAGAAGAAGGACTTCAAAAGAGATCATGACACTCTGATAAAATGTATAAGCAAGGAATAAACTAGATGATGGGTGAAAAGAGCAACATCACACTGCCTCCGGAACGGGAGAATATAAGGTAATCATAGGAAGGAAAAGAAATGGGAAAACAAAACACAATTTTTGCCATAATTGAATTGAGAAGCATCCTTGCAAGGAAGGATTGAACAGAGTTGTCAACAACGAAAAGAATAAGCTTGTTGTGGGCTTATGGAAAACATTTCAAAATTATGAGGTGATAACCAACCACAAACGGAAATGATTTAATAGCTGAGAAGAACGAAGAAATACAAAACTCCACTTCAAAAGAATGCGGAGAATTAATTGCATGTTGAGACGCAAGAAGAAAAGATACTCGAGATTTAAATCCTTAACGAACCACCATGAAGAACTTCGGTAACAAAAGGATGATGAGATAGAATTGAAGGATGAAATAATAAGATTAAAGTCTTGCGATGATTTAGATGGAGCTTCGCAGTGAGACAAGCGAGAAAAACTTGGAACTACGGAAAAGAAAAAATGAACAACTTAGAACCAAGAGATTATTCATCATGAACAATCTCCGAAGGAAGGAATTATTTGACCATGAGGAAATGAGAATAAGAATTATGTTATGCTTATTCTCATCATATTTAATTGATGACAAGCGGATTTGGCATGCACTTATCCTTCTTGAAAAGGATTGAAGTGAGATATAGCGCAAATTTGAGAAGGTCTTCCTGAACAACCGGTAGGACTGGAAAGAACAAATGAATTGATATGATAACAACAGAAAAGGAAATCTTGAACGAACCACCATAAGAATTTGAAAATAAAAGAAGAAAGATAATTCATCGCCGGGAATAATTAGGAAAGCACGAATGATAGCTGGAATGCGAGGACGAGGAATTGTTCTGGAATGATAGCCTTTGGTGAAACAAAACGAAAAACAATTCCTGACATACTCCGGATGGGTAAGAAAAGAATTCTGACAAATGAAATAATTCGAGAGGATAACATGAAGCTTGAACCACGAATCCCTGAGAGAACGGACAAGATTTAGAAGAAAACTGTTATTCGGTCTTCAAAGCTTAGAATGACGATGGAGAAACACCACAAAAATTGTTGAGACACTTCGGGAGAATGAAAAGTGAAGAGGTTGAGCAAACAATGAAAAATAATTTAAATCGATCTTGGAAAAGCATCTGACTGATGAAATTCATTCTTACGTCAAACTTCGAAAAGAATTTGGGAATAACTCTGGGAAAATTAGAAGAGTCAGGCAAGATCCTGGGAAAAGACCTGTGGGTTAGGGACCACTGAAAAGAAACACCGTTGGAAAGGATTGTTTGAATGAGAAATGATGCACCAGAATGATTGAAAGACTCGAATGAGGTGACAACCTCAAATTAATTTGAACACAAACAAGAATCTTCTGAGATGTCTTGAGCACTCCGGAAGGATAAACTGGCGAGAGGCGAAAGAGCAAGGGGAAACACTTGAGTCGAGGAAAGGAATATCATCAACACCGAAAAACTTGAACTGGATCCACCAGAAAGGAAAACGAGACGAACAATGATGAACTAGACAAGAATTCACCGGTTGAGACAATAGAGGTAAGACTGAAGAGGCTTCACACGAATGAAATTGATGCTCGAATAGAGGGTCAGACTCCAGGAAGATAATGTTGCGGAACGTAGTAATTTCAAAAAATCTCCTATGCACACGCAAGATCCATCTAGGTGATGCATAGCAATGAGAGGGGGAGAGTATGTCTATGAACCCTCGTAGTCCGAAAGCAGAAGCGTTATGAAATGCGGTTGATGTAGTTGAACGTCTTCGCGATCCAACCAATCAAGTACCGAACGTACGACACCTCCGCGATCTGCACACATTCAGCTCGGTGACGTCCCTCATACTCTTGATCTAGTTGAGGCCGAGGGAGAGTTTCGTCAGCACGGCGGCGTGTTGACGGTGATGATGAAGTTACCGACGCAGGGCTTTGCCTAAGCACTACAACGATATGACCGAGGTGGAAATCTGTGGAGGGGGCACCGCACATGGGGGGGCAATCCAAGGGGGGGGGGCCTAGGAGGAGGCGCACCCAAGGGGGGGGCAATCCTATACTACTAGGGAAAACCCTGGTAGCAGCACTTGAAATATGCATAGCAGTAGCGCTGGGTCCAGTGCTACTGCTAGCGCGCTACAACTAAGTTTTAGCAATAGCGTTGGTATGGGTAGCGCTACGGTAAGTATTGTTTGCAGTAGCGCTTCTTGGACTAGCGCTACTGATACCTATCTGTAGTGCTTGTTCATAGGAAGCGCTGCTGCTAATCCGACACTACTGCTAGGTGCTTTCCACCGCTACTGCAAATATTCCTGCTTTCACCAATTCGCACCCCTCTACGTATTTTTGTTGTATTTGTACATACTCTATACAATAGTTTGATCACATCATACTAAACATACACTATTCTCATCATATCATAGACATACAATAGTCTCATCATACCATCATCATCATTCAACTCAAATATCATCAAATATCGAAAATAGCGATACACAAGTGCGATCATGTCATGTCTCGAATAAGTGCAACTGCATGGTCATGGCACACACAACACAAGTTTCATCATCTCTATCTAAACCATGATGTAGAAGAGAAGAGCGATCAGCATGAGCAAGAGCGCAACTATTTAGTACCGGCGGTCCCGCCCCTGCTCATGCTGGAGTGTCCACCTCAAGTAACTACTTTCCGCTTCGGCTCTACTGTCGAACCCTCTATGGCTAGCACCCGGTACCTGTGCACCTGATCCGGAGTGGCTCGCCAATGGTCGTAGACTCCCGGAACCCTCCCAACGTACATGACATAGTAGCCCTTCGCCGTCTCTGATCTATGTACCTACATCGTGAGTTGATGAATTGAATGATAATATGCAACATAATGTACTTAAGAAAACAAGGAGGCATAATTTGCAAAATACAAGCAACCAATAGTAAACATAAATGACGAAGTTCCTCATACCCAAACTAATTAACTAGAGCGATCTACGCTAGTTCAGGACCACAGTTTAGTTACATCACATAGTTTCGCCGTGCATAAATTCAAAGTTTTGCCATAGAAAGACAGTAGTGATACATTATCATCAACAATCAGTCCTCCATGTCGGTGGTCCAATCTTCATAGTCAGGGAGGAAGCACCCGAGCTTCTTGAAAGGCTTCAGGTCCAGACGTTGAGCGAGTAGCAGTGCTCGAACATCTTGGAGGGAGTCCTGGACTAAGGGGTCCTCGGGCGTCTGGCCTGTGAAGATCGAAGACCATACTCTTGTACGGATTGGACTCTACTTGGCGTGGAAGGCAAGCTTGGCGACCGAAGATTCCTTCTTATGTAACCGACTCCATGTAAACCCTAGATCCCCTCGGTGTCTATATAAACCGAAGGGGATAGTCCGGAAAGGACATCACATATACTCATTACCATACCCACATAGGCTAGACTTCTAGGGTTTAGCCATTATGATCTCGTGGTAGATCAACTCTTGTAATACTCATATTCATCAAGATCAATCAAGCAGGAAGTAGGGTATTACCTCCATAGAGAGGGCCCGAACCTGGGTAAACATCGTGTCCTCCATCTCCTGTTACCATCGATCCTAGACGCACAGTTCGGGACCCCCTACCTGAGATCCGCCGGTTTTGATACCGACATCGGTGCTTTCATTGAGAGTTCCACTGTGCCGTCGGTAGAAGGATCGATGGCCCCTTCGATCATCAGTAATGACGTTGTCCAGGGAGAAACCTTCCTCCCCAGACAGATCTTCATATTTAGTGGCTTCATACTGCGGGCCAACTCGTTTGGCCATCTGGAGCAGATCGACAGCTATGCCCCTGGCCATCAGGTCAGATTCGGAAGCTTGAATTACATCGCGGACATCCGGGGAGATTTGATCTTCGATGGATTCGAGACCGCGACAACCGCTCCCCATTGCCTCGATGAACATGGCTTAAACCTGTCATCGGGCCGCATCTAGGAGATAGCTCCTGTAGCAGCTCTGGCCTTAAATCCGGAGCAGATCAAGTCGCCCAAAGATGGGTAGCTCGACCCCATCACGGGGGCTACCGATTTCGCGGCGCTGGAGCCGCACGCAGATTCCACTTCATACGGTATCCGCATCAACGGAACCTCGGACTCGCCTCCGACGTCGAACTCCGAACCCTATGAGCCCCGTATATCAAACTCAATCGGTTATCGATCTTCAAGTTCAGCACCGCAGATGTCTTCCAACACTCACCCATGGGTGACATACTAAACTCGCTAAAAAACCTATCCCTGGCAAACGACCCGTCACCGAACTATGTTCGGTTCGGACTTTCAGCGGACGATGGAGAATTTTGTTTCCCACCCGCCACCCACTTCGTAGCCACTATTGAAAACCTAACCAACAGGCCCGGCCCCCGCCCCAAAGACATAGACAGTGTGGACGACAATGAGGGGCAAGGCCAGAGCTTACTACCCGCTCGACACAAGATGGCCACTTCCTGGTATGATGTGTGTATGATAGGCACACCTTACGACGCTCTCGACGATGACAAAGAGGATCCGGTCAAGAATAAACCGCCTGGCACACAGCCCAGACACCGGCGCCCTAGGTCACATCGCCCAAGACAAAACACTGCTAGCACTAGAGAAGACGATACTCCGGACAACAAAGACCCTGTTGAGATAGAATCCGAGCAGGAGGAACAGGAAGGCAGGCAAGATAGCTCTGATGAACAGACCACATATGGGGACTCGGAGGACAGAAATTATCTCCCACTCTCTGAGGAAGAGGAGATCCTTGGCAACTAGGATTTTATCATGCCCAAGGAACCCCTCGAGTAGGAACGCTTTAAACGCCGGCTTATAGCCACTACAAGGAGCCTAAGAAAGAAGCACCTGCAGCTTCAAGCAAGCCAAGATTCGCTCAATGATAGATGGACCGAGGTCTTGGCCGCCAAAGAATACGGCCTTAGCAGCCCAGTCAAAAGCCACCCCAAGAATAGGTGGCTCCCTCAACACGATGGCAGAGCAATGGAACCCATACCACCATCGAATAATGCAGCGGGCCGACCACAATTCGGTCCAGAAAAAGCAGCAGCCCAAGCAGAGCACCATACCAACCCATCCGGCCGTCAAAACAAAACAGCTCGGGGGAATACCCACGATATCAACCAAGACAGGGAGGGTAGAGCAAGACGCACAAGATCGACGTACAGATCATGAAGATATACCCCGACTGCCGATGATGGTCGCCTATTCGGACGCTATAAAGCCAACCATGCCCGGTCCGAGCACCGTAAACATAGCCCACCGGAGGTGCTTCGTAGTGTGGCCCAACATAGAGGAGCTGCACACCCTCTCTGCTTCACTAACGAAGTAATGGAGCACGAATTTCCAGACGGGTTTAAACCCATTAACATCGAATCATACGATGGAACAACAGATCCCGTGGTATGGATCGAGGATTACCTCCTCCATATTCCCATGGCCCGGGGAGACGACCTCCACGCCATTAAATACTTACCTCTCAAGCTAAAAGGGCCAGCTCGATACTGGCTAAACAGTTTGCCAGAAAATTCTATTGGCAACTGGGAAGATTTAGAAGATGCCTTTCGAGACAACTTCCAAGGAACATATGTCCGGCCATTATATGCCGATGACTTAAGTCACATTGTCTAGGATCTCAGCGAGTCAGCCAGGGAGCTCTGGACCAGGTTCTTAGTCAAAAAGAACCAAATTGTCGACTGTTCGGATGCAGAAGCCCTTGCGGCCTTCAGACATAGCGTCCGGGATGAATGGCTAGCGCGTCACCTCGGCCAGGAAGGACCCAAATGCATGGCAACCCTTACCGCTCTAATGACCCGCTTCTGCGCGGGAGAAGACAACTGGCTTGCTCGTAAAAGCAACGACACCAGCGGCCCGGGCACTTCCGAAATCCGAGATGGCAACGGCTAGCCACGACGAACCGAACACAATAGTCACAGTAATATACGCGACACGGCGGTGAACGCCGGATTTCAAAATCCGAAGCCCGGTCAAGGAAGAAGCCACTAAAGGCAAACCAGGATGGACCATCCACCCTTGACAGGATATTGGACCGACCATGTCAGATTCACGGTCACCCTGATAGGCCAGCTAATCATACTAACCGAAACTGTTGGGTCTTCAAGCAAGCAGGCAAGCTTAACGCTGATAACAAGGGGAGGAGGCCGCCAGGCGATAAAGACGACGGATCGGCTCACCAGCAGAACGCCAGGAGCCAGAAATAGTTTCCCTCCAACGTTCGACCACTTTAGGAACGCGAATATCAGTTCGTCATCCACCACCCACGTACTGTACTGGCAAAATTTGCACCACGCGCACACCACTACGCATTCAAGATACCATGGGCATCGACGGAAGCACAATACAGACAACCCTACAAGCATTCCCGTAACTTTTTATTATCTTTTTACCTTATTTTTCTGTATCATCCCTAAAGAATAGGTGACCAGCTGGACATCATCTACAACGGACTCTATCGGAGTTCGGATCCGTATGCTCACCTAAGGGGCTACTTCTGTTAAGGATTCCCCTCCCCAAGGACGGGCGACGCAGACGTGTGATAGGAGGTCCAAAATAACCTTTTTTTTGGACCACACTCTTTATTCCGAGCCTGTACTATGCCCTCTTTCCTCTAATACCGACCCTGAGCATGTCAAATAGCCAGGTCCATGGTTTCTCTCTTTTTATTATATATATACATGAATTTATCATTGGCACATCGCTCCATTCTTAGTAAGTCTTATCTGAACCGAGATTTCATACTCTTTCAATAGTAAGTGCGGCCTTAACGGCTACTCTGCAGATGCACCTCGAGATACCCTGCCAGGGGCTCGGCATGGGAATGAATGAGCTACCAGTAAAAGTCCGAACAGCTCTATAGCGTACTTCGGCGTCGCAAGTTTGGCCTTATATGCATCAGCTCTGAATCATTGTCTTGGGTCAATAGTTGGGTTGCCTGGCTCCTGTGTTTGCTACCCTACGTTCCGCTCTATCGGCTAGGGTAGTAAAGGGAGAACTACTGCGATTGTGCCTTGGCCTAAACCGGACGAGCACCTCAGTAGAGAAAGCCGAAAATTGACTGTCATGATGCGGCGAGAGCTGGTCAACCACTTGACGACTATTGGAATCTTTAGCGATTTTCTGTGTAACACGAGGGATCTTTTTCAGATCATATATGCAAGGCACCACACGCCGCATACACACCAGGGGCTATGTCATAGCCCCACCATAAAACTCCTATGGTTAAGTGAAAGTGTTAACGCCTTATAGTCCGATTTCCTGGTTCGCCGCATTATCACCTCCTTCATGGACGAAGACGTTGGATAAAGAGTGATTAAATGCTTTTCCGAACACCCCCGTACTTCCTACGAGGGGGCTGAAGCCAACGACTGGAAACCTTTCAGATTATATTAAAACGACCACACAGGAGGAATTCAAGCTTTTCGAGCAAAACATAAATAGATTAACTATAAAATTGTCTTTTACAATCATCATACACCTCACTCGAACATTATGTTTTTCGAGCATTGACCCTCTATCAAGCGGGCGGCCTCCAGAATGTCTTCGAAATAACACTCCGGTTCTGGACGGTCCCTGCCTTCAGGCAGACCCTTCGTTGCAACGTCGATGGCCTTCATATTTCCCCATAATGTCTTGACTTAGGCAAGGGCCATCCGTGCACCTTCAATGCACGCCGATCGCTTTGCAGCATCGATTCACGGCACCACATCGACAAGCTTCTGCACCAAACCTAAATTGCTACTCGGCGCATGCTCGGTTGGCCACAACCGGATTATAACATCCTTCATGGCAGCGCCAGATACCCTATGAAGTTCGGGCCATTGGGCCATCTGTTCATTGAGCAGCAGCGGGCGCTTCAATGCACCGAACTGTGACCAAAAAAGCTTCTCCGTTGCATATCTGGCTCACGCTTGGTAATATCGCTCTGCATCAGAAGAACTCTTCGGCAAGTCCAAATACTCGTCCGGAGAACTCCACACTTGGTTCAGCTGAGCATAGTCCGGGTCGCCAAACTTAGTCTGCAGCAGAAAAGGCTTTCCAACCACTATCTCTTTCACCTGCCGAACCTCCTCACGGAGTGCTCTAGACTCTGATCGCGCTTCTCTTGCCTCCTGTCGGGCTTTGTCTAGTTCAACCGTTAAGGCTTTATTCCCCTTCTCAAGAAATTCGCAGCGGCCAGTAGCATTCTCCAAAGCAAGTGTCATCGTGGATACCTTCTCCTCGCCCTGGCATCACGCAGCTTGTTCGGCCTTCAGTTCAATCGACGCCCCTTCAGCAGGAGCATCACTAAGCCGGGCCCGCTCCTTGGCCTGGACTAGCTCCGCCCGAAGAGCCTCCACGGCGGCAGCACCATCTGCATTTCATGCACATTTCATACAAAGCTCTTTCCCACGTCAATCACATTGATGTAAAGAATGCTCGAAATACATACCTTGCGAGTTGTCAAGACGCCTGTTGATCAATGCAATGTCATCCTCCGGAATGTCCAGCTTTCGCTGCAGTTCGGCCACTTCCGTATTCCGGGCAGCCACAGGAGGAGAAGCAGCCTGTATTTCAAATTAAACCAAGGTTAATACCTAAGCACATCTCATTGATCCTCCGATCGCTTCCTTTGAAAGACAATCCGAGTCTCAGGGGCTACTGCATATACAACAGGTGCATTCTGTCAATAAAATTCAATTGACAAAACTACATCACAAACCTCAAAACCTCTTAGAAGGCTCGTGAAGGCCTCGTTAAATCCACTCTTCGCGGATAGAACCCTTTAGACCACCATAGCCATCAAGGTACGGTGCTCTTATGAAATGGATGCTCGTCGTAGCAAGCCCGTCAGCATTTCCGGCGCTCCTGGGTCTTCAGAAACCGCCACCGGAGTACGGCATTCCTGTGAAGGAACCTGCTTACTTGCCTCCAGAATCATCTCCTGCTGTAAACCGGACAGTTCGGGGATGCCAGTCTTGACCCCGGAACCCCAAGTGACAGAGGCACCGCCTTCGGGTAACGCCTTCCTCGTTTCTTGTACTACTTGGTGTTAGGGAGGAGCCCTTCGGGGCGATACCTCGGTATCATCCCCCCTATTGGGAGATGGGGCCGGAGAAGGCATGTCACTCTCCATCACCTTCGAAAGAAGATCTCCCAAGGAGGAGGACGATTGAGAAGCACCAGACATTAACCTGCATGGACGAACATATATTGGATGATTACTTCACTAATAGGAAAAGAATGAGGTGCGTTTAAAGTGCCCCAGCCTCGCTTATGGTTTGCCTCGAGGTTCGTCCTCGTCATTGCTCGCCCGGCCCAAGCCGCTCGATGACGGTGTTTTTCCTCTCTTGGAAGGCTTCCCCTCCTGACCTTCGAAGGCGACCCACTTCTTGCCTTGGAGGGCTCCCTCTCCACTTTCACCCTTGGGCAAAAGGATTTCGGTTTCCCCGAACATAGCCGCCTGGTACGGTGTCAGAATCAGCATTCTCGTCAGCAGGGCGGTCGTAGGGCCTTCAGGAAGAGGCGCCAGACACCAGATTAGCACCGCTTTCTTTATCCAGTCCTGTACAGGGACATATTGTTCAGTATCTTGTTAAGAGATGCCTGAATGGAAGGTGCTCGGATATCGAGTACTTACCGGAGTGTCCGGATAATTGCAGTCAAGTCCAACGTCTTTGGTGGTGTCCGGCCATTGCTCTCGTTCCCCGAAATATAATTTCCACATTCCTTCATGCGTATTGCCGAAGAAGTTCTCTAAAGTCCGCCGCCCTTCTGGGTTAAACCCCCACATACGAAGAGGCCGCCGCTGACATGGCAGGACCCGGCGGACTAGGATTATTTGAACGACGTTCACAAGATTGATGCCCTTCTCGGTAAGGCTTCGGATGCAACTTTGCAGAGTCTGCACTTCATTGACAGAACCCCAGTCCAATCCCTTATTGACCCATGAAGCGAGCTGGATTGGAGGACCGGGTCGGAACGTAGGTGTAGCCGCCCACTTGGGGCCCCGCTCGTTGATATAAAACCACCCATGCTGCCATAGGTCAGAAGATTTGGCGAAAGATCCTTCGGGCCAAACCGCGCCGGCCAGCTTGCCTATTATGACGCTGCCGCACTCTGCCTGCTCCTCCTCTGCCATCTGCGGCCTCACATCAAAGGTCTTGAGCCACAAACCAAAGTGCAGAGGAGTCCGGAGTAAGGCCTCACACGTGACGATAAATGTCGAGATGAGTAGAGTAGAGTCCGGGGCCAGATCATGAAAAGCTAGCCCGTAGTAGAACATGAGCCCCCGGACGAAGGGGTTGAGTGCGAACCCTAGACCATGAAGGAAGTGGGATACAAGTACTACCCTCTCACCAGATCTGGGGGTCGGTATGACTTGCCCTTGTGCGGGAAGCCGCTGAAAGATTTCCGGGCTTAGATACCTCGCCACGTGGAGCTTCGCAATATCCTCCTCTGTGACAGAAGAAGCCGCCCACCGGCCCTGATGGTTGGATCCGGACATGACTAGGGCTGGTGGCGATTGGAACCCGAGGGATGGAACTTGGGGTGGCTGGGGTTGAGGAAGGAGCAAAGCGCAAGGGGAGAAGATGAGACTGGGTCTCTATATAAAGGCCCCGAATACTGGGCGTCTCCCCCAGGGTCTCTAAACTTACCTATCACCAATGAATTGTACCCAGGGAACGGTTGGGTTACCCACGCCTGCATTAATGAAAATCCTGTAAATAAAGGGACACGGTCTCTGCCTTGACGAGACATGCCAGTAAAACTGCGCCTCGAGACATGGGGCGGCTCGCTAGCCGATGGTTGGAAATATTAACCGGGCATGCATGATACGATGTCATGAATAGTTATCAACAAGTTGGGCTCGTGGGATATTATATTCTCTACAATTATATACACAGGTCCGGATATATTTACTTCGTCGGAAGACTATTCTAGAGTTCGGAAGGAGGGAACCCGCCTTGCAATGCCGAAGAAAAATCTGCGCGCCGGACTCCTCGTCATTGAAGCCAGGTTCAGGGGCTACTGAGGGAGTCCTGGACTAAGGGGTCCTCGGGTGTCCGGCCTGTTATCCATGGGCCGGACTGATGGTCTATGAAGATCGAAGACCATACTCGTGTCCGGATTGGACTCTACTTGGCGTGGAAGGAAAGCTTGGCGACCGAAGATTCCTTCTTTTGTAACTGACTCCATGTAAACCCTAGATCCCCTTGGTGTCTATATAAACCGAAGGGGATAGTCTGGAAAGGACACCACATATACTCATCACCATACCCACATAGGCTAGACTTCTAGGGTTTAGCCATTACGATCTCGTGGTAGACCAACTCTTGTAATACTCATATTCATAAAGATCAATCAAGCAGGAAGTAGGGTATTACCTCCATAGAGAGGGCCTAAACCTAGGTAAACATCATGTCCCACGTCTCCTGTTACCATCGATCCTAGACGCATAGTTCGGGACCCCCTACTCGAGATCTGCCGGTTTTGATTGGCCCATGGTAAAACATCCCTGTTGGTTCGAGGACCTCCTTCATAATCACTTGGGCAAGTTCACACTATATGTGATAAAACTCAGCTCTGATTCGATGATCTGGTGTACTTCCTAAGCTTGTGGCCCAGCTGATAATCTCGGCATTGATTATCCCTTCTGTACTCGAGAAGGTGATGCATGAGGTAGAATCCATCAGCCATACTGGTGCATGGTTGCTGGATGCAGTAGAAGTCGGTCTTATGACCGAAAGCTAGCCCATGATTCCTGTACCTTTTCACCTTGATATATCCACCAGACTGGCTGAAGGATAACAGGGCACTATCGAGAACACTCTTTATGTGCTTGTAATCCTTTTTCCTGAGGTTCTTCGATGAGTCCAAGTACATCGCATGGGAGTATTCCGGGGACAGAACGATGAGAACGCCCCCCGCTGCGCAAATTAAGGTCGCCTCAAATTAGCCTCCATGCTTGCAAAGGATTGATTAACACTTACGAAAGGATATGTGCGGATGACTTACGTGGGATGATAAGGCAAGAGAATCACTTCCTTGTCCTTATTAACAATCATGAATTCGCCGAGGTACTTGCTCGCATAGTCACGATGCTCTTTGCAAACTGCCAAGAAGCTCTCGTGCATATAGAACGGGTCCGCGACGCAGATATATTTGATGTTCTCGACCCTGATGAAGTAGTTTAGATACATCGCATACATGCGGATGAACTGGAAATCCAGCTTGGTCATGTGGAACATGTCTTCTCCGGCTTGTTCATCAGCGTGCCAAGCAAGCTCTCGAGGACATTCTTCGTGATATGCATTGGATCAAGGCAATGAGGTGTGTCATCATTGGGCTAGTACTCCAAGTCCCAGAAAGTAGACCTTGTTTCCATACCTTAAGCAGCGGCTCCGGCGGCTTTTTGATCATTCTCGGTGTTGGTCATTGTTCCCAATTTCTCAACAGCTCATTGATTTTGGCGCCACTCCTCTTACGTGGAGGTCCTCGAAGCTCAGCCAACCCATTGAATAGATCTCCATGCTTTCTCCACGGGTCATCCTTCTCGAGCCATCTACGATGCCCCATGTACATGATTTTCCCGGACCCGCCATCTTTCGTTGACGTAAGCTGCTGAGAGGTTGTATCATCCATCCACCTTGTGCATCTGTAGTACCCGTGGCACACCTGGCCTATGGATCTGGCGAAGGAGCCCAGCAGAGATCCGGTGGTGGAGCAGTGCGCCGGCGCAGGCAGGTGGCCGTGTGAGGTGCGGGTCAGGGCAGCCGGCTCGGTCGCGGCTCGGCCAGACGGCGGTGGAGCGCGAGGCAGCGGTGGCTTGCGACGGGCGGCGAGAAGCAGCACGAGACGCAGCGTGTAGGTGGTGGCGCGGTGTGGAGGCGGCGGCGGGGAGCTCCGGCGAAGCGGCGACGCGCTCGGGCCTGCTCCGGGCTTCACGGGCCTGCTCCGGGCTCCGCGGGCCCGCGCGGTGGGAGGCGACGGCTGGCATTGTTTGGGCGTGGGAAACGAGGCGGATTAGGGTTAAGGTGCTCGCTCTCTTAAATTTGGACGGGGAAGGTGTTTTTATAGGCAGAAGGAGCTAGGAGTGGTATTTTTCGGAGCAGTTTTCTCCGACGCGATCGTGATCCGACAACGATGAGCATGGATGGGGTTTAGATGGGCTAGCGAGCTAATGTGAATGGCTGCTGGGCTGCAAAAAGAAAGAGGTCCGATGGCTAACAGTTGGGGCATCAAACGACCTCCAACTGGAATGAAATTTGACAAGCGGTCTTCCAGTGATATTCCAAGACCGCTCGTCAACTCTCGGCCCATTCCGAGAATGTTTTTCTCCCGCTCAGGAAACGAGATCTGGAAGGTGCGGCGGGGGCATATGAGAGTGTCAGAATCCAAAACGGACAACGGAGAACATGAACGGATGCATGTTTTGTAAAACATGCAGATGAAATGCACATGATGACATGGCAAAATGCAACATGCAAGCAAATGACATGGCAATGATGGCGAATAACTGGAATACACCTGGCGCATCGGTCTCGGGGCGTTACAACTCTCCTCCACTAACAGAAGATCTCGTCCCGAGATCTTAAGAATGAGACGGAAGAGAAAGAGGATGAGGTAAAACAAGAGCGCAAGAGGGAATGTTAACAAAGTTGAGAGCACTCAGGTAGAAAATAGGAATGGTGATTATAACGAAAAATCGAAGGCTTAATGAGTAAGATAGACTTAGAAACCACTTTGGTTAGAACAAGATAGAAAAGGAATAAGAATGACAGAATTCCGATAGTGTCCGAGTAGAAAAGGAAAGCAGAGATTGGCGAGAAGGTCTTCAAAAGAGGTCTTGACACTCCGATAAAATGTATAAGCAAGGAGTAAACTAGATGATGGGTGAAAAGAGCAACATCACACTGCCTCCGGAATGGAAGAATATAAGGGAATCATTGGAATGAAAAGAAATGGGAAAACAAAAGACAATTTTTTCCATAATTGAATTAAGAAGCATCCTTGCAAGGAAGGATTGAACAGAGTTGTCAACAACGAAAAGTATAAGCTTGTTGTGGGCTTATGGAAAACATCTCAAAATTATGAGGTGATAACCGGCCACAAATGGAAATGATAGAATAGCTGAGAAGAATGAAGAAATGCAAAACTCCACTTCAAAAGAATGCGGAGAATTAATTGCACGTTGAGACGCAAGAAGAAAAGATACTTGAGAATTAAATCCTTAACGAACCACCATGAAGAACTTTGGTAACAAAAGGATGATGAGATATAATTGAAGGATGAAAGAATAAGATTAAAGTCTTGCGATGATTTAGATGGAGCTTCACAATGAGACAAGCAAGAAAAACTTGGAACTCCGGAAAACAAAAAATGAACAACTTAGAACCAAGAGATTATTCACCATGAACAATCTTCGAAGGAAGGAATTACTTGACCATGAGGAAATGAGAATAAGAATTACGTTGTGCTTATCCTCAACAAATTTAATTGATGACAAACGGATTTGGCATGCACATATTCTTCTTGAAAAGGATTGTAGTGAGATATACCGCAAATTTGAGAAGGTCTTCCTGAACCACCGGTAGGACTGGGAAGAACGAACGAATTGATATGATAACTATAGAAAAGGAAATCTTGAACGAACCACCATAAGAATTTGAAAATAAAAGAAGAAAGATAATTCCTCACCGGGAAGAATTAGGAAAGCACGAATGATAGCTGGAATATGAGGACGAGGAATTGTTCAGGAATGATGGCCTTTGGTGAAACGAAACAAAAAACAACTCTTGATATACTCCGGATGGGTAGGGAAAGAATTCTGACAAACGAAATAATTCGAGAGGATAACATGAAGCTAGAACCACGAATCCCCGAGAGAACGGACAAGATTTAGAGGAAAACTGTTCTTCGGTCTTCAAAGCATAGAATGACAACGAGAAACACCACAAAAATTGTTGAGACACTCCGGGAGAATGAAAAGCGAAGAGGTTGAGCAAACAATTAAAAATAATTTGTAATCGATCTTGGAAAAGCATCTGACTAATGAAATTCATTCTTACCTCAAACTTCGAAAAGAATTTGAGAATACACCAGGAAAATTAGAAGAGTCAGGTAAGATCCTGAGAAAAGACCTATGGGTTAGGGCCCACTAAAAAGAAACGCCATTGTAAAGGATTGTTTGAATGAGAAATGATGCACCAGAATGATTGAAAGACTCGAATGAGGTGACAACCTCGAATTAATTTGAACACAAACACGAATCCTCTGAGATGTCTAGAGCACTCCAGAAGGATAAACTGGCGAGAGGCGAACGAGCAAGGGGAAAACTTGAGTCAAGGAAAGGAATATGATCAACAACAAAAAACATGAATTGGATCCACCGAAAAGGAAAATGAGACGAACAATGATGAACTAGACGAGAATTCACCAGTTGAGACAATAGAGGTAAGACTGAAGAGGCTCCGCACGAATGAAATTGATGCTCGAATAGAGGCTCAGACTCCGGGAAGAAAATGTTGGGGAACGCAGTAATTTGAAAAAATTTCCTACGCAAACACAAGATCCATCTAGGTGATGCATAGCAACGAGAGGGGGAGAGTATCACTACGAACCCTCGTAGACCGAAAGCGTAAGCGTTATGAAACGCGGTTGATGTAGTCGAACGTCTTCGCGATCCAACCGATCAAGTATCGAACATATGGCACCTCCGCGATCTGCACATGTTCAGCTCGGTGACGTCCCTCATACTCTTGATCTAGTTGAGTCCGAGGGAGAGTTTCGTTAGCACGATGGCGTGTTGACGGTGATGATGAAGTTACCGACGCAGGGCTTCGCCTAAGCACTACAACGATATGACCGAGGTGGAAATCTGTGGAGGGGGGCACCGCACACGGCTAAACAATCAACTTGTGTGTCTATGGGGTGCCCCTCCCCCGTATATAAAGGGGGGAGGAGGAGAGGGCCGGCCTAGGAGGAGGCGCGCCCAAGGGGGGGGGGAATCCTACACTACTAGGAAAACCCAAGTAGCCGTGCTTGAAATATGCATAACAGTAGCACTGGGTCCAGCGCTACTGCTAGCGCGCTACAGCTAAGTTGTAGCAGTAGCGCTGGTATGGGCAGTGCTACCGGTAAGTATTGTTAGCTGTAGCGCTTGTTCATAGGAAGCGCTGCTGCTAATCTGGTGCTACTGCTAGGTGCTTTCCAGCGCTACTGCTAATGTTCCTGCTTTTAGCAATTCGCACCCCTCTATGTATTTGTGTTGTATTTATACAGACTATACAATAGTTCCATCACATCATACAAAACATACACTATTCTCATCATATCATAGACATAAATTAGTCTCATCATACCATCATCATAATTCAAAGTTTTGCCATAGAAAGATAGTAGTGACACATTGTCATCAACAATCAGTCCTCCATGTCGGCGGTCTAATCTTCATAGTCAGGGAGGAAGCACTCGAGCTTCTTGAAAGGCTTCAAGTCCAGACGTTGAGCGAGTAGCAGTGCTCGGACATCTTCCCGCGTGATTGGCCCATGGTAGAACATCCCTGTTGTTCGAGGACCTCCTTCATGATCACTTGGGCAAGTTCACACTGTATGTGATAAAACTTAGCTTTGATTCGATGATCCGGTGTCCTTCCTATGCTTGTGGCCCAGCTTACAATCTCGGCATCATTGGTATTAGGTGACATGCGAAGGTGTTGATTATCCCTTCTGTACTCAAGAAGGTGATGCATGAGGTAGAATCCATCAGCCATACTGGTGTGCGGTTGTTGGATGCAGCAGAAGTCGGTCTTATGACCGAAAGCCAGCCCGTGATTCCTGTACTTTTTCACCTTGATATATCCACCAGACAGGCTGAAGGTTAACATGGCACTATCGAGAACACTCTTTATGTGCTTGTAATCCTTTTTCCCGAGGTTCTTCAATGAGTCTAAGTACATCGCATGGGACTATTCCGGGGACAGAACGATGAGGACGGTGCCCCCCCCCCCCGCTGCGCAAATTAAGTACACCTCAAATTAGCCTCCATGCTTGCAAAGGAATGATTAACACTTACGGAAGGATATGTGCGGCTGACTTACATGGTATGATAAGGCAAGAGAATCACTTCCTTGTCCTTATTAGCGATCATGAATTCGCCGAGGTACTTGCTCGCATAGTCACGATGCTCTTTGCAAACTTCCAAGAAGCTCTCGTGCATATAGAACGGGTCCGCGACACAGATATATTTGATTTTCTCGACCCTGATGAAGTAGTTCAGATACAGCGCATACATGCGGATGAACTGGAAATCCAGCTAAGTCATATGGAACATGTCTTCTCCGGCATGTTCATTAGTGTGCCAAGCAAGCTCTCGAGGACATTCTTCGTGATATTCATTGGATCAAGGCAATGAGGTGTGTCATGATTGGACCAGTACTCCAAGTCCCAGAAAGCAGACCTCGTTTTCCATACCTTCAGCAGCGGCTTCGGTGCCTTTTTAATCTTTCCCGGTGCAGGGCATTGTTCCCAGTTTCTCAACAACTCATCGATTTCGGCGCCACTCCTCTTACGTGGAGGTCCTCGAAGCTCAACCAACCCATTGAATAGATCTCCATGCTTTGTCCACGGGTCATCCTTCTCGAGCCATCTACGATGCCCCATGTACACGATTTTCCCGGACCCGCCATCTTTCGTTGATGTAAGCTGCTGAGATGTTGTATCATCCATGCACCTCGTGCATCCGTAGTATCCGTGGCACACCTGGCCTGACGTGTACCCGTAACCGAGATAGTTGTGCACCATCGTCATCTGCACGGCTCTCATATGGAAATATTCTCCTTTGCTGGCGTCCCATGTCCATGCCGGTGTTTTCCATAACGTGTCTAGCTCCTCTTGCAGAAGCACCATATACAGGTTAATACTATTTCCCGGTTGTTTCGACCCTTGAATCAGCATGCTCATGTGTATGTACTTTGTCTTCATTCACTTCCATGGGGGGAGGTTCTACATCCATACAAACACGGGACATGTGCTATGGTTGGTGTTCTGGTTTCCAAACGGATTCATGCCATCAGTACTCGCACCAAGCACGATGTTCCTTGGATCTTCTGCAGCAAATCCATATATTGCATTGAATTCTCTCCACTGGATACCATCTACGAGGTGTCTCAGCCTCGGATCATCTCCATCGTCGGGCTTCTTCCTCTCCGCGTGCCAGCGCATGAGGTTTGCTTCCTTAGGATCTATGAAATACAGCTGCAGACGAGGAGTGATCGGAAAGTACCATACAACTTTCTAAGGAGCTTTCTTTCCCGCCTTCTTGTATCGAGAAGCATTGCACACTGGACAACTGGTTTTTCCCGCATGCTCCCCCCGATAAATGATGCAATTGTTGATGCATGCGCGGTACCTAATGTGCAGCAAATCAAAAGGGCAAACGATTTTCTTGGCCTCCTCGACACTAGTAGGACATAGATTCCCCACGGGAAGAACTTTATTATGTAGAAACTTCAAATGCTCATCGAGGCTTTTACCTGTCCATTTGTTTTTATCCTTCGTCTTTAGAAGTTCGAGCGTGAAACTCAAGAGGGTCACCTCGGGATCGCAACTGTCATACAATAGAGTCCTCGAGTCTACTTCAAGTTGCGTCATCTTGGCCTCCTCTTTAGAAGCAGCTCTCTCGCTAGTCGTACTCTTGTGAAGGAGGTATCGAACTTGTTGGTCCTGGACGACTGCACTTAGTACCGCCACCTCTTCTCCGCCATGTCCATACTCTTCTTCGTCGTGTACGGAATCTTCTCCGCCACCGTCGTCATTTCCGGACTCTTCCCCACCGACATGTACGGCGCCATCGTCTTCTTGTCGATCGGTCATCTCTTCGTCTAGCCCCATGTCGTTATTCCCTGCCATGTGGACGTCCTCATCATCATCATCCGCTTCACTTATCCATTGAGTATAGCCATCCATGAAACCATTCATCAGCAGGTGCGCCTTCAAAGTGCCATGATCAAAAGGGTCCAAAAGGACTCCTTCCTTGCATCTTGCACACGGACATCTAATCCTAGTCCGATTATTTGCATACATGTCCATCACCGCAGATTGCATGTACCGCCCCACCTTCCATCCACTCACCTTCATGGCTGACTGCACGGTATAACAAGCAAAAGGGTTATGAAATAAATAATGCATGCTTCAAAGTCATATATATAAAATTCTGGCATGACCTTGCCTAAAAATAGGACATATGAGTTTGCTCGAAATTCACCGAAACGGAAATAAATCAACATTTCGGCAAAACATAAGCAACTCGAGGGCATGTCACCAGCGCAAATCTCTCCATATATATACCAAACACACATATTCTCATTCACACACATATTCCCATTCTTGAAATGAATAACTTTTTACTCACCTATATATATATCTCTCTCCCGAGAGAGATCGAGAGCACGCGGTTAATTAGATGATGAGAGAGAACGATCGACAGAGCATGTGTGGTTGGCTAAATAGCTAGCTAGATCTAGTTGTTGGGGAGGAGAGGTGAATCTAGCTACCTAACTAATGGAGAGGGGTTATGGTGGATTGGGGCATTAATGGGGGAGAGAAGAGAGCTGTAGGAGAAGGAGAGAGGCCATTTATGGAGGAGGGTGCCATTAATGAGGAGAGAAGAGAGGTAGGAGGAAGAGAGAAGAAGAGAAACAATGGTGGAGCTAGAGTGGAGAGGGGAGAGGGGAAAGGAGGGGGAGAGAGGGCAAAGTGGGGGAGAGGAGGGGAAGGGGGTGGAAAAGGTGGCGCCAGCCGCAACTAGCAGTAGCGCTGCTTTGCAAAAAGCGCTACTGCTATTGGACTTAGTAGTAGCGCTTTCCAGGAAAAGCGCTACTACTAAGTGGGGCCCACTAGTAGTAGAGGCGCATAAAAATAGAGCGCTGCTACTAAACTATTAGTAGTAGCGCTTTTTTCTGTACACTGCTACAACTACGAAAACAGTCGTGGCCTCGTCTGGTCCCACATAGTAGTAGCGCGTTTCTGCTTCACAATGCTACTACTATGGAGTTACTAGTAGCGCTTTCCGGGAAAAGCGCTACTGCTAAATAGCAGCAGTGTTTACTTCCTTCCAGCGCTACTACTATGCTACTATGTATAAGCGTTTTCCTAGTAGCGCTACTCCAATTAGGTTTGGCCCCCCTTTCCTATTCCTACTAGGAGAAGGAGGAAGGAGGAGGAGAGGAGAAGGAAAGGGGGCCCGGCCCCCAAACCCTAAAACAATTCGGTTTGGGCCTAGGGGGGTGTGCCCCACCACTTGCCTGCTGCCCTCTTTCTCCACTAGGACCCATTAAGGCCAAATTGACTCCCCGGGGGGTTCCAGTAATCTCCCGGTACTCCGGAAAATGCCTGAACTCATCCGGAACCATTCCGGTGTCTAAACATAGCCTTCCAATATATTGATCTTTATGTCTCAACCATTTCCATACTTCTCGTCATGTCTGTGATCATATCCGGGACTCCGAACTACCTTCGGTACATCAAAACACATAAACTAATAATACCAATCGTCATCGAACGTTAAGCGTGCGGACCCTACGGGTTCGAGAACTATGTAGACATGATCGAGACTCACTTTCGGTCAATAACGAATAGCGGAACCTAGATGCTCATATTGGTTCCTACATATTCTATGAAGATCTTTATCGGTCAAACCGCATAACACCATATGTTGTTCCCTTTGTCATTTGTATGTTAGTTGCCCGAGATTCGATCGTTGGTATCTCAATACCTAGTTCAATCTCGTTACCTGCAAGTCTCTTTACTCATTCTGTAATGCATCATCTCGCAACTAACTCATTAGTCACATTTCTGGCAAGGCTTATAGTGATGTGCATTACCGAGATGGCCCAAAGATACCTCTCCGATACACGGAGTGACAAATCCTAATCTCAATCTATGCAAACTCAACAAACACCAACGGAGACACCTGTAGAGCATCCTTATAATCACCCAATTACGTTGTGCCATTTGATAGCACACAAGGTGTTCCTCCGGTATTCAGGAGTTGCATAATCTCATAGTCATAGGAACATGTATAAGTTATTGAGAAAGCAATAGCAATAAACTAAACGATCATAGTGCTAAGTTAACGGATGGGTCAAGTCAATCACATCATTCTCTAATGATGTGATCCAGTTCATCAAATGACAACTCTTGTCCATGGCTAGGAAACTTAACCATCTTTGATTAACGAGCTAGTCTAGTAGATGCATACCGGTGACACTCTGTTTGTCTATGTATTCACACATGTATTAAGTTTGTGGTTAATACTATTCTAGCATGAATAATAAAAATTTATATGATATAAGGAAATATAAATAACAATGTTATTATTGCCTCCAGGGCATATTTCCTTCAGTCTCCCACTTGCACTAGAGTCAATAATCTAGATTACACAGTAATGATTCTAACACCCATGGAGTCTCGGTGCTGATCATGTTTTGCTCGTGAGAGAGGCTTAGTCAACGGGTCTGCAACATTCAGATCCGTATGTATCTTGCAAATATCTATGTCTCCCTCCTTGACTGGATCGCAGATGGAATTGAAGCGTCTCTTGATGTGTTTGGTTCTCTTGTGAAGTCTGGATTCCTTTGCCAAGGCAATTGCACCAGTATTGTCACAAAAGATTTTCATTGGACCCGATGCACTAGGTATGACACCTAGATCAGATATGAACTCCTTCATCCAGACTCCTTCATTTGCTGCTTCCGAAGCAGCTATGCACTCCGCTTCACACGTACATCCCGCCACGACGCCCTGTTTGGAATTGCACCAACTGACAGCTCCACCATTCAATAAAAATACGTATCCGGTTTGTGACTTAGAGTCATAAGGATCAGTGTCAAAGCTTGCATCGATGTAACAGTTTACGACGAGCTCTTTGTCACCTCCATAAAACGAGAAACATATCCTTAGTCCTTTTAAGGTATTTCAGGATGTTCTTGACCGCTGTCCAGTGATCCACTCCTAGATTACTTTGGTACCTCCCTGCTAAACTAATAGCAAGGCACACATCAGGTCTGGTACACAACATTGCATACATGATAGAACCTATGGCTGAAGCATAGGGAATGACTTTCGTTTTCTCTCTATCTTCTGTAGTGGTTGGACATTGATTCTGACTCAACTTCACACCTTGTAACACAAGCAAGAACTCTTTATTTGCTTGATCCATTTTGAAATTCTTCAAAAATTTATCAAGGTATGTGCTTTATGAAAGTCAATTAAGCGTCTTGATCTAGCTCAATAGATCTTGATGCCCAATATATAAGCAGCTTCACCGAGGTCTTTCATTGAAAAATTCTTATTCAAGTATCCTTTTATGCTATTTAGAAATTCAGTATCATCTCTGATTAACAATATGTCATCCACATATAATATCGGAAATGCTACAGAGCTCCCACTCACTTTCTTGTAAAAACAGTATTCTCCAAAAGTCTGTATAAAACCATATGCTTTGATCACACTATCAAAGCGTATATTCCAACTCCGAGATGCTTGCACCAGTCCATAAATGGATCGCTAGAGCTTACACACTTTGTTAGCACCTTTTGGATCGACAAAACCTTCTGGTTGCATCATATACAACTCTTCTTTAAGATATCCATTAAGGAATGCAGTTTTGACATCCATTTGCCAAATTTCATAATCATAAAATGCGGCAATTGCTAAAATGATTCGGACGGACTTAAGCATCGCTACAGGTGAGAAGGTCTCATCGTAGTCAACTCCTTGAACTTGTCGAAAACCTTTCACAACAAGTCGAGATTTGTAGACAGTAACATTACCGTAAGCATCAGTCTTCTTATTGAAGATCCATTTATTCTCTATGGCTTGCCGATCATCGAGCAAGTCAACCAAATTCCATAATTTGTTCTCATACATGGATCCCATCTCAGATTTCATGGCCTCAAGCCATTTTTCAGCATCTGGGCTCATCATCGCTTCCTCATAGTTCGTAGGTTCGGCATGGTCAAGTAACATGACTTCCAGAATAGGATTACCGTACCACTCTGGTGTGGATCTTACTCTGGTTGACCTACGAGGTTCGGTTGTAACTTGATTAGAAGTTTCATGATCATCATCATTAGCTTCCTCACTAATTGGTGTAGGAATCACATGAACTGATTGCTGTGACGATTTACTTTCCAATAAGGGAGTAGGGACAATTACCTCATCAAGTTCTACTTTCCTCCCACTCACTCCTTTCGATAGAAACTCCTTCTCTAGAAATGATCCATTCTTAGCAACGAATATCTTGCCTTTGGATCTGTGATAGAAGGTGTACCCAACAGTCTCTTTTGGGTATCCTATGAAGACACATTTCTCCGATTTGGGTTTGAGCTTATCAGGTTGAAGCTTTTTCACATAAGCATAGCAGACCCAAACTTTAAGAAACAACAACTTGGGTTTCTTGCCAAACAACAATTCATAAGGTGTCGTCTCAACATATTTCGATGGTGCCCTATTTAACATGAATGCAGCTGTCTCTAAAGCATAACCCCAAAATGATAGCGGTAAATCAGTAAGAGACATCATAGATCACACCATATCTAATAAAGTGCGGTTACGATGTTAGGACACACCATTACGCTGTGGTGTTCCAGGTGGCGTGAGTTGCGAAACTATTCCGCATTGTTTCAAATGAAGACCAAACTCGTAACTCAAATATTCTCCTCCACGATCAGATCGTAGAAACTTTATTTTCTTGTTACGATGATTTTCCACTTCACTCTGAAATTCTTTGAACTTTTCAAATGTTTCGTACTTATGTTTCATCAAGTAGATATACCCATATCTCCTCAAATCATCTACGAAGGTCAGAAAATAACGATACCCGCCACAAGCATCAACACTCATCGGACCGCATACATTAGTATGTGTTATTTCCAATAAGTCTGTTGCTCGTTCCATTGTTTCAGAGAACGGAGTCTTAGTCATCTTGCCCATGAGGCATAGTTCGCAAGCATCAAGTGATTCATATTCAAGTGATTCCAAAAGCCCATCAGCATGGAGTTTCTTCATGCGCTTTATATCAATATGACCTAAATGGCAGTGCCACAAATAAGTTACACTATCATTATTAAACTTATATCTTTTGGCTTCAATACTATGAATATGTGTATCACTACTATCAAGATTTAGTAAAAATAGACCACTCATCAAGGGTGCATGACCATAAAAGATATTACTCATATAAATAGAACAACCATTATTCTCTGATTTAAATGAATAACCGCCTCACATCAAACAAGATCCAGATATAATATTCATGCTTAACGCTGGCACCAAATAACAATTATTCAGGTCTAAAACTAACCCCGAAGGTAGATGTAGAGGTAGCGTGCCGACGCCGATCACATCGACTTTGGAACCATTTCCCACGCGCATCGTCACCTCGTCCTTATCCAATCTTCGCTTAATCCATAGCCCCTGTTTCGAGTTGCAAATATTAGCAATAGAAATAGTATCAAATACCTAGTTAATACTTCGAGCATTAGTAAGGTACACATCAATAACATATATATCAAATATACCTTTCACTTTGCCATCCTTCTTATCCGCCAAATACTTGGGCAGTTCTGCTTCCAGTGACCAGTCCCTTTGCAGTTGAAGCACTCAGTCTTAGGCTTAGGTCCGGACTTGGGCTTCTTCACTTGAGCAGCAACTTGCTTGCAGTTCTTCTTGAAATTCCCCTTCTCCCCTTTGCCCATCTTCTTGAAACTGGTGGTCTTGTTGACCATCAACACTTGATGCTCCTTCTTGATTTCTACCTCCGTAGCCTTTAGCATTGCGAAGAACTCGGGAATTTTCTTATCCATCCCTTGCATATTATAGTTCATCACGAAGCTCTTGTAGCTTGGTGGTAGTGATTTAAGAACTCTGTCAGTGACACTATCATCAGGAAGATTAACTCCCGGCTGAGTCAAGTGGTTGTGGTACCCAGACATTCTGAGTATATGTTCACTGACAGAACTATTCTCCTCCATTTTGCAGCTGTAGAACTTATTGGAGACTTCATATCTCTCAATCCGGGTATTTGATTGAAATATTAAAATCAACTCCTGGATCATCTCATATGATCCATGATGTTCAAAACATCGTTGAAGTCCCGGTTCTAAGCCGTAAAGCATGGCACACTGAAGTATCGAGTAGTCATCAGCTTTGCTTTGCTAGACGTTCTTAACGTGGCCAGCAGCATCTGCAGCAGGCTTATCACCCAGCGGTGCTTCCAGGACGTAATTCTTCTGTGCAGCAATGAGGATAATCCTCAAGTTACATACCTAGTCCGTGTAATTTCTACCATCATCTTTCAACTTAGCTTTCTCTAGGAATGCATTAAAATTCAACAGAACAACAGCACGGGCCTTTTATCTACAACAACACAGATATGCAAAATACTATCAGGTACTAAGTTCATGATAAATTAAAGTTCAATTAATCATATTACTTAAGAACTCCCACTTAGATAGACATCCCTCTAATCATCTAAGTGATCACGTGATCCATATCAACTAAACCATGTCCGATCATCACGTGAGATGGAGTAGTTTTCAATGGTGAACATCACTATGTTGATCATATCTACTATATGATTCATGCTCGACCTTTCGGTCTCAGTGTTCCGAGGCCATATCTGCATATGCTAGGCTCGTCAAGTTTAAGCCGAGTATTCTGCATGTGCAAAACTGGCTTGCACCCATTGTATGTGAACGTAGAGCTTATCACACCCGATCATCACGTGGTGTCTCGACACGATGAACCGTAGCAACAACGCATACTTAGGGAGAACACTTATACCTTGAAATTTAGTGAGAGATCATCTTATAATGCTACCGCCGTACTAAGCAAAATAAGATGCATAAAGGATAAACATCACATGCAATCAAATAAGTGATATGATATGGCCATCATCATCTTGTGCCTTTTGATATCCATCTCCAAAGCATCGTCATGATCACCATCATCACCGGCTTGACACCTTGATCTTCATCGAAGCATCGTTGTCGTCTCGGCAACTATTGCTTCCACGACTATCGCTACCGCTTAGTGATAAAGTAAAGCAATTACATGGCGATTGCATTTCATACAATAAAGCGACAACCATATGGCTCCTTCCAGTTGCCAATAACTATGTTACAAAACATGATCATCTCATACAACAATTTATATAATCACGTCTTGACCATATCACATCACAACATGCACTGCAAAAGCAAGTTAGACGTCTTCTGCTTTGTTGTTGCAAGTTTTACATGGCTGCTACGGGCTTCTAGCAGGAACCGTTCTTGCCTATGCATCAAAACCACAACATAGTATAGTGATTGCTTTTTGATCTTCAGAAAGAACCCTGTTCATTGAAACCGATTCAACTAAAGTTAGAGAAACAGACACCCACTAGCCTCCTGTGTGCGAAGCACGTCGGTAGAACCAGGCTCGCATAAGCGTAGCATACTGTCGGTCTGAGCCGGTTCATCCAACAATATCGCTGAATCAAGAATCAACTAGTGACGACAAGCAATATATATATACCCATGCCCACAACTCCTTTTGTTCTACTCGTGCATATAACATCTACGCATAAACCTGGCCCGGATACCACTATCGGGGAACGCAGTAATGTCGGTGGGAACGACACCTATGGGATCACAAGAATCCCTATTGTGGTAAGCGGGGCGCGGGGTTGTGAGAAGAGCGGATCAAACAGATAGCACACGGTTCATTTATCCAGGTTCGGGCCACGAGGATGCGTAAAACCCTACTCCTGCTTTGGTGGATTGTATATCTGTGTTCTTGAGCTTGCTATGGGGCGTGAGGAGCTCCAAAAAGCCGAATCCTTCCTCTGGTCGCCTCGGGCCTCCTTTTATAGAAAAAGGGGTTGCCACAATGGCACACAGGAGGTGGAAAGGGTACAGTGATGCGAGGTTATCCCTCGCATTACGTGACAAGGCGCATTTAATGCGTCTTGCTTAGGTGTCCTTGCTTTATTGGGGACGGGGGAGAGATCTCTCTCATCCATCGCCGCTCCTTCTTGTGTCGACACGCGCCCTGGCCAGCGATGCCTGAGATGCCATGTAGGTAGGCAGGCAGCTGAGGTGGCGCAATGGTGGGTCTTCATGAAGATCTGCATGCCGCCATGCAGGTGCCTGCCCATCTGGTTGGGTCGGCAGCTGCATGCATGCGGTGGTGGAGGTTTAGTCAGCGTGGGCCTAATGGTGGCAATGCGGGTGTCCTCGGCAAGGGCCTTGCCGGGGCCCCAGCAAGGGTCTTGCCGAGGCGCCTGCTGCCATCCCTGGCAAGGCGCTTGCCGGGGGCCTTGTGGTCTTCCTCGGCTGGGATCCCACCAAGGGTTGTCGTCTCCTTAGTGCGTATCTGATCTTGAATGTCTTCACAAGGATCTGCATGCCGCCACAGGGATGTCTCCGAATCCTTGCCCTTTGGGGGCAGTGGTCTCAAGGGTGATTTGCTCCGTAGGCGCGGGATGAGTCGCCGCGGCAAGGGTCTAGCCGGGGCTGCTAGAACTGTCTCCCGGCAAGGATCTTGCCGGGGGAGTCCGCTTCGTCCCCTTTGCTCTTCGTGGTCTTGGCCTTGGCGTCATTCTAGTTCTCTTGAGCTTCGGTCTTACCCTGGCTCACCTCCCTTGCCTTGCTTGGTGTGGTGGTGCCCGTGGCTTAGACTGCCCGTGCACAGTTATAGGGGTACAAAAAGTGTACCCCTCTTTTTGTACACCGACAGGAGCCCCGGGGCCTGGGCCACACATAAGCGCAACGCGTTGTTGGTCTAGGCCCAAAAACGGTGCACGAGCAGGCGGGGCGGTTTTTACCGCGGTAAGGTTCTTCGCGCGCTGCGCTTCCCACGACTCCCGCACGTGGCGCGACGTGGGGAGGTGCGTGTGACATGGGCAGCATGCGTGGGGTTGGTTCCCGTGGGCATGCGTCACACCACAGTTAATGTGAAAGGAGGCGGCCCGTGTTTCCCCCCATACAAAAGGAATAACCGCGTGCGCGCTGCTCACTTTCTCCTCTTTCCTCATGCCTTTTCCAATCTCAGAGCCGCTGTTTCCTCTCTTCCTTCCTTCCTAAGCTTCCACCGTCGCCCGCCGTCGTTGGTTAGTCATCCCCCTTCCTCAGCCCTCTAAACTTCTTGGCCGCCAAGGATGCTGCCAAGGACACCGCTGCGGGGGCCGCCAAGGCGACCGGCGAGGCTTCTGCCAAGGGTGCCAACGGTGGGCCTGCCGGGGAAGCCGGCAAGGCCACTGCCGAGGAAGAGGTGGTTGATGATCAGCCTCCCTCCTCCTCAACCTCGGGCCCCGGTAGATATCTGAAGGTGTGCGACGATCTTTTCATCCATCTCCCAGGGGCGTCAAGTTCCCGAGCGCCCGTCGAAGGGGAAGTCTTTGACGGCGAGGTGCTTGCCGCCACCGGGCTCGAGGTTGTCGATGAGCCGGGCATTGGCGGTGATGGTTCTCTAGAAGAGCAGCTTTTCCGCGCTGTGGGGGCCAATTTCCGAAAACTCCAAGCGCTCTACCGTGTCCGTCTGGACAAGGTTAAGTCCAGGACGGCAACGGTGGACCAGGCGGAGGTGGATTTCAAGGCGCGCGTTGCTGAGACGTTGACCTGGTTCCACCAGACACGCGAGGAGCATAGGGCCTTTTAGGAGGAATTGGCCAAGCGCAATGTCGAGCTCACCATGAAGATGGCTGACATCGAGAAGGCCCAGGAAAAGGCGGCGAACTTGGCTGCCGCGGCCGAGGCCGTCCGGAACCAGCATCAAGCCGCACTGGATTCCTACGAAGAGGACCTCACCGTGCGTGAGGCGAAGCTTGCCGCAGTGCTCCGTGGCAAGGATGAGGAGCTTGAGGCCCTTGTCGCGCGGCGGACTCGCGAGCTGGAGCAGAGGCACAAGGAGGCACTCGATGCCGAGGCTCTGGCCCATGCCGGCAAAGTAAGGGAGTTGGAGGTGGAGCGGGACGAGCTGAAGGAGCAGGCCCTCAAGCTATCCAACGAGAAGAGCACGCTCAACAGCACCTTGGCGGAGGCACAAGGAGCGGTCCTCAGCAGGACTGGGGAGCTCTCCGAAGTGCAAAACTCCGTTAGAGATCTCAAGCTGAAGCTGGAGGATCTTGAGAAGATGTTGTCGGAGAGCAGGGCTCAGGAGGAGACCTTGACCAGGAGTCTGGAGGAGGAGAAGCAGCTGCGGGCGAACGAGGCCGCCTCCCACCAGGAATATGTGGCAGGTGAGAACAGATGGATCAGCCGTCTAGAGGACGTCGCCGGCAGGGTCACCTCGCAGTTGGCCACCATGGGGATGCCAAACATGAGGTACACCCCTGAGCGCAGCGGGACCTTCAACACCAAGCTGACCCAGTTTTTCGAGGGCGTCCTTGGAGCCTTAGCTTATCTTCACTCCAACCGAGCGGCCACGTTGGCCGGGGATGCCCGGCGACTTTGCCGGGGGGTCATGACCAATGTCCTCACCAAGATGGCATACTGGAATCCTGACCTCGATTTCGATGCCGCGATGGATAGCTTGCCGGATGGTACTGACCTCACGGTGCTCAAGGAGCGCATCAAGCCCGTCATCAGCAGCATCGACGAAATCAAGAGGGTGGAAGGCCAGCACGGGGATTAGGCATCCCGTTCTTCACTGCCGCTGCAGTTTCATGACCAAGACAAATTTCATCTTTAGTTAGAACCGCAACGATGATGTGATGTAATATAACTTTGCAGTACTTTTGGGATTATGCATGCTATTTTCCTGTTTGTTGCCTCTTTGTACGTCCACCCTACGCCAGCTGGGTAAGCTTGCCGGCGCGGAAACCCAAGGCGGCGTCTTGGGGACGGGTCCCCATTGGCCTGCCGGGTGAGCGTGCTTCCGGGTGAGCCACCTTACCACCTTTGACGCAGCCGCTTGAACTGTCGAGTTTGACTCGAGTCAGAGTCGAGAGCCTTGCCAATTGCGGAAGGCTACCCTACCGTTTTCAACGCAGGCATTTGAACTGTTGAGCGGACTCGAAACAGAACAAAGGCATTGCCGATCGGGGAAGGCCCCATTTGCGTACAGGTTTATTTTTGTACAAAGAATGACAGCTCCAAGCATAATAACTTTATATAATAGAATGGAAATATCCAGGGTCCAATGTAACTTAGCTTCTGTTTGTAGTCGCTCGAGCGCTGATCTTCCGGCCTCCTTCCCTCTCCAAGAGCCACGAAGACGAAGGAGTGCTGCGCTGATTGCTAGAGCCGATTGTCACAACTGCACCCCCTACCTGGCGCGCCAAAGATGTCGGTGGGAACGACACCTATGGGATAACAAGAATCCCTACTGTGGTTAGCGGGGTGCAGGGTCGTGAGAAGAGCGGATCAAACAGATAGCACATGGTTCGTTTATCTAGGTTCGGGCCGCGAGGATGCGTAAAACCCTACTCCTGCTTTGGTGGATTGTATATCTATGTTCTTGAGCTAGCTATGGGGCGTGAGGAGCTCCAAAAAGCCGAATCCTTCCTCTTGTCGCCTCGGGCCTCCTTTTATAGAAAAAGGGGTTGCCACAGTGGCACACAGGAGGTGGAAAGGGTACAGTGATGCGAGGTTATCCCTCGCATTACATGACAAGGCGCATTTAATGCGTCTTGCTTAGCTGTCCTTGCTTTATCGGGGACGGGGGAGAGATCTGTCTCGTCCGTCGCCGCTCCTTCTTGTGTCGACACGCGCCCTGGCCAGCGATGCCTGAGATGCCATGTAGGTAGGCAGGCAGCTGAGGTGGCGCAATGGTGGGCCTTCATGAAGATCTGCATGCCACCACGCAGGTGCCTGCCCAGCTGGTTGGGTCGGCAGCTGCATGCCTGCGGTGGTGGAGGTTTAGTCGGCGTGGGCCTGATGGTGGCCCTGCGGGTGTCCTCGGCAAGGGCCTTGCCGGGGCCCCGGCAAGGGTCTTGCCGAGGCGCCTGCTGTCATCCTCGGCAAGGCGCTTGCCGGGGGCCTTGTGGTCTTCCTCGGCTGGGATCCCGCCAAGGGTTGTCGTCTCCTTAGTTCGTATCTAATCTTGAATGTCTTCACAAAGATCTGCATGCCACCACGGGGATGTCTCCGAATCCTTGCCCTTTGGGGGCAGTGGACTCAAGGATGATTTGCTCCATAGGTGCGGGACGAGTCGCCGCGGCAAGGGTCTTGCCGGGGCTGCTAGAACTGTCTCCCGGCAAGGATCTTGCCGGGGGAGTCCGCTTCGTCCCCTTTGCTCTTCGTGGTCTTGGCCTTGGCGTCGTTCTAGTTCTCTTGAGCTTCGGTCTTACCCTGGCTCACCTCCCTTGCCTTGCTTGGTGTGGTGGTGCCCGTGGCTCAGACTGCCCGTGCACAGTTATAGGGGTACAAAAAGTGTACCCCTCTTTTTGTACACCGACAAGTAATTTCAAAAAATTTCCTACGCACACGCAAGATCCATCTAGGTGATGCATGGCAACGAGAGGGGGAGAGTATGTCTACGAACCCTCGTAGACCGAAAGCGTAAGCGTTATGAAACGCGGTTGATGTAGTCGAACGTCTTCGCAATTCTACCGATCAAGTACCGAACATATGGCACCTCCGCGATCTGCACATGTTCAGCTCGGTGACGTCCCTCATACTCTTGATCCAGTTGAGTCCGAGGGAGAGTTTCGTCAGCAGGATGGTGTGATGAGGGTGATGATGAAGTTACTGGCGCAGGGCTTCGCCTAAGCACTACAATGATATGACCGAGGTGCAAACCTATGGAGGGGGGCATCGCACACAGCTAAACAATCAACTTGTGTGCCTATGGGGTGCCCCCTCCCCCGTATATAAACGGGGGAGGAGGAGAGGGCCGGCCTAGGAGGAGGCGCGCCCAATGGGGGGGGCGCAATCCTACTCCAAGTAGGTTTGGACCCCCCTTTCCTATTCCTACCACAAGAAGGAGGAACGAGGAGGAGAGGAGAAGGAAAGGGGGGCCGCCCCCCCAAACCCTAAACCAATTCGGCTTGGGCCTAGGGGGGCCCGCCCCACCACTTGCCTGCTGCCCTCTTTCTCCACTAGGGCCCATTAAGGCCCATTGACTCCCCGGGGGGTTCCGATAACCTCTCGGTACTCCGTAAAATGTCCGAACTCATCTGGAACCATTCCGATGTCCAAAGATAGCCTTCCAATATATCGATCTTTATGTCCTGACCATTTTTAGACTCCTCATCATGTCCGTGATCACATCCGGGACTCCGGAGTATCTTCGGTACATTAAAACACATAAACTAATAATACCGATCGTCATCGAACGTTAAGCGTGTGGAACCTACGGGTTCGAGATCTATGTAGACATGACCGAGACTCACTTCCGGTAAATATCCTATAGTGGAACCTGGATGCTCATATAGGTTCCTACATATTCTACGAAGATCTTTATCGGTCAAACCGCATAACAACATACGTTGTTCCCTTTGTCATCAGTATGTTACTTGCCCGAGATTCGATCGTCGGTATCTCAATACCTAGTTAAATCTAGTAGTTTGTTTACTCGTTTCGTAATGCATCATCTCGCAACTAACTCATTAGTCACATTGCTTGCAAGACTTATAGTGATGTGCATTACCGAGAGGGCCCAGAGATACCTCTCCGATACACGGAGTGACAAATCCTAATCTCGATCTATGCCAACTCAACAAACACCATCAGAGACACCTATAGAGCATCTTTATAATCACCCATTTATGTTGTGATGTTTGATAGCACACAAGGTGTTCCTCCGGTATTCGGGATTTGCATAATCTCATAGTCATAGGAACATGTATAAGTTATGGAGAAAGCCATATCAATAAACTAAACGATCCTAGTGCTAAGCTAACGGATGGGTCAAGTCAATCACATCATTCTCTAATGATGTGCTCCCATTCATCAAATGACAACTCTTGTCCATGGCTAGGAAACTTAACCATCTTTGATTAACGAGCTATTCTAGTAGAGGCATACTAGTCACACTCTGTTTGTCTATGTATTCACACATGTATTAAGTTTCCGGTTAATACAATTCTAGCATGAATAATAAACATTTATCATGATGTAAGGAAATATAAATAACAACTTTATTATTGCCTCTAGGGCATATTTCCTTTAGAAAAGGGGTGGGAGGGCGGGTAAAACAAAGGCAACTTGGAGGGGGGACCGACGAATAACTTGAAGAGAAAAAACACCGATTGAAATAATTGAGGAAAGAATGCAAAGGCTTCACACGAGTAGGATGGATAGTCGATTAAGGACTCCGACTCTGAGAAGAAAAGGGTGGGTGGGTGGGAAAAAGAAAGAAAACTTCGGATGACATTATCTATCTTCGGACCGGGAAACATCATCATTGAGAAAGAACTGAGGACTGATCTTGCAGAAGACAAAGAGGGTCGAATCAACTCGAAGTGAAGTGCGCCGGATGAAAAGAGGATTGAGAACACAATGATCAAAAGAAGCTTACGTGCTCCTAAAAAATTTGAAGGGGCAGAGGAGTAAGTCAAAACACCTACGTCAAGATTCCTCACCAGAGCGACGAAGGGGGCTGAGGAGTAAAAAGAAGTCCTACTCTCCGATATAACTAGACTCAGAAAAATTTTCTTCTATACTTGACAATGGCCAACTACGGACAATCAAGGGGGCTCCTATGGTCGGTCGAGGCTTTGATACCAACTTGTCACACCCAATATGCGATCCTATCCGAGATGAACTCGAAGGTCCCACCAAGGATAGAGCGGCATATTGAAACGCTTTTGCAAGGTGGATATCATTACATCGTACCATTACATAATAGTTGGGGATACATAGAAGGCATACAAATGCCACATGAATACATCAAACATCATACATGAGAACAACACCCGACTACAGATGAAACACAAACAGAAACTCAAACGACATCCACCCTGCTAGCCCAGGCTGCCGACTAGGAACCTATCCCAAGATGGACGACGAAGAAGAAGAACTCCAAAACAAGTAAACATCGCTCTCACGTCATGATCATCGCATTACCTATACCTGCAACTGTTGTTGTAGTAATCTATGAGCCACGAGGACTCAGCAATCCCATTACCATGGGGTATCAAGACTAGCAAAGCTTAATGGGTATTGTTGGGGATATAACTACCAGGAATGACCCGCCCAGGAGGGGCTGGGTCAATAGCAATGAAGGGTTAATTAAAGGAAACCCAAAGAGTACACAAGGTGACAGTTTATGATAAGGCTTGTAGTAGGCCGAAGCCCAGAGGCGGCCTAAGGCCATGAGTATAAACCACCATGTATGATAAGACTTGTAAAGTAAGGCATGTAAAAGACGTCACCGAGCTGGACATTTTGTATGAGCCGGTCGGGACTCTGTAGGCTGCAGGGCGTCAACCCGTGTATATAAAGGGACGACCCGGTGGCGGCTTAGGGCAAGAAAAAACAGATCGAGAGCCAAGCTAGCGTATTTCGCTCCTTGGTCATCGAAACCTAGCAATACCACATCAATTGGACTAGGATTTACCTTCACCGCAAGGAGCCGAACCAGTATAAACTTCTCATGTCCTTTATCCCAATTAACCCCTTTAAGCTTCCTAGTTGTGATGGCTCCACGACTAAGTCCTTCCACTAGGACATCTGCCGTGACAATTCCATGATAGTTGGTGCCCACCATGGGGCCATCGCACTATGGATTTGAGTTCTTGAAGGGAAGCTTCGAAGGGCTCAAGGGATACATTGTGGGCCGGATGACCAAGAGTCGTCGCGGCAAGCCCTACATCGATGACGCAGGCTGGGGCCCCGACGCCGGCTCAATTGAGTACGGGTCCCGGGTCCCCTTCGGAGGAATCCACGTCTTCGTCGGCCGGATCAGCGAGCCGGGCCCTTAGCTGGACATCTGCACCGACCTCATCGAGATGGGTCAGCGTGCGAGACCCGCCCGGACTGAGCCTACCGTGAAACATGCCTTCATGGGTTGCATCCATGGAGGGGAGTTCTCTGAAGGATCTGTGAATCGCGGTGGGACGGCTGTCTGCTCTGACGGCGAGTCGTCCACAGGTGAGACGGATTCATTGTATCAACTACAAGATGGCGGGCTTGGGGGCTGTTCCGATGGCAGCAGTATTCCGGACCCCTTTGAGCCACTGAACAAAGCAGGGATCTTCATGGCTGGTACACAGCCCGCTCAGAACTCTACGGCTGTAGCAGTGATAACCACCGGGTCGGCAGCGGCCGGGTCAAGAGACCCCGCGCGACCGCCGGCTCAGGTGCTGATGGATCTCATGGATAGAATGACGACCCTGTTGACCGCCATGGTCGAACCAGCGGATAAGGCTCAGCATGATGCGGAGGTGGCACGGTTACGTGGGGAGGTAGCTTAAGGCAAGGAAAACTTGGCAGCGGAGGACGTCCGGATGGCTGCAGAGCGGGCGGCTTTGGACGCCCGGTCTCAGCAGCTTCAATTAGAGGCTTTTTAGCTCTCGGTGAATCTGAACGCATCAAACGAGGTCATGAGGAGGAGGCACCAGAAGACTCAGTCACGTCTGCCCCTGACTTACGATCCTAGGAACCTCTTCCACACACCCGGAGCCGGTACCAGTAACCCGCCAGAGGCAAACCGGATTACAACACCCAGGGCCGGGCGGCGGGTCAGCCGCGGGCTATGGAGCCCCCTCGTATGAATACTGCTCCGCCTCGTTATACATCGACACCACCGGGTCATTTTCCTAGCCCTCTGGAGAATCTGATCGCTGCATCGGTGCGTTTGGCGTCTCTCCCCATGGAAGGAGACTCTCCGACGGCGATCGAAACGCGAATGGTCAGAGAACTTCTTCAGACGGCTCTGGCACAGCAGGAGTCATACTCTTACAATCGAGACAGGATTCATTCAACCCCTTGCCCAAGCCAGAGCCCAAGCTATAGCAAGCATATGGATTCGGCGGCCGTGTCAAGCAACGCCCAGCACTGTAACCAGCCGCACAGGTATGACCCGGCGCATGATGGAGCTCTTGGCTGACTAGGAGAGGATTCACCAAGAGGCTGAGCGGGCGGTTCAACAGGCAGCTGAGAAGGCAGTTCACCAAGCTTTTCCGGTTTATCCAACGACCTCTGTTGAAGCAGGTGTGACCACAAGGACTGAAGGTGTCCCTTGCTTGGTGCCAGCTCTACGTAATGAGTGCTTGCCAAATGATTTCAAGGGGCCTCGGAAGGTGCCTAATTACACAGCTGACTTACAACCCGGGGCATGGATTGAAAGTTACGAGATGGCCATGGAGTTAGTGGAGGTCAGTGACGCAGCGATGACCAAGTACTTCACCATGATGTTGGATGGAACAGCTCGCACTTGGTTGAAGGGGTTGCCACCCAATTCCATCAGCTCATGGGTAGAGTTAAAGGCCCGATTTATTCAGAACTTCAAAGATACATGCAAGCAACGCATGTAGATTGTGGACTTGACTAATTGAAAGCAAGAGGAAGGTGAATCCACAACCCATTGGGTGCACCGGGTGAAGGAGATAATACATTCATCTGATAAGATGGATGCCAGCTCCGCAGTTTTAATGTTGGAGAAAAATTGCTGTTTTGAACCTCTAAAACAGAAGCTGGGGCGGCTCAAGCGTGATTGCAATGACATGGGCCAGCTGATGGCGGCACTGGTCAAATACGCCGATTCTGATAGTACCAAGGATCCCGCGTCTAACGAAGAGAAGACAGGGAAGGGAAAGAACAACGGCAATAGCAAAGGTCATCAGCATAACCCGGCAAATCAAGGAGGTAATAATAAATGTAAGGCTGACGGTAGTCTGGAGTTTGTGGCCAACACTAGCGCACAGGGCAACAACCAACGACGTAAGGGGATGCCACCTCCTCGGTCAGGCGGGTCAGGTCCCACCCTCGAGCAGTTGCTAAATGAACCCTGTCCAAGACACGACACCCGGGAGAAGTCGGCCACCCATCTATGGAAAGACTGTATGATCATGAAGGCTTTCAAGAATTCTAACATGTTCGACGGTAATCATGGACCTGGCAACGGCTCAGGCGGTGGCGGCTTTCATGGCCCGGGCGGCGGCTCAGGAGGCGGCGATTTTCATGGCCAGGGCCCTCAAAGCAATCAAGGCGGCTATAATCAGCAATCTGGCCAAGGTAGTCAGCAGCAGCAATCCGGGTATCAGAGTAACCCAAAGCAGCTGATCAGTGGGCAGTATCACGTATTCACCATCATTTTATGCAAAAGGGACCAGAAGCTTCATAAGAGAGCTGTGAACGCTGTTGAGCCGGCGGTTCCACGTTATTTGAGATGGTCTGAGCAGCCTATTTTGTGGAGTAGGGAAGATCACCCTCCCCGGGTCGATAATCCGGGTCACCTGGCCTTGGTGGTGGCCCCTCAGGTTGGTGGATATAAATTCACTAAAGTACTCATGGACGGAGGCAGTAGCATCAACATCCTCTATTATGAGACATTCCGTCGCATGGGGTTGACTGACAAAAGTCTTAAGACATCCAACACCATTTTCCGTGGAGTAGTCTCTGGCAAGTCGGCATATCCAGTTGGTAAGATTGAGCTGGAAGTAGCCTTTGGAGATGAGCATGATTCTAGGGCGGAGAAGTTAACTTTTGAAGTGGTCAAAATCGAAAGCCCATATCACGCCCTGTTTGGACGGCGGCTTATGCAAAATTCATGGTACGGTAGTGTTATGTTTATCTGCAGCTCAAGATGCGGGGTTATAAGGGTACTATCACCGTGCATGGAAGTCGGAAGATAGCTTTGGAATGTGAAGAAGGCGATGCTGCTTACGCCGAATCTGTTTGTGCAACAGAGGAGTTGAAATTTTACAAGGATAATGTCGACCCGGCTGACATGACGTCTTTGAAAAAGCCAACCATAGAGCATGAGCCGGCGCTGAAGTTTAAGTTAGCTGACGATACCAAGATGATTGATTTTGTGCCTGGCGACTTATCCAAACAATTCATTATCAGTGCTAACTTGGATCCCAAATAGGAAAGCGCGCTCATGGAGTTCATCCATGAGAACCGGGACATCTTTGCATGGAAGCCTTCTGACATGCCGGGTGTACCGAGAGAACTCACTGAGCACACTCTCAATATTGACCCCAAATTTAAGCCGGTCAGGCAGTTTCTTCGGCGGTTCAACAAGGAAAGGCGCAAGGCTATTGGAGAAGAGGTGGCCCGGCTCTTGGCGGCCAGGTTTATTGTTGAAGTTTTTCACCCAGAGTGGTTGGCTAACCCGGTGCTTGTGCTAAAAAAGAATGGCACTTGGCATATGTGTGTGGATTACACAGATTTAAACAAGGCTTGTCCGGTTGATCCTTTTGCTCTCCCTCATATTGATCAAATCATTGATGCTACTGCAGGTTGTGAGCGTTTGAGTTTTCTGGATGCTTATTTTGGCTATCATCAGATCAAGATGGTAGTGAAGGACCAAGAGAAGACGGCCTTCATAACTTCGTTTGGAGCCTTCTGCTATGTATCTATGCCTTTTGGGCTTAAGAGTGCCCAGGCGACTTATCAGCGGTGTGTGCAGAACTGTCTTCATAATCAGATTGGGCGTAATGTTCATGCTTATGTGGATGATATAGTGGTGAAATCCAGAGAGAAGGAAACTCTGGTAGATGATCTGAAGGAAACCTTTGATAACCTTCGGGTCTACAAGATGATGCTTAACCCGGCCATGTGTGTTTTTGGAGTCCTAGCTGGTAAGCTTTTGGGTTTCTTCGTGTGTAATAGAGGCATTGAGGCTAACCTAGAGAAAATTAAGGCGATTACGTCTTTGGCTAAGCCGGCGTGCATCAATGACGTTCGGCGGCTGGCGTGTCGTGTCGCAGCTTTAAGACGGTTCATAAGCTGGTTAGGCGAGAAGGCTATGCTGTTGTATCAGATGATGAAGAAGACGGATAAATTTTTCTGGAATGACGCTGCTAACTCTGCCTTTGAAGATCTGAAAAGATAGCTCACCGAGCCGCCGGTTCTTGATGCTCCCATTGAGAAGGAGCCACTGTTGTTATATGTGGCTGCTAACACACATGCTGTCAGTGTGGCCATTGTTGTAGAGCGCAAGGAGGCTGGCAAGGAACATCCGGTTCAACGGCCGGTTTATTACGTCAGTTAGGTGCTCGTTGAGTCCAAACAGAGATATCCATATTGGCAGAAGCTTGTTTATGGGGTGTTCATGGCAAGCCGGAAGCTTAAGCATTACTTTCAGGGTCATCCTATCACTGTGGTTAGCTCTGCTCCTTTATGAGATATTATTCAAAATAGAGAAGCCACAGGACGAGTCACCAAGTGGGCCATTGAACTTGGCTCTCACGATTTAAAGTATGTGCCATGTACTGCCATCAAACCTCAAGCACTAGTGGACTTCATTAACGATTGGACGGAGTTGCAGATACCTGAAGAGAAGCCAGACAATACATATTGGATGATTCATTTTGATGGGTCCCGACAATTGGAAGGCTCGGGGGATGGAGTTGTCTTAACTTCTCCTCAAGGTGAAAATTTTTGTTATGTGTTGTGATTGATGTTTCCTTGTACTAACAACGCAACTGAGTATGAGGCCTTACTCCATGGCCTTCGAATGGCTAGAGAAATGAGTTTAAGCCGGGTATGGTGCCTTGGTGACTCAGATTTAGTGGCTCAGCAAGTATCATGCAGGTGGGATTCCAAGGACCCTCTCATGGCGGCTTATCGCCATGAGGTTGACGCTGTTGCTGGACACTTCAAGGGTTATCAGGTGGAGCACATTGACCGCAGAAAGAATGAAGCGACCGATGCTTTAAGCCGGTTGGAATCTCTGCGTAAGCCAGTGCCGCCTAACACCTTTTTAGATGTTCTGCATAACCCTTTTTTTAAGTTGCCTATAGATGAGGCCTTGGCTGTTCCAGACCCAGAAGCACAATTGGTGGCGGCTCTTCGTGTCATTCCAGATTTCACATTGCCGTATTTGGCTTATATGACGTGGGGCGAGTTGCCAGAGGAGGAAACCTTGGCTAGACAGATAACCCGGCAGTCTAAGTCAATGACGATTTCCAATGGTGAGTTGTATCATCGCAGTGTCACCGGAGTGTTTCAACGTTGTGTTTCTCCTGAAGAAGCTCAAGAAATTCTTCGTGAGATCCATGAAGGAGATTGTGGACATCATGCTGGTTCAAAGTCTCTTGTGGCCAAAGATTTCCATCACGTGTTTTACTGGCTAATAGCTCACGCTGATGTAGAGGACCTGGTCAGTAGGTGCGATGGGTGTCAGAAGATTGCACGACGAGTGCACGTGCCGGCTCAAGAATTGCAGATGATTCCAATTACTTGGCCGTTTGCAGTTTGGGGGCTCGATATGGTTGGGACTTTCAAAAGATCCAAGGATAAAAAGACACATCTTTTGGTGGCAGTTGACAAATGCACAAAATGAGTTAAGGCAGAGCCGGTTAGTAAGTGTGATGCAGCCACGGCGATTCAGTTCATGAAAAAGGTGATCTTTCGTTTTGGCTTTCCACACAACATTATAACTGATAATGGTACTAATATTTCCAAAGGTGCTATGGAGGAATTTTGTCAACGTGAGCATATCCAGCTTGATGTTTCGTCAGTAGATCACCCCCAATCCAATGGTCAAGCTGAGAGAGCAAACCAGGAAATCTTAAAAGGTCTCAAGCCCCAGCTTATGGTTCCTTTACAACGGACGCCGAGTTGTTGGGTAGAGGAGTTACCCTCGGTACTATGGAGTATCAATACCACCCCTAACAGGTCTACGGGTTATACACCTTTTTTCATGGTTTATGGAGCAGAAACAGTCCTGCCTAGTGACATCCGTCATGACTCGCCCCGCGTGGCGGCTTATGTTGAAGCTGATATCGAACAAGCCCGTCAGGATGCGCTTGACTTATTAGATGAAGAGCGAGACTTAGCAGTGGCTCGCTCAGCGATTTACCAACAGGACCTGTGCCGTTATCACAGCCGCTGGGTTAAGTCCAGAGCCTTTCAAGAAGGTGACCTGGTGCTCCGGCTCATCCAGGATCAATCTGAGGTGCACAAGCTATCCCCACCTTGGGAAGGACCCTTTGTGGTTAGCAAGAACTTGAACAACGGGTCATATTACCTTATCGATGTTCGAGAGCACAAAGACTCAAGTAAGTCGGAGGAAGAGACCCGCTAGTCGTGGAATATTGCTCATCTTCGGCCTTACTACACTTGAGCCACCGGCTCTCATAATGTACATACCTCTGTCCTTTTTTGATCACATATCTTTATTTTTCCAAATTATTAAATGACCAGTTGGGGGCTAATCGTATTCGAATCTAAGCTTAACCCTCTCGGTCCGGCTCATGATCGTATTCGAGTCTAGCCTTTAAAATTTATGGTCACTAGGGGGCTTCCTGTTCAAACATAGGTCGTATTCGAACCAAAGAGAACATAGCTGTCGTAACCCTCTTGATCGACGCAAAGCCAAACTCACTAGGGGGCTTCTTGATCGTATCCGAATCATAGCTTAACCCCTTTTGGGTCTGACTTGGATCGTATTCGAATCAGGGTCGTTAAAATCCTCTCAAGGTCATTTGGGGGCTTCCCGTTCAAACATAGGTCGTATTCGAACCAAAGAGAACATAGCTGTCGGTACCCTCTTGATCGGCGCAACGCCAAAGCCACTGGGGGGTACATGATCGTATTCGAATCCTAGCTTGACCCCTTTGGTCCGGTTTACTGATCGTATGCGAATCAGAAGCCTCCAAATTTTTCTTAATGATTGATTTACATTGTTTGAAAGATACTCTTTTGTTTATTTGGTTTTTTGTTGTCTTGAATCTAACTATAAGTTTGGTTTCAACTTAAACTGGCTTGGTTCTTTGACATTAAGTTGCCAATGTATAACAGTCATCAGGCATATGGAATATTCACTTATAAAACGATTGGGTTGTCACCCTTACTGTCCGGGTCACATAAGCCGGCAGTCCAGAATCAAAGAACACAGGTATGACATTGTCGTTCATAAACAGACTTATCTGTGTTTTTTCTTTAATCAAAGGCTTTTTCAGCCTTGTTTATCTTTACATCTAGTATTGATTATTCCAGTATGGTACTTTGATAGTTATGTATTGGGTGTTTTGACCCATCCAATGATAAACCGCCAGGACAGTTTCTCATCTTTTACATACATGAATAGGTTTAAACACTACAGGTATGATAAAGGATAGACAACATATATTGACATGATGGATAAAATGTCGAACGCAGTATGATATACACGATGGCATAGGTAGAACATGTAGGTTTTAAAGCTAGCCTATTACCAGGTGTTGGGAGCCCAAAATGTTAAAATTGTTCCGTCTTCTAAGCAGATGCTAAGCTAAAAGCCGGTTCATTGAAATCTCAGCCAGATTTGTTGGATGGTTACGACTCCTCCCTCGCTGGGTCATCTTCCTCCACTGGTTGGAAACTGGGCTTGGACCAATCAAAGCGATGAAGAGCAACAAACCCAGCTTCATCGTCAATTAGACCAGACGGGTCAATTTCTAGGGCAAAGGTGTGTTGGCAAACCGGTGGGATGATATCTGTCACTTTATACAATGGCATCGCCATCTTTTTATTCTCAACATCAAAACCCGGCTAATACTTATTATTGGTCTCATCACCAAGGATAGTAGCCTGAGGATGAACTCCCCTCACACAAGCGACAAGGGGAAATACCCTTTGGCTACGTCCGCCGGGTCAAACGGAGTCCCGTCTTCTTTCAAGGGGATACCCTTTGGCTACGTCCGCCGGGTCTAGTTCTGGCACCCAGGCTTTGGAGCGGCTTAGAGCAGTTAGGACTCCAGCTCTTGCACAAGACCGCTTGACCTCTTGGAATCTGGAGGGTAAGATAGATAACTTCTTCAAAACATCACTCAAGAGGTTTGGTCCTTGGTTGGCTGGGGAGATAATAGCAAGCGCCCATTGAGCCCCAGTGTACAATTGCTCCACCAGGGTGTAAACCGCCTTGAGTTTTGTGACGCTGTTTTGGCTCAGATTGCTGCTCCGTGGACCTATGAGTATTTTAAAGGGTTAAGCAGGCGACTTATATTTCTGGCAAAAATAGAGTGTAAGTAAATAATACAAATGACTCACCAAAGATTGCGGAGACCATCTGAGACACGCGGTTTTTTAAGCCGGTGAGCTCTGTGGTAACCTCCTTGAGAGCCGCCTCGGCTGTCTCAGCACGCTGTATCAGCAAGGTCATCAAAACTAGTTTTCAGTTTTTCTGCTTCAGAGAGGCTCAACTGGAGTTTGGAGTCAGCATTCTTTATTTCAGTTTCTTGATCCGCCAGCCGGGTCTTTGCGTCAGTCAATTGAGAACCCAATTCAGTTATGGCGGTCTACACACATGCACAGATGTGTTAAAAATTTATTTCAATAAAGGAAACAATGATTAAAGTCCCAAGTACTTTGCAACACAACACCACTCGGCACTTGGGGGCTAATGTCTGCCAAAGCAATTTTTTAAATACAAAATGGCTCTTCTATGATTAAAGTCCCAAGTGTTCTACAAGTAACAACGCTTGGCACTTGGGGGCTAATGCATGATATTAAAGAATTTTTTTTCATCTTGAGCCGGATCACACTATTTGATTGGACTGATTCAAGAAAGTTATGAAAGTCAAGTACCGGCTCATTCATGATAAATTAAGCCGGCCCTTGGGGACTACAGGTGAAATTTATGCTAATCCGCTGGACTTAGGGAAAATCTAAGATAGAGCATCAACCTATATCACAAGTCTACAGATCATTCAGGTTCATCATAATCCGGAGACTTGGGGGCTAGCAGAGCATATGTAAACTAGTGAAAGCCGGAGAACATACCTCATATTTCAGTTGCAGCTGCTTGACCATCTCAATGTCAGAGTCATGACTGGAATGCACATGACTAAGATATCCAGACAACACATCACTAACATTCAGGTGAGCATAGTGAGAGATGTCAAACCGCACTTTCTGCCTTTCCAAAGCCTCTTGTTTGGCAGAGTGCCTAGCCAGTACAGTTGGATTGCTCGGCTCAACGAATCTGCTACCAGTGATTAGGACGTCATTCTTAGAAGGCGCCGGCGGGTTAGCTGAGCTGGACGGCCCGACGGTGGATGGATTGAGAATGGTCTCATCAGCTGACGGCTCAGGAAGGTCGGGTTGAATGTTCATGGCAGGGTCTTTTGGTGCTTCAGATTGATCAGGAGCAGGAATTGGTATTGCTGGTTCAGGAGCAGGGTCTTTCGGGTCTTCCGCCGACTTAGCCACCCTGGTTTTCTTGGGCTTTGCTTGACCGCTAAGAAGGATTTCATGAGTTAGTATAATGATGTAGTCTTAAAGATGCAGAAGAAAGATAATTTTCTTTACCCAGGGGCAGTCTTGAAAGCCGGAAATTGAGTTTGTGAAGAATCACCAGAAGAGCGAGAAACTTCCTGCAATGGTAAAATTACAGTTAAGAGAGTAAGGAAATAGATTCATTGACAAATGCAAAAGTCAAAAATGAAATAAACCTCATTCTGGCGTTTCCGAGGAGTTTTTGGTAAGCCAGAGGGCAATTCATTATCGTCCTTGGTCTGGGCCTAACGGCAGCTCTCATGTTGCTGCTTTTTCAAACAAAAATGAGGATCCAAATAAGCCAAAGGGTGTGAAAACCTTACTTTCCGGGTTACTAGTCGAGGTTTCTGTCTTGGCAAAGGGGCTGAGTCGGAGGAAATAGTTACCTCTTCTTCTACTGCCTGCCTGGCCCCCGTGTCATCCTAGCAATAGTCAGTGTCAATAAGATTGTTAAAAAGCAGGCCAAGAGAGTCAAGGGCTACCTCCGACTTAGAAACGTCATCCAGCTTGAACATGTCAGAAGCAGTTCCTTTCTTCTTGGATTTTCAGGTTGTGTCATGGATTTGTCACAGCAGATGTCCTAGTGTGAGGACTTAGTCATGAGGCCAGCACATCTATGTGGTAGCTTGAGAGGGGTTGATCGGGACGAGAGACGCGAGGCGGATCATCACAGAAGACAAGGATTTAGACAGCTTTGGGCCCCGGGAAACATCATCCGGAATAGCCCTACATGTTGTTTGTGGCTAGGTCTCATTATCATCACGAGAGAGTCGCCGCATAAGCCGGCTCCCCCTTTGTGTCTAGCCCTAGATATTATTTCTTGTTGCTTGTCCCTCTTTGGGGAGCCCTGCCCCTCCTTATATATGTGGAAGGGGCGGGTTACATGACTAGTCCTAGTAGGATTAGGATTAACCTATTACAAGTGGAGTCCTAGTCTTGCTTCCTTTGTAGGAGAATATTTCTTATGCCTTTCCTATTAAACAGTCCCATCATAAACGTGAGCCGGCCTTCTGGGACTTGGGCCTAGTCTTCTATCTGACCCACCGTTAGGGCCATCCGTGAGTTGCCAAGTTCGTGAGTCGCCACTCCGGCGGGTTACCAATGAAAACGCCAAGCCCGGCCCGGTCATACTTCCGGCCGGGTCATATCGCGGGGTATATCCCCAACATTAGCCCCCAGTTTAATTTGGATTTATCCATGTTAAACTGATCCTGTAAAATAAACACAAGAACAAACTTGATAGGTTGTGCTCTGGGTTAAATATTTTCCTGAACCGGCACCAGATCATCTTTAAGTCTTTGTCATTTCCTCCTGGATGCATACTCAAGATCTTATAGCAAATCTCTTTTAACAGATATGTCCAAACATTGCCAATGCAAAAAATCCAGGCACTTCTTCTAAAAAATCCGGGTCAATAGGCCAGCTTCATAACCAATTTGCTGAAATTGGCTCTTGTAGAGAAATATTATAAGAAATAATCCATTTGAGTCAGCTTTCAATGCTCTGACTTGACAAAAATATTGGTCTTGAAATATTCAACTGATATTCAGCCGACTTAAAGATGTAGATCTTGCCGATTTATGATTGCCAAAATTGCCAGGTTATAAAATAAATGATGCCAGGTCATGATTGTTGCAGACACCGGGTTAATCTGGTCTACTCCAAACTGAGAATTTGAAGATTTTTTCTCCCTTATATGCATATCACCTATAGCCCCCAGGTGCCGGGTTGTCATGCTTGCAGCAACCTGGGACTTGTAATTGCCTTATGCTCATGAAAACTTCAACCAGTGTAGCCCCCAAGGGCCGGGTCATTATGCAATAATGAGCAGGGACTTTGTAGATATAACCATGTAAATTTGAACAGCAACGTGTAGCCCCCAAGGGCCGGCTTAGTAAGATAATACTGAGCTCGGACTTTGCATATAATTTATTGATAATAACATCATATAATATAATCTCCACCATGGGGCTTGAACCCACATCCACAAGGTTAAGAGCTTTGTACTCTACCAACTGAATAGTGGACCGTTCAATATAATGGATTAATGCTTGTGTACCTTGAATTTTTGACAGGAGCAATTGGTTGCCCCCAAGGGCCGGGTCATTACAATGTGATGAGTCGGGTATTCAATAAGTTGAACAAAAAGTTACTTTACATTAACCCCTAAGTGCCATGGTGCATGCTGGCAGTGACATGGGACTTGCATATCTGATGTAATCTCAATTTAAATAATGTAGCCCCCAAGTGCCGGGTCGTAAGCCTGCAGCGACTTGGGACTATTCCTTCCATTGTAGAATAAATCATATCCATTGATAAAATAATAGCCGTTGCGCCAAAGCGACTTTGAATACCTCATCTGTTGATAAGTAAATCTGGAGTTTAAATACCCGGCGGCTCTTTGCCGATGGCAATTTAATACGCCTCCATTGTAAGCCGAAATTTTTATAACTTGACGGCTTATAGCCTTTGAGAAAATCAAGAATTGATAACCCTTTTGAGACACCAATTTCAATCTTTGATGATGGGCTTGAACTTAACCATTTATGTAAGTCATAGCTTTGTAAATCCTGCACATAGTTTAAACAACGTATGTCCTAGCAACTTAACGTCAAAAGCCAGGGCGGATAACCACCCAAATGTAGTCTTATCCTGCACACAAGTAGATCACAAGATCCCTTGGCGGTTTACCGTAGGGCGAGTCATAATACCTCACATATAACCACTGTGATATTGAATTTGTACTGCCAGTTTACATGAACTGTGTAGTAAGGGTGATAACCCAATCGTTAGAAGCCAATACTTCCAAAAATATGATGATTGTCACATGCTGGTGACTTATCGTCCAAAACTAAGCCGGGTTAAATTTAAACCACACTTATACTTAGATCTGAACAAAAAAGTCTCAAGACAAAACCAAAGATTGTTTGCAAAAACTTAAACCAAATAATAATCGAGGTTTTTGATTCGAATATGACCAGTAAACCGTTCCAAAGGGGTTAAGCTAGGATTCGAATACGATCATGTAGCCCCTAGTGGCTTTGGCAGTGTGCCGATCAAGAGGGTACCGACATCTATGTTCTCTTTGGTTCGAATACGACCTATGTTTGAACAGGAAGCCCCCAAATGACCTTGAGAGGTTTTTAATGACCCTGATTCGAATACGATCCAAGTCGGACCCAAAATGGGTTAAGCTATGATTCAGATACGATCAAGAAGCCCCCTAGTGAGTTTGGCAGTGTGCCGATCAAGAGGGTACCGACAGCTATGTTCTCTTTGGTTCGAATACGACCTATGTTTGAACAGGAAGCCCCCTAGTGACCATAATAAGATAAGCCGTAAGGCAGGACACCCATGTTTGAACTGGGCATCATGGCTGCCAGTTCTCTTTGGAAACCTTTAATTTTTCTAAGAACTCGAACTTGCGAGAGACTAATTCTTTTTGAACCGGAACTTTAAACCGGATTTGAAAACTTCAAAACCTTGTGGGATACAGACTGTCCTTCAGCCGGATGTTTGAACCAGATTTGAGAGCTTAAAAGCTTTGTAACAAACAAATTTACCTTGAGCCGGATGTTTGAACCGGATTTGAGAGCTTCAAAGCTTTACGGGAAAGAGATGTCTCTTGAACCAGATTTTAAACTGGAATCTTTATTTTGAATCGACAATTTTCTGAAGGCCTTTAAATTTTCATCAATATGGCGGTGTCCTCCGAAACTAGGTTATCTTCCCTCCAATGACCCCAGGTCTTGAATCTCACAATATTTGCTAAGTCATGTAATCGTAGCCCCCCGAGTCTTAAGACGACTCGAGAAGTTGGCTTGAGATTCCCCATATTTGACCGTGATATAAATCGGTATGAGTCATTCAACAGCTCAGTGATATAACTTGTCCTGCATTGGAGAACTTGCAAACCAGAGTAATTTCTCTTTTAAAGAAAGTAATATATAATATAAAAATATACTGGATGGATTTCACCTGATATGTTAAGCCAGAAAATATCCACCGCTTAGTTGATGATCACCATGGTGAAGCTGAAATCAATCACGGCCGAGTCGGCCGCGGGAGCTGACAGATGAGTCGGTCGTGACGTTGTAAACCGGTACAGATGGGAGAGTCGGCTGCGGTGTTTGTAAGCCAGCATGGACGAGAGAGTCGGCCACAGCATTGTGAGCCGATGCGATCACAAGAAACGGCCACGACGTTGTAAACCGGTGCGGGAGTCCGTTGAGTAAGGATGACCACCTGTGCCGAATGATGTTGGCGTGCCTCCACCTCCGCGGTATAATACCACTTTGTAAAAGGTAATTCTCCTGCATATAAAATACAACAGGGCAAGGTAGTTTTGCTCAGATGAATTAACGTATACTTAAAAATAGACAAAAAAATAGCACTTGGTATTTTTATCGCATGAACACGGATGCTGATGATCAAAGACATAGAAAATGTCTTGATATAGCTCTTGACATGAGCAGTAGCAAAAACAATCGATCCAACTTGCCTCTGCCCCAATGTTGTACTGATTTTTACGTGCAGATGCAACAATCTTCTAGCTGAGACAACCAGAGATATAGTGGCATGATGTAGACGCCTCTTTTTTTTGAATAGCCCTGTCAGCCTCATGCAATATATTCTTTTAGAGTTGTTTCTGGGCAGGTGTTAGCTGGCGCTTCTCCTCTTCAGTTCTCCTTATGACAGCCAACACAGACCGCTGGGGACTCGTGCACCAGTTCAGTTGGCAGAATGGTCTTCAAAACAATTATGCATGCGTGAACTTCCTTTCCACGTGAATGCTCCAATGGAAACAACTTTGTAATTTGACCAGTATTGTTTTCGCTTGGTTCACCGAGCAGCAATGATGGAAGCCCGATTTTAACAATGACTCAGAGTGCAGCCGTTCGGTGAGGATGGCTTGAAGCAGCTTGATACTAGGCGATGGGTGGCTCACATGTCAGCATCAGGCATGGGGTCATGGAAACAGCGACGACTCGCGATGAGGGTCAGGCCTGTGGTGCCGGAGATGTCTTGGTAGCAACCAGCGACTCAAGTGAGGGCCGCGACTCACGTCTGAGTCTTTCTGTAAATCAATATCTTCTGAAGTATTTTATGTATGATAATAGCAGCAAATTTTGAACATGTGGACTACTACTTGAAGTAGTATTTTCCCTTCTGTGTTTGCGTCAGGAAGTAGCAACAAATACATACACTGATGCCTTGAGTTTTGAAGAGCATGTACACGATCACACACGGTGGAAGCTTGGCGTTAACCCGCCGTAGATGAGGCGAGGCCAGCTTTAAGGTGAATCCATGATGACGTTGGTCATGGAAGCAGAGGCGGCTTAACCACCGCGGCGGGGGAAACTTGTAGCAGAGGACCACGGCCGTGGTAGATGTAACGGCGGCATGCAACAGATGAAAACGGAGACGAATCGCGACTGCTCGACGCAGGGTCCGCATAGGGCGGCTCAATGCGGAGTTGGATCAACACGGTCTCGGCGGCTCAGTCACAGCAGAGACGGCTCAATGCAGCAGAAATAGCGCTCACAGCGGCTCAGCAACAAAACGAGGCACCGCAAATGTTGGATGTAGTCTGACAGAAAATAACCCGCCTATATGTATGTCTAACTGACGGAGGAGTAGCACCCCATGTGGCCATCATGACTGCCACGATGACTCATTGCCCTTTTTCCTTATTCCATCCATAAAAAACTCATTTGTCTTGATGAGATGGAGAAACGACAGTAGCTTTTAATCTCCATGTAGTACTGGCAGTACTGTGCAATGTATCAGCAACACCAGTGTTCTAGAATCAGACAAAAACAAAAGCCGCCGCTGTCCCCTACCACCGCAGGAGTCTTTTGGGATTTGGTCCGTGTGTGTGTGACACTAGATTGGAGTACTTGGATTGATGGGAAGTGGCAGCAATATGGCCTTGTAATAGCTGCAGTGTTGATTAGAAAATGATCAATGAAACACGAGCAGCGCCTGAGCTCCTCGGGACTTGAAATTTCCCTGCCGTATAGCTGCTATGAATGGAGAACATGTGCCGTGCTTCCGAATCCTTGGCAGCGTGTTATGGAAATCTAACCAGTCTCAGCGACGCGCGACAGCATCCCAAGAAATTGATCCGGTTTTGGATTAGACTGCTTGTCGGTCTCGTCAACTCAGCGATTTTGCTGGTTTTCTCATCGGAACGGTCCTCCTTGGTTTTAGCGTCTTGCGTCCAACCAATACTATGGAGTCACAGAAATCGTCCGTCTTTGCCTTCTCTGGGATTTGTCGTCTTGTCAGATCGCCAGGTGTAGTGCGCAGCATCCATCGAGAAAAAATTAATCTCATCAACCCCATCGTTTGGTGACGCATAGATTGAGTACCTGTCATTTTTGGCGGATCATCGAACAGCGGAGGCAGACGCGAATATCTTAAACCTAATTCTTTTTAAACTCCAATCTCATAGATTATAAGTCTGAACTGATGAACTTGAAGCTGATGCAGATCTTTTCAAACCGACTCTTTATCTGAGAAATTGCGAGCTTCTCGTAACCCTGGGAAAGATCCCTCCAAGAACTCAACACCACTGTGCGCAAGCCCCACGGTGGGCGCCAACTATCGTGGATTTTTCACGGCAGATGTCCTAGTGTGAGGACTTAGTCGTGAGGCCATCGCATCTATGTGGTAGCTTGAGAGGGGTTGATCGGGACGAGAGACGTGAGGCGGATTATCACACAAGACAAGGATTTAGACAGCTTCGGGCCCCGGGAAACATCATCCGGAATAGACCTACATGTTGTTTGTGGCTAGGTCTCATTATCATCACAAGAGAGTCGCTGCATAAGCCGGCTCCCCCTTTGTGTCTAGCCTTAGATATTGTTTCTTGTTCCTTGTCCCTCTTTGGGGAGCCCTGCCTCTTCTTATATATGTTGAAGGGGCGGGTTACATGACTAGTCCTAGTAGGATTAGGATTAACCTATTACAGGTGGAGTCCTAGTCTTGCTTCCTTTGTAGGAGAATATTTCTTATGCCTTTCCTCTTAAACCGACCCATCATAAACGTCAGCCGGCCTTTTGGGCCTTGGGCCTAGTCTTCTATCTGACCCGCCGTTAGGGCCATCTGTGAGTCGCCAGGTTCGTGAGTCGCCACTCCGGCGGGTTACCAATGAAAACGTCAATCCCGGTCGGGTCATACTTCCGGCCGGGTCATATCGCGGGGTATATCCCCGACAGGTTGTCTTCTTGGCGGCTATGGCGGCGGCTCTAGCCTTCTTGGCAGCTTCATGATCATATTTGGCCTTCCAAAAGTCAGATTTGGCCTGTAGGCAGATAACATGTTAAAAGTCAGACAAGTACTTAACTACTGAAAAAAGGGAGTCAAGGGGACTTACCTCTGGTGCCGGGTTAAGCTTGCGGAAAGGATTCAATCCAACTTTACTGCAGTCCTCTCATTTACCGTTTATGAGGGTGGTTGACATTTCAACAATGGCCTCTTCAGTCAGTTGTACAGAACTATGATGCAGAGGATCATTTGGGCCTCTGCCATATTTATACATCAAGGTGGATCGGCGGCTCAGAGGGATGACCGGTTAGGCCATTTCCCAATAAGGCTTGAATCCTTTTGACGGAGGGGATAAGCTTCTTATGTTCAGCAGCAGTCAGCTTGTCAGGGAGCACAAACTTAGAGTCAAGACGCTCCACGCGATAACCCGATATTGGGTTTTCATCAGCTGGCGACGTGTCCTTGCAATAAAACCAAGTTTGGTTCCAATCCTTGGGATGGCTTGGTAAGACTACTAAGGGAAAGACAACACCCTGCCGGCGCTGAATCGAAATTCCACCAACTTCCAAGCTAGGGCCGTTGGTGCATTCATTCTGACGGTTCAGATAGAAATACTCTCTAAAGAGTTCAACAGTAGGTTCTTCTTGAAGGTAAACCTCACAGAGAACTTGAAAATTGCATATGTTGGATATGGAATTGGGTCCAAGATCTTGAGGATGAAGCTTGAAAAAATGTAGAACATCTCTGAAGAATTTTGAGCCAGGTGGTGAAAAACCCTAGTTCATATGATCAGTAAAGATAATGACTTCACCATCTTTGGGCTGAGGTCGTTCTTCATCCAGGCCAGGGGCACGATAGGACATAATGTTTTTCTCTGGAAAATATCTGATGGCGACAAAATCCTTCAAAGTGTCATCAGTGACTGTGGAAGGGACCCAGTTGCAGACTGTTGGCGTCTTTGACGGCATAATGAAAAAAAGGACAAGCTGAAAAGAAAGCAATTTGCCAGTTCAAATTAATTGGTGGACTTACAGGTTAATGATTATAGTATAGATGAATAATGGCGACTTAAGTATTGGCTAATGATATATGAAGGAAAAAATGAGCCGGCATGATAAGATGCCATGGTTAAAGATATTCGAAAGTTGCCAGGGACATAATTGACTAAGTACTGAGATACACAAGTTTCGCAAGCTGTTGCTATTATTTTGGATCAAGATGGTTCAAAAAATAAAAATAAATCTAGACCTAAAAAACTAGTGCAGAGGAGTTCATCAGTCTGAGGAGGCACTTGTGCAAGAAAAGAAGATCTACCAGTATCCGAAATGGATGCAAAACGACTACCGCAGGAGTTCCATACTTCTTTTGGATCGAAAGAGGATGCGGTGGAGAAACTATGAAAAATCCATGATGAACAGCGAAGAACACCGACGAACTTGCAAACCCTAATGCGGATCTAAAGGTGCGGAAAGGTAAGAACTTACGAATGCGAATCTACTGCGGAGCATCGTCGTTGTTCTCTGGACAAGCTCATGGTGATGCAGCGGCCAAGGTTGAGGACGACGGTGAGCGCTACGGCGGCGGCAGAGCTCGAGCGGTAGGGGGTTGAGAGAGAAAGAAGAAGAATGAGGAAAGACCAATTGTGCCTATTTATAAGGAGATAGGTGAATAGGCAGGCGCGAAAATCAAGGAAGGCCAAAGTAATGATTATCCGACTAAATGGGTGCCTCGATTTTTGGAAGACATTTAAGATGAGGATCCGTTAAAGATGACGTCGTGGCGGGTTTCCAAATTTTGTGAAGGTGACGTCATGGCGGGTTTCAAAGCATTTACAAGCAGCGGAAGTTGGATTTCATCTAGGTGTTGGTGATTGACAAGAACAAAGTTCAAATCAACCTGGGCCTAATGTTGGGGATATAACTACCAGGAATGACCCTCCCATGAGGGGCCGGGTCAATAGCAATGGCGGGTTAACTAAAGGAAGCCCGAAGAGTACAGAAGGTGACGGTTTATGATAAGGCTTGTAGTAGGCCAAAGCCCAGAGGCGGCTTAAGGCCCATGAGTATAAACCGCCATGTATGATAAGACTTGTAAAGTAAGGCATGTAAATGACGTCACCGAGGCAGACATGTTGTATGAGTTGGTAGGGACTCTGTAGGCTGCAGGGCGTCAACCCGTGTATATAAGGGGACGACCCGATGGCGGCTTAGGGCAAGAAACAACAGATCGAGAGCCAAGCTAGCATATTTCGCTCCTTGGTCATCGAAACCTAGCAATACCACATCAACTGGACTAGGCTTTACCTTCACCGCAAGGGGCCGAACCAGTATAAACTTCTCGTGTCCTTTGTCCCGATTAACCCCTTTAAGCTTCCTAGTTGCGATGGCTCCACGACTAAGTCCTTCCACTAGGACATCTGCCATGACAATTCCATGACAGGTATGGAAAGGACAAGTGGTGAGGTTGCAGCAAGCGACTAAGCAATGTATGGTGGCTAACTTACGAGTACAAGAGTAAGATGATAATCTATGCAAACAGTCGCAAATATAACCCCACCGTGTTCTCTTATCGACTCAGTCGAAAAGAGGCCGTCATGGTTACGCACGCTGTTGGTGTGTTTTAATTAAGTTTAGTTCAAGTCCACTACAACCAGATATTAAAAAAAATTCCCATCTACCACATAACCGCGGGCACGGCTCTCGAAATTTTAAACCCTGCAGGGGTGTCCCAACTTAGCCCATGACAAGATCATGATCCGCGGAGACAATCCTCCATCTCGGGATCCTTCGTTCAGACTCGGAATCCCAATGCACAGGACATTTCGACAATGGTAAAACTAGTGCAGCCAGACCTCCTGGCGTGCCAACACCCTGACAGTAGCCGCGTGTATCTCATCTCAGGCCATGACAGGATGAGCGCATCGTACAGCAACTGAGACCCGAGTTTCCCCGGGGAAGCCACACACGACTCTAGTTTGGGACCAACACCATCAGCACTGACCCCCTGTATTATGTAGAATAACGAACCTCAGGTAGCGCTAACTCAATATGCATCAAGTTTATTATCAAGTTAGTCATTATGTTGAGCAAATGGTAAAACCAATGTTGGGTCTTGCTGGAATATTTTTATTCAAAGCGAACTATCAAAAGGGGCCCATAAACCCTCATCGTGTTAGGGACGCAAAATCAAGGAACATAACACCGGTATGATGGAAACTAGGGTGGCATGAGTGGAACAAAACAACAGGCAAACAGCCGAGCCTTCCACCCATTACCAAGTATATATGTGCATTAATTAAATAAGAGATATTGTGATATCCCATGATGTCCATGTCCCAACATGGAACAACCTGCAACTAGCAACGCTATAAGAGAGGCTAAGCAAAGCGGTAACATAGCCAAACAACGGTTTGCTAGGATGGTGGAAAAGGTTAGAGGCTATCATGGCAATTTGGGAGGCTTGATAAAAAGTGGTAGGTAGCGCGCCATAGTGATAGCATCGAGACAACTAGCATAGCAAAGATAGTAGTGAGATCCAAGGTGACGGTCATCTTGCTTGAAATCCCGCTAGGAAGAAGAACGAATCCATGAAGAAGACGAACCAACGAGCCGAACGAATCCTCACGATCGCAACAAAACATGAACTATCGAGAAGAAGCACAGCCGGAAAGAAGAAAGCTACACGGTAAACACACAACACATAACGTGGCATGAGGCTCACCCAAGTATGATGCATGACAAGGCTACATGATGCTACTCATGGCAAGAGATGATGCATACAATAACAACACATCAAGGCAAGTTTAAATGAGGCCGGAATCAACATACAACAATTCTGGTAAGTCCCCATATGCAAATTTCGAAATTGATCCAGATCTTAATAACACATTATGTTGAAGTTGTTAAACAGCGAGTTAAAGTTCACCATGATGATCTACGCGTCTTTCTTGTCAAGTTACATATAAAGTTCATTTAATTCGGAGCTACGGCCTAGAAGATATGAGCAAAACAAGTTAAACATGGCATTGATGCAAAATGCATTAAAACATCAAGCACACATGCTCAAACCAAGGATGCAACAAGGCAAGATGAAACTACATGCAAAACCAAGGACGTTTCATGTAGAGCATGCTCCAAACAGAGCCACGGTTCAACACATACACTCAATCCAAGTTTCCAACACAATCTGCCCAAAACAACAACTAAGCACTTTGCAATCAAGGAAACATCATGCTACAGGAAACATATGGACACAAACTTGTTATGCAATCAAAGTACCGATTACATGCTTCAAATACCATCAAGGTTCAGGTTCATAGGCATCGATATTAAACTAACATGATCAAAGCAACAAGTAACTTTATAACACATATAATGACTTAGCGAAAAACAGGGCATGCATGTCAGCAGGAATAACATGTTGACATGTTGGAAGCATGAAACAAGCATGCTACAGTGCAAGATCATAGCAAACAAAAGCATGGCATCAGAGCACATGTTAAACATGGCAAAACATGATTACTAAGCATCTTTATATAACCTCTAGATTGATGGCATTCATTAATACAAGTAAGGAAGTTAAAAATAGATTCTCAGACTTAGTGAAAAACAGAGTATGGCAGAAAACAGATTCAAGATGCATACTTTGAGACAACAAAAGTATATGCTACAGGAACATTTCATGGCATCAAAGGACATGGAAAGCTTGTATAGGTAGAGCATCACAAAACATGATCACTGAGCTACTGCTAGGAACCAGTAGAACATGCTCAAAATATCATGGCAAGAATGCAAATGATAACATATTCACATAAAAATGCATGGATTGAACCACTATAAGGATGACATGAATATGCTCCAAAAACATGTTGACATGATGCTCAAAATAAAATCACACAAAATGATATGAAAATGACAAAATGACAAGTTACAACAGTTTTCAGAAGTTAACAACACTTAGCACTTTTGTAACAAGGATTAAGACATCAAGATGAACAGTAACATGCATTAAAACTACACCATCATGTAGAGCATTCATAAATGAACATTTGGACATATCATACATGCAAAACAGAGCAATGAGCATGAAGTTATGGCATGATGAAGATGCACACAAAACGTAGCAGATCTGGGGACTTAGCCGAATCAAAAACATGAGTGAGCAGGGAATAGCTAAGCAGCGCACTGGGCAAGGAATAGACATGCGGGGGTGCTCACCTAGCGGGCCAAGGCCTAGGGTGGTGGTGGATCAGGCCGGGAGGGTGCGCTGGGCAGAGGCTTGTGGGGCCCACATGGTCGATGGCGGCGCCTCGTCCTCCTCCCGATCCCTCCGGATCGTGGAAGGAAGGGCCGGCGAGGTCCGATGGTGGGGCGGCGCGCTCCGGTCGGTTGCGAGGTGCAGGGGCGGCGCAAATCTGGCGCAGGCGGTCGGTGGAGATCCGGTGGCGGAGCGGTGCCCAGTGCAGGCGGGCGGCCGGGCGAGGTGCGGGTCGGGCCAGTCGGCTCGGACGCGGCTTGGCCGGACGGTGGTGGCGCACGAGGCGGCGGCGGCTTGCGATGGGCAGCCAGACGCAGTGCGGGACACGGCGTGGAGGCGGCGGCGGGCAGCACCGGTGAAGCGGCAACGAGGTCCGGCGCGGGCAACGGCGTGCTCGGGCCCAGATGGGCTGGGGTGGGCCTACTCCGGGCTGTGCAGGCCTGTGCGGTGGGAGGCGGCTACTGGCACTGTTGGGGCGCAGAAAATGAGGCGGATTAGGGTCAAGGTGCTCTCTCTCACAGATTTGGACGCGGAAGGTGTTTTCATAGGCAGAAGGAGCTAGGAGTGGTATTTTTCAGAGCGGTTTTCACCCACGTGATCATGATCCGACAGCGATGAGCATGGAGGGGGTTTAGATGGGCTAGCGAGCTGTTGTGAAGGGGTGCTGGGCTGCAAAGAGAAAGAGGTACGACGGTTAACGCGGTTAACCGTTGGGGCATCAAATGACCTCCAAATGGAACGAAATTTGACAGGTGGTCTACCGGTGATATACCAAGACCGCTCGTCAACTCTCGTCCCATTCCGAGAACGTTTTTTTTCCCTGCTAAGGAAACGAGATCTGGAAGGTGCGGCGGGTGCATATGAGAGTGTCGGAATCCGAAACGGACAACGGAGAAAATGACCAGATGCAAGTTTTGAAAAACATAAAGATGAAATGCACATGATGACATGGAAAAATGAAACATGCAAGAAAATGACATGACAATGACGGTGAATAACTGGAATACACCTGGCGCATCGGTCTCGGGGCATTACACTTCACTCATCTAGTCTAGAGCCCAAGTAGCTGTGTCTTCAGCATTGCCCGAGATGTGCACAATAGCATAAAATTGAAGAATAAGTTCTTCATTCCAGTTGGATACATCTGTTGCAAAGTTCAGCAGTCCAGGATCTTGTATCACAACCAACAGAGGCCAGAAGCAAGGAATGGATTTCATATCCACATGAGGAATATGACGATGGGGGAACACTTTCTTCTTATCAAACTGTAGTGAAGCATAGAACTTCATCTGCGTCCTTGTCCAGAATCTCAAACGCCTTAGCTTGGCCGAGTCATAGGGTGACTCGCCAACGAAGAAATTCTTCTCTTCGAAGAATTTAACATTATCAATTTTAGGCCGCTTGAGGCTTTTGGCAATCATGGGCATAACTGGGACATGTTGAAGATTGTGCATTTCCGTTCTAACATCAAGGACTGGTCGTGGAGAGCCAGTTGAGTCATTTGGATCAGTGGCGGCTTGAGCACGAGCAACTTCCTCAGCTGTAGCAGTAGGGCCTATGTCAGTGTCGGCTGAGGGGATTGATTCTGCATGTGAGGAGATGCATTGATGACATTGATATTAGGGTCATCATGAGCAATTTCATCAGCTGCTGTAGCTGGAACTTCTTCAGGGATGCCTTGGAGTAGGGGTTGTTATTCTTCAGAGCCGGTTGGAATTTCTTCAGTGCGCTGTGGCGACTGAGGCTCTATCTTGAGGGGAGTGGTGAGGGGAGAATTTGGGTGAGCTTCTTCCCAATATTCATCATGGAGTGGAGGAGTTATTTCACCATCGATATCCACTTAATCCTCTTTCTTCAGTCAGCGGTGTTCGCTGAGGGGTTCGAACAGTCTCTTGAGGCGCAGAAACATCAATGTTATCCTCAATTTCTTCATCCATTTGCTCTGTGGTCGCAGCAGAATGGGTATCCTCTTCTTCATCATCATCCTGAGGAATTTCATAATCCACCCCATATGGAACCATTTGAAGATTCTCAGGGTAACGAGTAGGGGGTGCTCATGAGATTGGAATTGCGTCAATGGGAATGACGATTGAAGACTTTCTCTTCTTAGCTTCTCTCTCAACAGCTTTTGTCTTCTTAGCTTCTGATGCAGAAGGAAGGGTGATAAGCTTCAAAGATGAAGTCGTTGTTAGAGCTTCTGCTGAGAAACTGGTTGGAGCAGTTTCATCAGGCATGACTAATGCAGTCACCCTGGCAATTTCTTCAGGCACACCATTGTCTATTGCACTTTCAGTTTCTTCAGGCGCAACTTCTTCAGTTGCCCTGGCAGTCTCTTCAGTAGATAAAGGCGCAGTCTCACTGGCCTGTGTGGTTGGCAGTGGAGTTGATGAACTTGATGGTAGTGCAGAGCCAAACTTGGCAGCTTCTCTGTTGTTGTGGTCTTCAACTACCTTAGCTGAGGCAGTAATGAATTGTCTTTGACGCCACAACAATGATTGGCCTGCCTTTCATATTCCTCAGACAGCTGAAGAATTTCAGACTGTAGTGATACGAGCTGTTGAGGACATATTGACAACATGTTCTTCCTCAACTCCTTCTCCTTTTGCACTTTCTGCTTGTGCACCAGTTTAGCTTGTGCAATCTTGTATTTCTCATTCAATATGAATGAAGAAATCATATGGCCTGGACCAGGAGGGAAGTTGAGGTCATCAAGAGGAGTGTCTGAGTTGGTACACTAGATATCAATGAAGTCGAGCAATTTCTTTGGCCTGGTGCTTAACCCAATCTCCAGGGAAATCCTCACCTCTTCTGATACTAGAGGGATGAGCATGTTGACCTTCAGCAAGCTGAGGCCTTTTGCATGGAGGCTTAACTAATCCTTCATATACTTGGGAGTGACATATTTGTAAGCCCTCCATTCATATGACCAATACCGTTTGATCCTCTGCATGCGAGTCTTGCACTGCTTATCAGTTTCCTTGCGATGAATATTTTCATCAGGCGTGGAGTAATCATCATACAGATCATCAGTGATTTCAAAAGCTATTTTTTCTTCCTTTCTCTTGCCACCTTTCCGTGGTCTCTCTCCATCAGCCATTTTCTTTAATTGAGGATTTTGATCCTGTGAGGTCTCTGATGAAGTTGGAAGTATTTCCTCAAGCAGTCCTCCAAATGAATTAAGTTGATGAGAACCTAGAGATTCGTCTGCAGACATTGTACCTGTGAACATAGTATAGTTGCGAAGAAATAGGGAAGAGTCACATGTGTTATCAGAGATTTTCAAAATAAACTAGTTGAGAAAATTGACCCTCGTCATCTTGAAGAATTTTCATCAGTTCTTCTTGACTTAGGTTCTAGAGTTGTACAGATTTGAGCAATTTGAACAATTGAGGAATCTACTTGTTAAGAATATCAATGATGAAATACACAAGACTGACAAAATTGAAGTGGTGAAGAATTGGAGGAGTGGTAAAAACAACACTTGAAGGATTTTGAGTAGAGTGAAGATCAAAGAGGGGCGGTAAATAAGAATTTAATTACCCCAACGATGAACTCGATGAACTGGACGACGAGGAGAAGGAAATCATCAACTCAGATCTTCCGTGCCCTAACTTAGTGGCAAAAGACGTACTGCGGTGGCAGAGCTGAAGAAATCCGTGACCGACGTGAGTATGTCGACAAAGAAGTTGAGGCAGTGAAGCTCTTCTTCTCTGTCGGCAATGAGATCCAGCGGCTGCGCTAGGTTTTGAGGACTGAGAGCAAAGGGAGCGAAGAAACGGAGTGAACTAACATTGACAGGGTCAAGGCTATTTATAGCCGCTGTGAAAACTGAAGGGTCCGAAGTTTTTGGACGGATAAGCCCCTGACCATTCGCATCTTGGTGATACATGTCACGCATGCATTTTCCCACTTATCAGTGCGTGTGAAGCATGGGATGAGTTACTATGGCAACCAGCAGAAAAAATACTTTGAGAATTTTTTAAGTGTGTGCGCAATTTGTTTAGCTGTCAAGGACACAGTGAAGACTTTGAACAATGTTAAGGAGAACACATATGAAGAATTTGTGAACAAAGTGGGTTGATCTTAGCATAGAGGGGAGTTGGTCCGATCACATCCACATAGATTAAGAAATCAAAATTTGAAGAATTAGCAATATGTTGATGCTATAGAGGGGACTTGTACTAATCTATGCATGTGTTTGTACTGATGTATCTTTCAAAGCGTAATTTTGTAAGGTTCCAAAAAAAGATTATTTAAACTAATGTCCGTATGGTTTGGTACTGGGCGTGTTTTCACAAACTAGACTTTATTTTGTTTTTCGGTATGATTTCCCTTGTAAAGACTAGACTTTACTTTGTTTGTTTTTTCGGTATGGTTTTCCTCGTAACATTTCAACGATCGATATCATAGTCAGCGAACTTGCATGGTTTATATCGTTGAACTGAATGATATTAAAAGTTTTTTCATGTGTTCCTTTTTAACTCAATTTCCTCGTTATAGAATATTGAAGTATACGCGTTCTGGTGTTTTTGAACTCCCCTGATGGTAATACATGAACTATGGGACATGATTTATTTTTGAGCTTTCCTTTTTGTGTGTGCAATAAACAATGTACAAAATTAGGACCAATTCTCATCAGGATAAGAACAATATAGTGCGCACATAATATTTTTGGATTTCCTCAAGCTTTCTACACACTGAAGTGAAAACCACATGTAAGATAAACTGAAAAGCACATGGAATATAAACTCTTCAGTCAGTAAGCTCTACTGGATCCTGCAGCTCCAGCTCCAAGAGCTTTATGTGAACTTTGTCCATTCACACACATGACCCCCTCCTACCATTCATTTACGTGGACTTTTCCTGAGAAACTAATTGTGAAGTCTATCTGTTCACCATGGATGTCATCACTACAAAATACAGAAATGTAGATGAATGGAAGGGGTGTGGAGGTGATATTTCTACGCATCACATCTGGTAAAAAAAATTGAGAGGAAATACTAGTGAACTTGAACTTATGGTCTCTCTAGATATGAACCGATTGTGTTACAAGAACACAACACAAAATCCAATGAAGCTGATATAAGTACATGTTAAAAGGATAGTCAAGTTCATGTATATTAACCAGGAGAAGCTCAAAAAGAAACTTTTAAAAAGTTTGTATTAAAATATGTATTCTTCATAACATCTGGTGAGGAGGACCATACATGGAAAATTGGGAATGTAGTTGCAGCCTGCAGGACTTACTGCATACAAGGCACACTAGTACTGATAGATTTTTCCTTGCAATACAGATCTTGGAAACCATTTAGTTTAGCTATCAACATCGGCACACATGCTCGCATGCACCAGCGGACGCACACGACAAGCCCACAACACGCACAAACGCACCAATTGGCACAACAGAAGTGACCTGCACTTCATTAGATGTAGCTATATGAAAAACCACTTAGATCACAATTTCCTATAAAAAATTTACTATAGACAAAACCAAGATGTATGCAAAACATAATTGCAAAATATAATCATCATGTCTATTGTATGGATCAACTATCAACATATATCAACAAAAAGATCAACACATATACTGCATTGCACACACACACACACTACATTGTTATATGTACTTTTCACGAACTGATTATAGTTCATGTACTGAAGTGGGAAAACCAGACGTGATTTCTTGCTTCAACGCATGGTTTCTATTTTTAATTTGATACATGTTGCATTATAGAACTACCACTTGTTTGCAAGTTGAACATTTTGGTACTTCTAATTTCTTTTTTGCATAGTTTACTAGAAAAATCTTCACGACAAAACAACTGTAACACCCCGAATGTAACTTTCCCAATTTGTACTCCAACTCTTGCCGTTTCCGGCGTTTAGTTATTTTATTTTCTCAGGTTCGGGTTTTTGTCTCCGTGTGTTGTTATCGTTGTCATGCATCTCATATCATGTCATCATGTGCATTGCATTTGCATACGTGTTCATCTCATGCATTCGAGCATTTTCCCCGTTGTCCGTTTTGCATTCCGGTGCTTCGTTCTCCTCCGGTGGTCATTTCTACCTTTCTTTCGTGTGTGGGGATTAAACATTTCCGGATTGGAGCGAGACTTGCCATGCGGCCTTGGTTTACTACCGGTAGACCGCCTGTCAAGTTCCGTATCATTTGGACTTCGTTTGATACTCCAACGGTTAACCGAGGGACCGAAAAGGCCTCATGTGTGTTGCAGCCCAACACCCCTCCAATTTGGCCCAAAACCCACCAAACCCTTCTCCATCATCTAGAGCGTTCGATCACGATCGCGTGGCCGAAAACCGCACCTCATTTGGACTCTCCTAGCTCCCTCTATGCCTATAAATAGACCTCCCCGAAATTCGGATCTCCTCCTCCCCCGAAACCCTAAATCGCCCCGCCACCGACGGACATGTCCGCCGCCTAGATCGGACATGTCCGCCGCCCACCCGGGCCAATCCCGCTCCGCCATGTGTCCCGCCGCCGTCCTCCCGCGCCGCGGCCCGTGAGCCCAGCCGGGGCCCCCGAGGGCCCGAAGCCGCTCCCCGCCGCCCGCGCCTCGCCGCCGCCATAGCCGGTCGCCGCCTCGCTGCGCGCCGCCGTCTTCCCTCCGCCGCGCCGCTGTGGGCCATTGCTGGCCCCGCCGGAGCAAGCCGCCGCCACCCCGCACCCATCCTCCTCCGGCGAACCACCGCCCCGCGCCGTCCCGTGCTCCGGCGAGAGTAGCTCCGGCGAGCCTCCTCCCACCTCCTCCGGCCGCCGAGCCCACCAAGTCCGGCGACTCCTCCATCTCCGCCGAACAGGAACCCCGGCAACGACCTCGGATTGCGTGCCCCTGATCTGGATCTGAAAATATCTCAGGGTTGACTTTTTCGCCCGAAACCCTAATCCAAGTGCTCCTGTTCATCGTGTCGTATCTCCGCATTCATAACTCCGTTTTTGGCATATAGCATATCAAAATGTTCATCTCAGAGAGTGCATCATTTCATTCCACTGCATCATTTTCATTTGAGTTCATCTTGATGCCCGAAATGCTATTAGAAGAGGGCTACTTGAGATAATTGTCAGATCTGCTACTCCATTTGCATATTTGTCATTTTTGCAATGATTATTTTGTGCATGATATGTCCATGAGCTCTACATATGTTTTGTTAAGGGTTTTGCCATCTTTCCAGAGGTGCAACCCATGTATTTTTGTGATGTGTGTGGTGACTAGTGCAAGCTTGCGAAGTGAGGCACTTGGTAGTGCTGATTTCAGGGACTTAGTAATTCCACTAAGTCCTTGGGCTGTTTATTTCATATGGCCATATGTTCTTGTTGTTTCCGAGAGATCCGTGCCTCTTTTGAGGATGATCAGTAAGGAAGTTTTGTTTATCTTGTAGTGCTATATCCATCCATGTCCTTGTTTGCAATTATGGAGCACCCTATCTTGAGTCGATCGAGCTGTACTTTTGCTACTTTGTGAATCTGGGCAGATTGTCAACTTGTTTGCAATTTTGCCGATGATGTTGTAGTTGATCGGTGCATGCTATGCTATTGTTCTTGCCATGTCTAGCTTGCATTTTGTGTGTTCTTGATAGATGTATGCTTAGTTTATCATGACTTGCTCCGTAGCGAGTGCACCGAGCTCGTAAACCTGCCTAATTGATATCTGTTTTCAGCATGCTCCAGTTTTCACTGTCTGTGATCTGATTATGTTTTTGCCATGTTCACATGCTTGCAATTGTATTTTATGATCCCTTTTGGCTCAAGGTCACTAAGGGACTTTTGTTAAGCTCTTTGAGTAGCTCCATGTAATGCTTTACTTTGCCATGTTCAGGTCCTGTAGCATGTAGTTTTGTTGCTCCGAAGAGGGCTACCTGATTTGAAATTCCAGACAAGTGTTAATTTCACTAAGTCTGAAATCTGTTTGCCATATGCATTTTTGCCATGCTTGTTTGAACCTCTTAATGGGTGAATTGGCCATAGCCCAGTGCTAGACTTTTGTTAATCATATTGAATGCATCCCGGCCATGTATTTTGTTGTCATGTTTGGGTGCTGTATCATGTTCATCTCATTGCATTTAGTTGGCTACTTGCTGTAAATCGCAGACCGGTGTCATAATTGAATCGCTTGCCATTTCCAAGCCGTAACTCCGATTCCGATGTTCTTTATATCGTTTTCAAGCGATTTCATCTCATCTTTCCAGTGGCACACTTGGATTCCCAAGTTGAGGCCAGATTCATGCATCCCTTGTCAATTCTTGCATATGCATCCCGCATCGCATCCCGCATAGCATACCATCCTTGCCTCATATAGTTTGATCCTTGCACGTGGTTGATTGTGTCCTTGTTGCTTGTTTGTCTTGTTTGGGTAGAGCCGGGAGACGAGTTCTCTAATGAGGAGACCGTTGAGTTTTCTTTCGAGGATCCAATCAACTCTGACAACTGTGCAGGCAAGATGATCATACCCTCGAAATCACTACTATCTTTGCTATGCTAGTTTGCTCGCTCTTTTGCTATGCCAATGCTACGATGCCTACCACTTGCTTTCAAGCCTCCCAAATTTCCATGTCAAACCTCTAACCCACTTTGTCCTAGCAAACTGTTGATTGGCTATGTTACCGCTTTGCTCAGCCCCTCTTATAGCGTTGCTAGTTGCAGGTGAAGATTGGAGGCCGTTCCTTGTTGGAACATTTATTTACTTGCTGGGATATCATTATATAATCTTGTTATCTTAATGCATCTATACACTTGGTAAAGGGTGGAAGGCTCGGCCTCTCGCCTAGTGTTTTGTTCCACTCTTGCCGCCCTAGTTTCCGTCATATCGGTGTTATGTTCCCGGATTTTTGCGTTCCTTACGCGGTTGGGTTATAATGGGAACCCCTTGATAGTTCGCCTTGATTAAAGATTTTCCAGCAATGCCCAACCTTGGTCTTACCATTTGCCACCTAGCCTTTTTTCCCTTGGGTTTCCGGAGCCTGAGGGTCATCTTATTTAACCCCCCCCCCCCAGGGCCAGTGCTCCTCTGAGTGTTGGTCCGAACCAAGTAGACTGCGGGGCCACCTCAGGGCAACTTGAGGGTTGGTTTTACTTGTAGGATGTCTCATCTGAGTGTGCCCTGAGAACGAGATATGTGCAGCTCCTATCGGGATTTGTCAGCACATTCGGGCGGTGTTGCTCGTCTTGTTTTAACCTGTCGAAGTGTCTTGAAGAACCAAGATACCGAGTCTGATCGGAACGTCTTGGGAGGAGGTCTATTCCTTCATTGACCATGAGAGCTTGTCATGGGCTAAGTTGGGACTCCCCTGCAGGGATTGAACTTTCGAAAGCCGTGCCCGCGGTTATGAGCAGATGGGAATTTGTTAATGTCCAGTTGTAGATAACTTGAACCTTAACTTAATTAAAATGAATCAACTGAGTGTGTTACCATGATGGCCTCTTCTCGGCGGAGTCCGGGAAGTGGACACGGTGTTGGAGTAATGCTTGCACAGGTTGTCCTCTAGTTTCTCGCTCGCGCTTTGCCTCCTCTTCTCGCTCTCTTTTGCGAATAGGATAGCCACCATATTATGCTAGTCGCTTGCTGCAGCTCCACATATATTCTTACCTTGCCTTACCTATAAGCTTAAATAGTCTTGATCGCGAGGGTGCGAGATTGCTGAGTCCCTGTGGCTCACAGATTACTATTACACCAGATGCACGGCCTGATGTTTCCGCTCCAGGTGACGCGCTCGAGCTCAAGTGGGAGTTCGACGAGGACTCTCAGCGTTACTATGTTTCCTTTCCTGATGATCAGTAGTGGTGCGCAGTTGGGGGTGATCGGGACCGTGTCGCATGTTGGGTTATCTTTTATTTTGGTGCCGTAGTTGGGCCATGAGTGTTTGGATGATGTAATGTTATTTATGTACCTTGATTGACGTGGCGAGTGTAAGCCAACTATGTTATCTCCCCTTTATTATTATATTACATGGGATGTGTAAAGATTACCTTACTTGCGACATATGCCTTCAATGCGATTATGTCTCTAACTCGTGCCTCGACACGTGGGAGCTATAGTCGCATTGAGGGTGTTACACGTTGGTAATCAGAGCCTTCCCCGACCTTAGGAGCCCCATTGCTTGATCGTTTTTAGCGGCCGAGTTGTGTCTAGAAAAATGTTTTGAGTCATTTAGGAATTATATATCGGAGAGTTTAGGAATTCTTTTTACTTCCCAGTCTCCTCATCGCTCTGGTAAGGCATCCTGACGTAGAGTTTTGACTCTTCTCTTCTCAAATTTCACTAAAAAAATTTTTAGGATAACGCGGGTATCTTGGAATCGTTTCGATGGTTTTATGATGAGAACATTGTCTTGGTGCCTCCTGTCAGGGGTTTTGTGGAAGTGTCCTAGGGAGTTGAGCTCTGAGGTGTTGTCGTCATAATTTTATCGTTGCAATTCGGGATACCTGAGTTTAGTACGCCGACATCGAAAATCTCTTTTATGCAGTTCGTTGGTGAGATAACCTCGACGCCACCCAGTACTGGGGCAGGAGTTCGGGAGTATCGCCATAACTTGTATAACGGATGCTTTTCGAAGGTTGAGGTAGATGGTTTCCGAAGGTTTCTTGGTTATGTGTTGAAGGATGGATACAGCTGGATGTAGGATTTGCTAGTTTGGGTGAGATATTATGCTTCCCCTGTATCCCCAACACCTGATTGCATAACCGGAAAGGTTCGGGAGTTTCATAGGTGGGAATTCTTGTAGCTCTAGTTCTTCTTCCATGGATATTGGTTTGAGATTGGGATTTCTTACCGATTATTCGTTCTTGATCCGTACCTTGTTGATTTCTTTCTCTGCCTTAAATTCTACGTGGCTTCTCAATTTATGGATATGTGACCATTTCAAGAGGAATGCATTCGTTCATTTTGTTCGGATGTGAAGACTATATGTTGCAATTTTCATTCCGTTGGATTCAGCTTCATTTTATCTGTCTATGTGCTAATGGTGGTCAACCTCTTCAGGATGGCTCCTCCAACGCGCACGACTCCGAATCCTGATCCGCCACCACCTCCACCTCCTCCGGAGGCATGGCAAGCTGTGATGGCCGCAACCAATGCAAACACACAGTTGATCATGCAAATTCTTCAAGAGCGCAATCAAGGCAACCAAGGGAACCAAGGCAACAATCAGAATCACTCTGCTACACTCAACCAGTTCCTTGCTAACGGGCCAAAGACTTTCAGCAATTGTGTTGAGGCAACCGATGCTGACGATTGGCTTGTGGATCTGTGCAAGCATTCGAGTGCAGTAACGTCAGGCCTGAGGACTTTGTCAAGTTCTCTTCCTTCCAACTCAAAGATCAAGCTGCAGAATGGTTCTAGCTGTACAAGGACTCCAGAGGTGGACGTGTTATCACTTGGGATGAATTCCGTTCAGATTTCAGAGCTCACCATATCCCTCAGAGCGTGGTCGAAAGCAAGCGTGAGGAATTCCGCAATCTGAAGCAAGGCTCTTTGTCTGTCTATGACTACAACAAGTTGTTTCAGAAGTTCGCCCGCTTTGCCAAGCAGGACGTCCCTGATGAGAAGAGCATGATATACCAGTTCAGGGGTGGTCTCAGAGAAGAAATTCAGCTAGCTCTTGTTCTCTTTGAGCCCTTGAGGTACGATGAGTTCTACAACATGGCACTGAAGCAAGAGGCTGCTCAGTTGAGGTGTGATGCTTCCAAGAAGCGAGTCAGAGATGTTACTCCTTCTTCCTCTACTCAAGTGGCCAAGTAGCAGAAGTATTGGCTTCCTCCTCCTCCGTTCCGTCAGCCGTATCAGCAGAAGAGCAAAGGTGGTAGTGGATCTTCCCACCCACCCAACCCTGGCTTTCAGAACAAGACTTCGTCTCAAGCTCCAAGATCGAGTGCTCCGTACCACCGTCCGCTTTCAGAGGTCACGTGCAACAAGTGCCAACAGAAGGGTCACTATGCCAACAAGTGCTTCAACCAGAGGCGTCTTCCTCCTCCTCCTCCTGTCAGATCAGCAAGTACAGCTGTGGTCAAGCATAACCCCAAGAATGCCAAGGTCAACTTGATGAATGCAACTCAGGCAGAGGATTCGTCAGATGTCATTATGGGTAACCTTCCTGTTAACGATGTTCCCGCAAAAGTACTTTTTGATACTGGTGCATCGCATTCTTTCTTGTCATGCCCGTTTGCATCGAAGCACAATGTTGTTACTGAGATCATGCTCAAAGTCATGCAAGTTGTTTCTCCCGGCAAGCTTTTGACTTCTAGTTTGGTTGCTCCCCATATCTCTATCACGTTGGGCGATTACAAGTTTCTTTCTTCTCTGGTGGTTCTTGGTAACTCGGATATTGATCTTATTCTCGGAATGGATTGGATTTCTAAGAACAAGGCGCATCTTGATTGTGCTGCCAGGCAGATTCAATTGACTCATTCGTATGAGGATGTAATTGTCTTTGCCGCTTGGGATAATACCATCCATCTGTTTTCTCTCAATGAGAAGGGTGAACTGGATGCTATCTCGCAGATTCCAGTCGTTTGCAAATATCAAGACGTCTTTCCAGAAGAGCTTCCAGGAATGCCTCCGCACCGGCCAGTTGAATTCTTCATTGATCTTGAGCCCGGCACGGAACCTCTGTGCAAGCGTCCTTACAAGCTCGGACCTGAAGAGCTGAAGGAGCTGAAGAAGCAACTCGATATTCAAGAGAAAATGGGTCTCATCCAGCCTAGTTCTTCTCCGTGGGGTTGTGGTGTTCTTTTTGTGAAGAAGAAGGATGGAACGGACCGACTTTGTGTTGATTACCGTCCATTGAACAAGAAGACTATAAAGAACAAATACCCACTTCCCAACATCAATGAGCTGTTCGAACAACTCAAAGGTGCCCAAGTATTCTCCAAGCTTGATCTCCGTATGGGTTATCATCAGATTCGAATCCGTGAGCAAGATATTCCCAAGACGGCTTTCAGAACAAGCTATGGTTCATATGAATACACTGTCATGTCTTTTGGCCTCATCAACGCGCCTCCCACTTTCTCTCGCATGATGAACTTCATCTTCAACGCCTACACCAATGACTTCGTTTTGGTCTATCTCGACGACATTCTGGTTTTCTCGAAGAACAAGGAAGATCATGCCAAACACTTGCGTCTGGTGCTCGATAAGCTCAGAGAACATCAGTTCTACGCCAAGTTCTCCAAGTGTGAATTTTGGCTCGATGAAGTTCTTTATCTTGGTCATATCATCTCTACCAAGGGCATTGCCGTGAATCCTGAGAAGGTGTCTGCAATTTTGAATTGGGAACCCCCTCAGAACGTGAAGCAACTCCGTAGCTTCCTCGGTCTCGCAAGCTATTGCCGAAGATTTGTTGAAAACTTTTCTAAGATCATGAAGCCTCTCTCTAATCTTCTCCAGAAGCACGTCAAGTACGTTTGGTCTCTGGAGTGTGACATTGCTTTCAACACTTTGAAAGAGAAATTGATCACTGCTCCAGTTCTGACTCCGCCCGATGAATCCAAGCCGTACGAGGTCTTTTGTGATGCCTCTCTCCAAGGTCTTGGCACAGTATTGATGCAAGAGAAGAAATTTGTTGCTTATACCTCTCGCCAGTTGAAGCCTAATGAGAAGAACTACCCCACTCATGATCTCGAGTTGGCGGCAGTTGTGCATGCTCTTTTGACTTGGAGACATCTTCTATTGGGAAGAAAAGTGGACATTTTCACTGATCACAAGAGTCTCAAGTACATCTTCACTTAGCCTAATCTCAACCTCAGGCAAACTCGATGGGTCAAAATGATTCAAGAGTATAATCTGAGTATCGAGTATACTCCAGGCAAGGCCAATGTGATTGCTGACGCATTGAGCAGAAAGGCTTATTGCAACAGTCTGATTCTCAAGCCTTATCAACCCGAGCTTTGTGAAGCCTTCCGCAAACTCAATCTGCAAGTTGTTCCTCAAGGTTTCCTCGCCAACCTTCAAGTCTCTCCTACCTTAGAAGACCAGATTCGCCAAGCCCAGCTTGTTGATGCTATGGTGAAAAAGGTGAAGATTGGGATTGCCAAGAGTCAACCCAAGTACAAGTGCTACCGCCTTGATGACAAGGACACTCTCTTCTTCGAGGATCATATTGTTGTGCCCAAAGGTGACCTCCGTAAAGTAATCATGAATGAGGCTCACAATTCTCTCCTCTCCATCCACCCTGGGAGTACGAAGATGTATCAGGACCTCAAGCAGGCTTATTGGTGGACTCGAATGAAGCGTGAGATTGCTGAATTCGTGAATGAGCGTGATGTTTGCAGAAGAGTGAAGGCAGAACATCAAAGGCTAGCTGGTCTCCTCCAACCTCTTGCCATTCCAGAATGGAAGTTTGACCACATTGAGATGGACTTCGTGACTGGGTTTCCAAAGTCCAAACGTGGCAATGATGCTATATTCATTGTCATCGACAAACTCACTAAAGTGGCTCACTTTCTGCCTATCAGAGAGTCGATCACTGCAGCTCAATTGGCAGAACTCTATACCTCTCGGATTGTCTCTCTGCACGGTATTCCACAAGTGATCTCTTCAGACCGTGGCAGCATCTTTACCTCCAAGTTTTGGGATTCTTTTCAGAAGGCCATGGGCACCAACATCCGCTTCAGCACAGCTTTCCATCCTCAAACTAGCGGTCAAGTCGAGCGTGTCAACCAGATTCTTGAAGATATGCTCAGGGCTTGTGTGATCTCATTCTGCATGAAGTGGGAGGATTGTCTTCCTTATGCTGAATTCTCCTACAACAACAGTTTCCAAGCAAGTTCGGGCAAGGCCCCTTTTGAAATTCTGTATGGCAGGAAGTGCCGTACCCCTCTCAACTGGTCTGAAACCGGTGAACGTCAACTTTTGGGAAATGACTTAATCACAGAGGCAGAGGAAATGTGCAAAGTCATTCGTGATAACCTCAAAGCAGCCCAATCCCGTCAGAAGAGCTACTATGATAGTAAGCACCGTGATTTGGCTTTCGAGATCGGAGATCATGTTTACCTCCGTGTCTCTCCTATGAAAGGTACTCGTCGCTTCGGTATCAAAGGGAAGCTTGCCCCCAGATACGTGGGACCTTTCAAGATTGTCAGCAAGAGAGGCGATCTCGCCTATCAACTCGAGCTTCCTTCAAACTTTGCAAATGTTCATGATGTGTTCCATGTCTCTCAGCTCCAAAAGTGCTTCAAGACTCCTGATCGCACTGTTAACTTCGAGGACATTGAGCTCCAAGAAGATCTTTCCTATCCTGAGCACCCAGTGGCTATTCTTGAAGAGACTGAACGCAAGATTCGCAATAAGTCAATCAAATTCCTCAAAGTCAAGTGGTCACACCATTCCGACTGTGAAGCTACCTGGGAACGCGAGGATCACCTCCGTTCTGAGTACCCGGCGTTCTTTCAGTCCTAGATCTCGGGACGAGATCCTTTCGTAGTGGTGGAGTGTTGTAACACCCCGGATGTAACTTTCCCAATTTGTACTCCAACTCTTGCCGTTTCCGGCGTTTAGTTATTTTATTTTCTCGGGTTCGGGTTTTTGTCTCCGTGTGTTGTTATCATTGTCATGCATCTCATATCATGTCATGATGTGCATTGCATTTGCATACGTGTTCATCTCATGCATTCGAGCATTTTCCCCGTTGTCCGTTTTGCATTCCGGCGCTTCGTTCTCCTCCGGTGGTCATTTCTACCTTTCTTTCATGTGTGGGGATTAAAAATTTCCGGATTGGAGCGAGACTTGCCATGCGGCCTTGGTTTACTACCGGTAGACCGCCTGTCAAGTTTCGTATCATTTGGACTTCGTTTGATACTCCAACGGTTAACCGAGGGACCGAAAAGGCCTCATGTGTGTTGCAGACCAACACCCCTCCAATTTGGCCCAAAACCCACCAAACCCTTCTCCATCATCTAGAGCGTTCGATTACGATCACGTGGCCGAAAACCGCACCTCATTTGGACTCTCCTAGCTCCCTCTATGCCTATAAATAGACCTCCCCGAAATTCGGATCTCCTCCTTCCCCGAAACCCTAAATCGCCCCGCCACCGACGGACATGTCCGCCGCCTAGATCGGACACGTCCGCCGCCCACCCGGGCCAATCCCGCTCCACCATGTGTCCCGCCGCCGTCCTCCCGTGCCGCGGCCCGTGAGCCCAGCAGGGGCCCCCAAGGGCCCGACGCTGCTCCCCGCCGCCCGCGCCTCGCCGCCACCATAGCCGGTCGCCGCCTCGCCGCGCGCCGCCGTCTTCCCTCCGCCGCGCCGCTGTGGGCCATTGCTGGCCCCGCCGGAGCAAGCCGCCGCCGCCCCGCGCCCATCCTCCTCCGGCGAACCGCCGCCCCGCGCCGTCCCGTGCTCCGGCGAGAGTAGCTCCGGCGAGCCTCCTCCCACCTCCTCCGGCCGCCGAGCCCGCCAAGTCCGGCGACTCCTCCATCTCCGGCGAACAGGAACCCTGGCAACGACCTCGGATTGCGTGCCCCCAATCTAGATCTGAAAATATCTCAGGGTTGACTTTTTCGCCCGAAACCCTAATCCAAGTGCTCCTGTTCATCGTGTCGTATCTCCGCATTCATAACTCCGTTTTTGGCATATAGCATATAAAAATGTTCATCTCAGAGAGTGCATCATTTCATTCCACTGCATCATTTTCATTTGAATTCATCTTGATGCCCGAAATGCTGTTAGAAGAGGGCTACTTGAGATAATTGTCAGATCTGCTACTCCATTTGCATATTCGTCATTTTTGCAATGATTATTTTGTGCATGATATGTCCATGAGCTCTACATATGTTTTGTTAAGGGTTTTGCCATCTTTCCAGAGGTGAGGCACTTGGTAGTGCTGATTTCAGGGACTTAGTAATTCCACTAAGTCCTTGGGCTGTTTATTTCATATGGCCATATGTTCTTGTTGTTTCCGAGAGATCCGTGCCTCTTTTGAGGATGATCAGTAAGGAAGTTTTGTTTATCTTGTAGTTCTATATCCATCCATGTCCTTGTTTGCAATTATGGAGCACCCTAGCTTGAGTCGATCGAGCTCTACTTTTGCTACTTTGTGAATCTGGGCAGATTGTCAACTTGTTTGCAATTTTGCCGATGATGTTGTAGTTGATCCGTGCATGCTATGCTATTGTTCTTGCCATGTCTAGCTTGCATTTTGTGTGTTCTTGATAGATGTATGCTTAGTTTATCATGACATACTCCGTAGCGAGTGCATCGAGCTCGTAAACCTGCCTAATTGATATCTGTTTTCAGCATGCTCCAGTTTTCACTAAGTCTGTGATCTGATTATGTTTTTGCCATGTTCACATGCTTGCAATTGTATTTTATGATCCCTTTTGGCTCAAGGTCACTAAGGGACTTTTGTTAAGCTCTTTGAGTAGCTCCATGTAATGCTTTACTTTGTCATGTTCAGGTCCTGTAGCATGTAGTTTTGTTGCTCCTAAGAGGGCTACCTGATCTGAAATTCCAGACAAGTGTTAATTTCACTAAGTCTGAAATCTGTTTGCCATATGCATTTTTGCCATGCTTGTTTGAACCTGTTAATGGGTGAATTGGCCGTATCCCAGTGCTAGACTTTTGTTAAGAATCTTGAGTGCATCCCTGCCATGTATTTTTTTGTCATGTTTGGGTGCTGTATCATGTTCATCTCATTGCATTCAGTTGGTTACTTGCTGTAAATCGCAGACCGGTGTCATAATTGAATCGCTTGCCATTTCCAAGCCGTAACTCTGATTCCGACGTTCTTTATATCGTTTTCAAGCAATTTCATCTCATCTTTCCAGTGGCACACTTGGATTCCCATGTTGAGGCCAGATTCATGCATCCCTTGTCAATTCTTGCATATGCATCCTGCATAGCATACCATCCTTGCATCATATTGTTTGATCCTTGCACGTGGTTGATTGTGTCCTTGTTGCTTGTTTGTCTTGTTTGGGTAGAGCCAGGAGACGAGTTCGCTAACGAGGAGCCCGTTGAATTTGCTTTCGAGGATCCAGTCAACTCTGACAACTGTGCAGGCAAGATGATCATACCCTCGAAATCACTACTATCTTTGCTATGCTAGTTTGCTCGCTCTTTTGCTATGCCAATGCAACGATGCCTACCACCTGCTTTCAAACCTCCCAAATTGCCATGTCAAACCTCTAACCCACCTTTTCCTAGCAAACCGTTGCTTGGCTATGTTACCGCTTTGCTCAGCCCCTCTTATAGCGTTGCTAGTTGCAGGTGAAGATTGGAGGCCGTTCCTTGTTGGAACATTTATTTACTTGCTGGGATATCATTATATAATCTTGTTATCTTAATGCATCTATACACTTGGTAAAGGGTGGAAGGCTCGGACTCTCGCCTAGTGTTTTGTTCCACTCTTGCCGCCCTAGTTTCCGTCATATCAGTGTTATGTTCCCGGATTTTTGCGTTCCTTACGCGGTTGGGTTATAATGGGAACCCCTTGATAGTACGCCTTGATTAAAGCTTTTCCAGCAATGCCCAACCTTGGTCTTACCATTTGCCACCTAGCCTTTTTTTCCCTTGGGTTTCCGGAGCCTGAGGGTCATCTTATTTAAACCCCCCCCCCCCCCCCCCGGGGCCAGTGCTCCTCTGAGTGTTGGTCCGAACCGAGTAGACTGCGGGGCCACCTCAGGGCAACTTGAGGGTTGGTTTTACTCGTAGGATGTCTCATCTGAGTGTGCCCTGAGAACGAGATATGTGCAGCTCCTATCGGGATTTGTTGGCACATTCGGGCGGTGTTGCTCGTCTTGTTTTAACCTGTCGAAGTGTCTTGAAGAACCGAGATACCGAGTCTGATCGGAACGTCTTGGGAGGAGGTCTATTCCTTCGTTGACCGTGAGAGCTTGTCATGGGCTAAGTTGGGACTCCCCTGCAGGGATTGAACTTTCAAAAGCCGTGCCCGCGGTTATGGGCAGATGGGAATTTGTTAATGTCCGGTTGTAGATAACTTGAACCTTAACTTAATTAAAATGAATCAACTGAGTGTGTTACCGTGATGGCCTCTTCTCGGCGGAGTCCGGGAAGTGGACACGGTGTTGGAGTAATGCTTGCGCAGGTTGTCCTCTAGTTTCTCGCTCGCGCTTTGCCTCCTCTTCTGGCTCTCTTTTGCGAATAGGATAGCCACCATATTATGCTAGTCGCTTGCTGCAGCTCCACATATAATCTTACCTTGCCTTACCTATAAGCTTAAATAGTCTTGATCGCGAGGGTGCGAGATTGCTGAGTCCCTGTGGCTCACAGATTACTATTACACCAGATGCAGGGCCTGATGTTTCCGCTCCAGGTGACGCGCTCGAGCTCAAGTGGGAGTTCGACGAGGACTCTCAGCGTTACTATGTTTCCTTTCCTGATGATCGGTAGTGGTGCCCAGTTGGGGGTGATCGGGACCGTGTTGCCTGTTGGGTTATCTTTTATTTTGGCACCGTAGTCGGGCCATGAGTGTTTGGATGATGTAATGTTATTTATGTACCTTGATTGACGTGGCGAGTGTAAGCCAACTATGTTATCTCCCCTTTATTATTATATTACATGGGATGTGTAAAGATTACCTTACTTGCGACATATGCCTTCAATGCGATTATGTCTCTAAGTCGTGCCTCGACACGTGGGAGCTATAGTCGCATCGAGGTTGTTACAACAACACATCTACATTAATTATGCACAACAAGGATTAACAAATAGAAAGGAAAGTGGTGAGAGATTTCGTTTGAACAAAAGAGTAGTCCAAATATATCACCCAAACAAGTTCTAAGAAATTTGCACAAGCAAGCAGCACAACAGAGAGAAAAGTCATGTATGGCTATCAAGCACAACTTCTATATGTAGAACTAGTAAGGGTCTCAAGAATCAACTACATTTTTTCAATCAACTCGATATTCATTAGTACTTGTACAACTTCACAAGAAATTCAAAATTGTAGCCGCACACGCACATACGCACAGGGAAATGTTTTTCTTCCCGGGAAATGTTTTCGTGTTTTGAACTTGTATGCTAGAGATACATTTAACTATGATGGAAGATCTTGAACAATGCATGGCACATACACATGAGAATTAAGTTTTGAGAAAATTTTAGTTACGATGTATTTAATTAAAACCACATCAAATTTTTCAGAACAAAGGTAATAATACAGTACATGAGGAATTTGGTTGAATGTTTTTCAATTTTAATGAACTTGCAGTTCTCTCGATTAGAAATAGAGCAACTGCTTGTTGTAGTGGAGAATGGGGAGGATGAGGACTCTGGTTAAGCATAGGGCAGCGGCAAATGCTAGAATCCAGGCTGTGATCAAGTGTCTGGGCCGTTCAGATGAACGCTCACCCATGGATGATTTTCCAAACAAGAAACTAAACAAGTACTTTCTCAAAAAGAAAGTAAACAAATACATGCACGAGAATAGCGTTGCGCTTATTTTATGAACCAATAAATCTGAATTTTTTCTCTAACACACATCGAACTGATAGATGTGCTTATCTATGAACTGATGAACAAGACTAATGTCTATCTGGGCTTTGATTTGGACACAAACAAAAGCACACTATTTTCTTAGAAGTTCCACTATCTTGAAGGATACGTAAATATAATATAGAACTATGAGCTTAAAAATATACACACAAACACATGTCTTCAGCAAACCAACCCATGATCTTTTATACAGTTCTTTTGTATATGTATATCAAGTATTTTTGCGCATGATCTTTGTAAAATTAGAAACTAAACTATGCTTTGTCCCTGGAAAGTCATGACCAAATTCAACATTTCAATTCCAACAGTTCAAGATCACATGTAGTAGTTCATCAGTTCAACCATTCAATTCAAACAGAAGGTCACATGTTCATAACCAACTTTTCAATGGTTCAGTTCAAAATTCAACAATTCAATTTTCAATAGATCAAACCAAGGAAAGACAACTGACTGAAGGGGTGGCCAACAGCCACAGCTGCTCACGGCGTGCACGACAGTGTCCAACAACCTCTATCCTGGCTCATTGTGGAACGACGTGCTGGGCACAATCCACGGCCTGGCATATGAGATGCAAAAAAGAGTTAGAGAGGACGTAAGATAATTATTATAGCTGATGATGTAGCATTACAAAAAATAATATACTTTAGCCCATAAATGCAAAGTACTCTGAACTCTGAACTTTTTCGGAGCTTTTTGTTGAACTGAAGCATGCTCCGGAGCAGGATGAGACCGAGTGGATTGGTAGGATGCTGAGCAATATACATTGGAGATGCAAGACCACAATACATCAATTAGAGATGTCACTGAACTCTGGGACATTTATGCTACAAGAATTGAATCTACAACAATCTTGAACTTTCAGGTTCCATATGCAAGATAGCTACAATTTGCTAAAATCAATCACCAGAAGAAAAAACAGCAAAAGGTTCTTCAAATGGTTTCTTGAGGAAGAGCCAATGCTATTTTGGGGTGGCGGACAACATCAACATGTGGGCTGGGTTGTCGTGCATCGGGAACGATGAGTAAAACGGCAACCCAACCACTATAGTGGAAATTGGAGCTGATGACCATGGACTGCTGCACGACATGAACTCGACCGTCCGGATGCCACGGGGCTGGAATGGGGACGGCGCTGGACATATTGGAGCAGTGGCTGAAGAGCTTATAGCAGCAGTGTACATCAGCAACGGACTGCCCCCGCACAAGGAGATGTACTACTCTCCTGGGATGGAGGGGCGAAGTGTGTGCCTCCCGAGCCACGGCGGCGAACTGCTTCGGGTTGTGTTGTTGAACGACCCGGTGTGGCGGCGGTGAACGGTATGGGCGGTGCAGCGATGGAACCCCACTGGTAGTGGCAGGAGGCTCGACACAAATGGCCTAGTAGCTGCGATGGTGAACGACCTGGGTTGGACTGTTGGTCGTAGTGGCAGCGAACCCAACGCCCTGGCCACTGTAACACCCACAATGCGGCTATATCTCCCACGTGTCGGGGCACGACTTAGAGGCATAGCCGCATGATAGGTCTATCGCAAGAGGGGTAATCTTTACACATCCCATGTACTGAATAAGAAAGGGATAAAGAGTTGGCTTACAATCGCCACTTCACACAATACATAAATAATCCATACATCATCCAAAGTATAATCAAAGGTCCGACTACGGAACCAAAATAAAGAAAGACAACCCCAAATGCGAGATCCCCGATCATCCCAACTGGGCTCCACTACTGATCATCAGGAAAGGAAACATAATAGCGACCCAAGTCTTCGTCGAACTCCCACTTGAGTTCGGTAGCGTCCCCTACACTGGCATCATCGGCACCTGCATCTGTTTGGAAGTATCCGTGAGTCAAAAGGACTTAGCAATATCACACCCACGAGATCAAGACTATTTAAGCTTAAGGGTAGGAAAGGGGCAGTGAGGTGGAGCTGCAGCAAGCACTAGCTTATATGGTGGCTAACATACGCAAATGAGAGCGAGAAGAGGAGCAAGCACGATCGAGAAGCTATAAGTGATAAAGAAGTGATCCTGAAACTACTTACGTTGAAGCATAACACAAGGCCGTGTTCTCTTCCCGGGCTCTGCCGAAAAGAAACCATCACAGCTACACACGCGGTTGATTCATTTTAATTAAGTCAAGTGTCAAGTTCTCTACAACCGGATATTAACAAACTCCCATCTGCCCATAACCGCGGGCACAGCTTTCGAAAGTTCAAACCCTGCAGGGGTGTCCCAACTTAGCCCATCACAAGCTCTCACGGTCAACGAAGGATATTCCTTCTCCCAGGAAGACCCGATCAGCCTTGGAATCCCGGTTACAAGACATTTCGACAATGGTAAGACAAGACCAGCAAAGCCACCCGATGTGTTGACAAATCCTAATAGGAGTCACACGTATCTCGTTCTCAGGGCACACCAGATGGGCAAGATGTCGGGTTGGCATAAACCCTGGTTCTCAGGGGGCGCTGGACATCGCCCAGTTTGGACCAACACTCGGAGGAGCACTAGCCTGGGGGTTTAAAATAAAGACGAACCTTGAGTCTGCGGAACCCAAGGGAAAAGTCTTAGGTGGAAAATGGTAAAACCAAGGTTGGGCCTTGCTGTAGGAATTTTATTCAAGGCGAACTGTCAAGGGGTTCCCATAACACTCAACCATGTAAGGAACGCAAAATCAAGGAACATAACACCGATATGATGGAAACTAGGGTGACAAGAGTGGAACAAAACACCAGGCATAAGGCCGAGCCTTCCTGTTGGGGAACGTAGCAGAAATTTAAAATTTTCTACGCATCACCAAGATCAATCTATGGAGTCATCTAGCAACGAGGGGAGAGGAGTACATCTACATACCCTTGTAGATCGCGAGCGAAAGCTTTCAAGAGAACGGGGATGAAGGAGTCGTACTCGTCGTGATCCAAATCACCGATGATCCTAGTGCCGAACGGACGGCACCTCCGCGTTCAACACACGTACGGAGCGAGGACGTCTCCTGTGCCTTGATCCAGCAAGGAGGAGGGAGAGGTTGAGGAAGAGGGCTCCAACAGCAGCACGACAGCGTGGTGGTGGTGGAGCTGCAGTACTCCGGCAAGGCTTTGCCAAGCTCTTCGGAGGAGGAGAGGTGTTGGGGAGGGGAGGGGCTGCACCTTGGATGGTGTGTGCAGCCCTCCCCTTGCCCCTTTATTTATAGGGGAAGGAGGAAGGGGGCCGGCCCACTCTAGATGAGATCTAGAGGGGGGGCGGCCAAGGGGAGGGGGCTTGCCCCCCAAGCAAGGGGAGCGCCCCCCTTAGGGTTTCCCCCCAAACCCTAGGCACATGGGCCCATGGGGGGATGCGCCCAGCCCATGTAGGGCTGGTTCCCTTTCCTCTATGGCCCATTAGGCCCTCCGAGAGAGGTGGCCCCACCCGGTGGACCCCCGGAACCCCACCGGTGGCCCCGGTACAATACCGATATGCCCCCGAACCTTTCCGCTGACCGTATGACAACTTCCTACATATAAATCTTCAGCTCCGGACCATTCTGGAACTCCTCGTGATGTCCGGGATCTCATCCGGGACTCCGAACAACATTTGGTAATAACATACATGTCTTCCTAATAACCCTAGCTTCATCGAACCTTAAGTGTGTAGACCCTACGGGTTCGGGAACCATGCAGACATGTCCGAGACAACTCTCCAGCCAATACGGATTCGATCGTCGGTATCCCAATACCTCGTTTAATCTCGTTACCGGCAAGTCACTTTACTCGTGCCGTAATGCAAGATCCCGTGACCAACTACTTAGTCACACTGAGCTCATTATGATGATGCATTACCGAGTGGGCCCAGAGATACCTCTCCGTCATACGGAGTGACAAATCCCAGTCTCGATTCATGCCAACCCAACAGACACTTTTAGAGATACCTGTAGTGCACCTTTATAGTCACCCAGTTACGTTGTGACGTTTGGTACACCCAAAGCACTCCTACGGTATCCGGGAGTTGCACAATCTCATGGTCTAAGGAAATGATACTTGACATTCAGAAAAGCTCTAGCAGACGAACTACACGATCTTGTGCTATGCTTAGGATTGGGTCTTGTCCATCACATCATTCTCCTAATGATGTGATCCCGTTATCAATGACATCCAATGTCCATGGTCAGGAAACCGTAACCATCTATTGATCAACGAGCTAGTCAACTAGAGGCTCACTAGGGACATGTTGTGGTCTTTGTATTCACACATGTATTACGATTTCCGGATAACACAATTATAGCATGAACAATAGACAATTATCATGAACAAGGAAATATAATAATAACCATTTTATTATTGCCTCTAGGGCATATTTCCAACTGTCTCCCACTTGCACTAGAGTCAATAATCTAGTTACATTGTGATGAATCGAACACCCATAGAGTTCTAGTGTTGATCATGTTTTGCTCGAGTAAGAGGTTTAGTCAACGGATCTGCGACATTTAGGTCCGTATGCACTTTACAAATATCTATGTCTCCATTTTGAACATTTTCACGAATGGAGTTGAAGCGACGCTTGATATGCCTAGTCTTTCTGTGAAACCTGGGCTCCTTGGCAAGGGCAATAGCTCCAGTGTTGTCACAGAAGAGAGTCATCGGGCCCGACGCATTGGGAATAACTCCTAGGTCGGTAATGAACTCCTTCACCTAGATTGCTTCTTGTGCTGCCTCCGAGGCTGCCATGTACTACGCTTCACATGTAGATCCCGCCACAACGCTTTGCTTGCAACTACACCAGCTGACTGCCCCACCATTAAAAATATACACGTATCCGGTTTGTGACTTGGAGTCATCCAGATCTGTGTCGAAGCTATCATCGACGTAACCCTTTACGACGAGCTCTTCGTCACCTCCATAAACGAGAAACATATCCTTAGTCCTTTTCAGGTACTTTAGGATATTCTTGACCGCTGTCCAGTGTTCCATGCCGGGATTACTTTGGTACCTTCCGACCAAACTTACGGCAAGGTTTACATCAGGTCTGGTACACAGCATGGCATACATAATAGACCCTATGGCCGAGGCATAGGGGACGACACTCATCTTTTCTCTATCTTCTGCCGTGGTCGGGCATTGAGCCGTGCTCAATCTCGTACCTTGCAACACAGGCAAGAACCCCTTCTTGGACTGATCCATATTGAACTTCTTCAATATCTTGTCAAGGTATGTACTCTGTGAAAGACCAATGAGGCGTCTCGATCTATCTCTATAGATCTTGATGCCTAATATATAAGCAGCTTCTCCAAGATCCTTCATTGAAAAACACTTGTTCAAGTAGGCCTTTATGCTTTCCAAGAATTCTATATCATTTCCCATCAATAGTATGTCATCCACATATAATATGAGAAATGCTACAGAGCTCCCACTCACTTTCTTGTAAACACAGGCTTCTCCATAAGTCTGCGTAAACCCAAATGCTTTGATCATCTCATCAAATCGAATGTTCCAACTCCGAGATGCTTGCACCAGCCCATAGATTGAGCGTTGGAGCTTGCACACCTTGTTAGTATTCTTAGGATCGACAAAACCTTCCGGCTGCATCATATACAATTCTTCCTTAAGGAAACCATTAAGGAATAACGTGTTGACGTCCATTTGCCATATCTCATAATCATAGAATGCGGCAATTGCTAACATGATTCGTACGGACTTCAGCTTCGCTACGGGTGAGAAAGTCTCATCGTAGTCAACCCCTTGAACTTGTCGATAACCCTTAGCGACAAGCCGAGCCTTATAGATGGTCACATTACCATCCGCGTCTATCTTCTTCTTAAAGATACGTCGAGCCTTATAGATGGCTCGCCGATTATCGGGCAAGGCAGTCAAAGTCCATACTTCGTCTTGATACATGGATCCTATTGATACGTCTCCAACGTATCTATAATTTTTGATTGCTCGATGCTATATTATCTACTGTTTTGGACTATATTGGGCTTTATTTTCCACTTTTATATTATTTTTGGGACTAACCTACTAACCGGAGGCCCAGCCCAGAATTGCTGTTTTTTTGCCTATTTCAGTGTTTCGGAGAAACAGAATATCAAACGCAGTCCAAACGGAATAAAATCTTCGAGAACGTGATTTTCTCACCGAACGTGATCCAGGAGACTTGGACCCTACTCTAGGGAGTCAAAGAGGAGGTCACAAGGGTGGGGGCGCACCCCCCTGCCTCGTGGGCCCCTCGGTGCTCCACCGACGTACTTCTTCCTCCTATATATACACACGTACCCCAAACGATCAGAACAGGAGCCAAAAACCTAATTCCACCGCCGCAACTTTCTGTATCCACGAGATCCCATCTTGGGGCCTGTTCCAGAGCTCCGTCGGAAGAGGGCCGTCATCACGGAGGGCTTCTACATCATCCTAGCCCCTCCGATGAAGTGTGAGTAGTTTACCTCAGACCTTCGGGTCCATAGTTAGTAGCTAGATGGCTTCTTCTTTCTCCTTGAATCTCAATACAAAGTTCTCCCCCTCTCTTGTGGAGATCTATTCGATGTAATCTTCTTTTTGCGGTGTGTTTGTTGAGACTGATGAATTGTGGGTTTATGATTAAGTCTATCTATGAATAATATTTGAATCTTCTCTGAATTCTTTTATGTATGATTGGTTATCTTTGCAAGTCTCTTCGAATTATCCGTTTGGTTTGGCCCACTAGATTGGTAGTTCTTGCCATGGGAGAAGTGCTTAGCTTTGGGTTCGATCTTGCGGTGTCCTTTCCCAGTGACAGAAGGGGCAGCAAGGCACGTATTGCATCGTTGCCATCGAGGATAACAAGATGGGGTTTATTTCATATTGCATGAATTTATCTCTCTACATCATGTCATCTTGCTTAAGGCGTTACTCTGTTTTTAACTTAATACTCTAGATGCATGTTGGATAGTGGTCGATAACTAGAGTAATAGTAGTAGATGCAGAATCATTTTGGTCTACTTGTCACGGACATGATGCCTATATACATGATCATGCCTAGATATTCTCATAACTATGCTCAATTCTGTCAATTGCTCAACAGTAATTTGTTCACCCACCGTAGAATACTTATCCTCTTGAGAGAAGCCACTAGTGAAACCTATGCCCTCGGGTCTATTCTCATCATATCAATTTCCATCACTTTAATCTTGCTTTGCTTTTTTACTTTTCCTTTACTTTTTACTTTGCATCTTTATATCAAAAATACCAAAAAATATTATATCTATCAGATCTCACTCTCGTAAGTGACCGTGAAGGGCTTGACAACCCCTAATCGCGTTGGTTGCGAGTAGCTATCGTTTTGTGCAGGTACAAGGGACTTGAGCGTGGCCTCCTACTGGATTGATACCTTGGTTCTCAAAAACTGAGGGAAATACTTATGCTACTCTGCTGCATCATCCCTTCCTCTTCGGGGAAAACCAACGCAAGCTCAAGACGTAGCAAGAAGGATTTCTGGCGCCGTTGCCGGGGAGTCTATGCAAAAAGTCAACATAACAAGTACCTATCACAATCCCTTTCTCTCGCATTACATTATTTGCCATTTGCCTCTTGTTTTCCTCTCCCCCCACTTCACCCTTGCCGTTTTATTCGCCCTCTCTCTGTCTCTATCCTCCCTCTCTATTTGCCTCTTTTGCTCGCTTGCTTTTTGTTTGCTCGTGTGTTAGATTGCTTGTTTGTCGCGATGGCTCAAGATAACACTAAATTGTGTGACTTCACCAATACCAATAATAATGATTTCCTTAGCACTCCGATTGCTCCTCTTACTGATGCTGAATCTTGTGAAATTAATACTGCTTTGTTGAATCTTGTTATGAAAGATCAATTCGTCGGCCTTCCTAGTGAAGATGCTGCTACTCATCTAAATAGCTTCGTTGATTTATGTGATATGCAAAAGAAAAAGATGTCGATAATGATGTCGTTAAATTGAAGCTATTTCCTTTTTTGCTTAGAGATCGTGCTAAAGCTTGGCTTTCGTCTTTGCCTAAAAATAGTATTGATTCATGGAACAAGTGCAAAGATGCTTTTATCTCTAAGTATTTTCCTCCCGCTAAGATCATCTCTCTTAGAAACGATATTATGAACTTTAAACAACTTGATCATGAACATGTTGCACAAGCTTGGGAGAGAATGAAATTAATGATACGTAATTGCCCTACTCATGGTTTGAATTTGTGGATGATTATACAAAAAATTTATGCTGGATTGAATTTTGCTTCTAGAAATCTTTTAGATTCAGCCACGGGAGGCACTTTTATGGAAATCACTTTAGGAGATGCTACTAAACAACTAGATAATATTATGGTTAATTATTCTCAATGGCATACTCAAAGATCTTCTAATAAAAAAGTGCATGCGATAGAAGAAATTAATGTGTTGAGTGGAAAGATGGATGAACTTATGAAATTATTTGCTACTAAGAGTGTTTCTTGTGATCCTAATGATATGTCTTTGTCTACTTTGATTGAGAATAACAATGAATCTATGGATGTGAATTTTGTTGGTAGGAATAATTTTGGTAACAACGCTTATAGAGGGAATTTTAATCCTAGGCCATATCCTAGTAATCCTTCTAATAATTATGGGAATTCCTACAACAACTCTTATGGAAATTATAATAAGATGCCCTCTGAATTTGAGAATAGTGTTAAAGAATTTATGAATTCACGAAAGAATTTTAATGCTTTGCTTGAAGAGAAATTGCTTAAAGTTGATGATTTGGCTAGAAACGTTGATAGAATTTCTCTTGAGATTGATATTTTAAAGATTAGATCTATTCCTCCTAATCATGATATCAATGAGTCTCTCAAAGCCATGAGAATTTCCATTGATGAGTGCAAGGAAAGAACCGCTAGGATGCGTGCTTCCAAAGATGTCTTTATTAAAGCGTGTTCCTCCAATTCCTACGAAAATCAAGATGAAGATCTAAAATTTATTGATGTGTCCCCTATTAAATCTTTGTTTTGCAATATGAATCTTGATGAAACTGAATATGATCGTCCTTTACCTAGAAGGCGTTCTAAAAATTCGGAGTATTTAGATCTTAATGATGAAATTGATGAAAGTGGGATTGAAAGAAATAAAAATCTAGATGTTGCTAAACCCACTATATTGGATTTCAAGGAATTTAATTATGAAAGTTGCTCTTTAATTGATTGTATTTCCTTGTTGCAATCCGTGCTAAATTCTCCACATGCTTATAGTCAACATAAAGCCTTCACCAAACATATTGTTAATGCCTTGATGCAATCTTATGAAGAAAAACTTGAGTTGAAAGTTTCTATCCCTAGAAAAATCTATGATGAGTGGGAACCAACTATTAAAATTAAAATTAAAGATCATGAGTTTTATGCTTTGTGTGATTTGGGTGCTAGTGTCTCCACCATACCCAAGACTTTGTGTGATTTACTAGATTTCCGTAATTTTGATGATTGCTCTCTAAACTTGCATCTTGCGGATTCCACTATTAAGAAACCTATGGGAAGAATTAATGATGTTCTTATTGTTGCAAATAGGAATTATGTGCCCATAGATTTCATTGTTCTTGATATAGATTGCAATCCTTCTTGCCCTATTATTCTTGGTAGACCTTTCCCTAGAACGGTTGGTGCGATTATTGATATGAAGGAAGGGAATATTAGATTTCAATTTCCATTAAAAAAGGGCATGGAACACTTTCCAAGAAAGAAAATAAAATTACCATATGAAACTATCATGAGAGCCACTTATGGATTGCCTACCAAAGATGGCAATACCTATATCTATCCTCGCTTTTATGCCTAGCTAGGGGCGTTAAACGATAGCGCTTGTTGGGAGGCAACCCAATTTTATTTTAATTCCTTGATTTTTGCTACTTCTTAGTAATAAATAAATTATTTAGCCTCTGTTTTGGTTGTGTTTTTTGTGTTTAATTAGTGTTTGTGCCAAGTAGAACCGTTGGGAAGACTTGGGGAAAGTCTTGTTGAACTTGCTGTAAAAAACAGAAACTTTAGCGCTCACGAGAACTGCCATCATTTTTATTTGGAGAGTGATATTTAGTTAATTCTTCTTGCAGATGATTAATAGATAAATTCCTCACGTACAGGAATTTATTTTAGAATTTTTGGGGTTCCAGATCTTGCGCTAGCTACAGATTACTACAGACTGTTCTGTTTTTGACAGATTCTGTTTTTCGTGTGTTGTTTGCTTATTTTGATGAATATATGGTTAGAAAAATAGTTTATAATCCATAAAGAAGTTGGAATACAGTAGGTTTAACACCAATATAAATAAAGAATGAGTTCATTACAGTACCTTGAAGTGGTCTTTTGTTTTCTTTCGCTAATGGAGCTCACGAGTTTTCTGCTTTAAGTTTTGTGTTGTGAAGTTTTCAAGTTTTGGGTGAATTCTTATGATGGATTATGGAACAAGGAGTGGAAAGAGCCTAAGCTTGGGGATGCCCATGGCACCCCCAAGATAGTCCAAGGATACCAAAAAGTCAAATCTTGGGGATGCCCCGGAAGGCATCCCCTCTTTCGTCCACTTCCATCGGTAATTTACTTGGAGCTATATTTTTATTCACCAACATGATATGTGTTTTGCTTGGAGTGTCTTGTATTATTTGTGTCTTTGTGTATTAGTATGCCACAATCATCCTTTCTGTACACACCTTTTGAGGGAGCCATACATGAATTAAAATTTGATAGAATACTCTATGTGCTTCACTTATATCTTTTGAGCTAAGTAGTTTTGCTCTATGTGCTTCACTTTTATCTTTTGAGCGTTATAATTTTGCTCTCTGTGCTTCACTTAGTTATTTTAGAGCACGGTGGTGGATTTGTTTCAAAGAAACTATTTATCTCTCATGCTTCACTTAAATCATTGTGAGAGTCTTAATAGCATGATAATTTGCTTAATAATAATATGCTCGGTATTCAAGATTTGTGAAACTTTCTTTTGAGTGTGTCGAATACTAAGAAAAGATTGAAGCATGATAATTGTTTTGAGATATGGAGGTGATAATATTAAAGTCATGCTAGTTGAGTAGTTGTGAATTTAAAGAATACTTGTGTTAAAGTTTGTGATTCCCGTAGCATGCACGTATGGTGAACCGTTATGTGATGAAGTCAGAGCATGATTTATTTATTGATTGTCTTCCTTATGAGTGGCGGTCGGGGACGAGCGATGGTCTTTTCCTACCAAGCTATCCCCCTAGGAGCATGCGCGTAATACTTTGCTTTGATAACTTCTAGATTTTTGCAATAAGTATATGAGTTCTTTTATGACTAATGTTGAGTCCATGGATCATACGCACTCTCACCCTTCCACCTTTGCTAGCCTCTCTAATACCGCGCACCTTTCGCTGGTATCATACACCTACCATATACCTTCCTCAAAACAGCCACCATACCTACCTATTACGGCATTTCCATAGCCATTCCGAGATATATTGCCATTCAACTTTACACCATCTAGTTCATCATGACACATTCATCATTGTCATATTGCTTAGCATGATCATGTAGTTGACATAGTATTTGTGGCAAAGCGACCGTTCATAATTTTTTCATACTTGTCACTCTTGATTCATTACATATCCCGGTACACCGCCAGAGGCATTCATATAGAGTCATACTTTGTTCTAGTAATCGAGTTGTAATCATTGAGTTGTAAATAAATAAAAGTGTGATGATCATCATTTAATAGAGCATTGTCCCAAATAAAAAAAGAAAGGCCAAACAAAAAAAGGAGAAAGGCCAAAAAAGGAAAGGCCAAATAAAAATAAAAATAAAAAGGGGCAATGCTACTATCCTTTTACCACACTTGTGCTTCAAAGTAGCACCATGATCTTCATAGTAGAGAGTCTCTCATGTTATCACTTTCATATACTAGTGGGAATTTTACATTATAGAACTTGGCTTGTATATTCCAATGATGGGCTTCCTCAAATTGCCCTAGGTCTTCATGAGCAAGCAAGTTGGATGCACACCCACTAGTTTCTTTTGTTGAGCTTTCATACATTTATAGCTCTAGTGCATCCGTTGCATGGCAATCCCTACTCACTCACATTGATATCTATTGATGGGCATCTCCATAGCCCGTTTATACGCCTAGTTGATGTGAGACTATCTTCCCCTCCTTTTTGTCTTCTCCGCAACCACCATTCTATTCCACCTATAGTGCTATATCCATGGCTCACGCTCATGTATTGCGTGAAGATTGAAAAAGTTTTGAAAAAGTTAGAGTATGAAATGATGAAGCTATGTACCTAGGGTAGGGGCACGGACCCGTCCAAAGAGCCCTACCCAAGGACATCCCTAGAAGAAATCACCTATCAATCGACTTGAAGGTACCCCACTCGACAGGTTCAAGACACTCGACCAAGAAGCTACCACTCGACCATGAAGCTAATCACTCGACTGCCAGGAGACCTACAGTCACTCCGTAGGCAAACGGTCAGCTGTTAAGTAGTCTTCATGGTCATTATAGCACTTTATTAGAGGCGTTACAGTAACGCCCAATCTTAAATGTACCTTAAACCCTGCATTACTGAGGGCAGGAGGGGGCCGGCGAACAATATATAAGCCACCCCCTCCTCAGTATGAAGGGTTCGCACCCCTGTAATCCATACACGCATAATCCAGTCGACCGCCTCCGGGCTCCGAGACGTAGGGCTATTACTTCCTCCGAGAAGGGCCTGAACTCGTAAACCTCGCGTGTAACAACTTCCCAATAGCTAGGATCTAGCCTCTCCATACTCACCCCCCTACATCACTGTCAGAGTCGGAACCACGACAGTTGGCGCCCACCGTGGGGCAGGAATCTTAGCACTTAGTTGGAGAAGTTGCGATCTTTTCCGATCCCTTTGATCATGGTTTCTTGCGGAGTTTTGGTGGAGGGCCGCGAGATCCGTCTCGGCGCGCTCCCCTTCATCACCGATGACTCCGCCTGGCTTCAGGAGGCACCACTCGACATCGACGCGCTCCCCGTCCGCGGTGCGACGCACTTCCGCGCATGCATTCGTGGCGTCCTCCTGCAGCAGCCGTCGACCCAATATCGGTCGACCCCTGCGTCGTCTCCCCGCCCTGTCTCCCACGAGCGCAAGCGCTCCGGTCGGTCGAGACTTCAGCGGTGGGTGAGGCACGCCATGGCCCGCCAGTCGGCAGCCCCACAAGTTGCGGCAATCGAGCCCGTCGAGTCCCTCTATGGCCTGTTCGACCTGTCGACTGGCTCCGTGGGGACCGCATCCAAGTGCGACAGCAGCGACCCAGCGGCTGAGGTTCTGGCGGTCGATGGAGCACACAGTCCCCCCGGTTTCCCTCGCGTTGATGGAGCTACGGGCGGAGGTGACCCGTCGTGTCCCCACGATGAGTATCTGCCCGAACCTCTCTCGTCGTTACAGCGAGAGGAGCTTCGCCGCCGGAACATGGACGCACTCCACACTCCTATTGTCAGAGAAACCCCCGAGGCCCGGGCCTTGGAGGACGTGCGCCTTACTAACCTGACCGAGCGCACTCGACTGGAGAATCTCCAGCGAATACTCGACGAGCAAGCGCGTCAGCGGGCTCCCGAGTCCAGTCAACGTCCGCTAGCTCCCGAGTCCAGTCGGCGCCGGCTCTTCTCACCGCCTCAGGTATATCGAACCCCAGTTCAGAATTTGGCCGCTGCAGCCCGTATAGCAGAATCAATTCAGCCATCCCAGTCAGAGGCAGGCAGGGGCTTGTTGCAGATCAGAGCATTGCTCCGGGCGGCAGGAAACCAGAATTCCGCCGTTTCTCAGTCGCGGGATAGGATCCACAGTCGATCCGTTGCAGCAGACATAGTTCAGTCGGCCCATAGCCCGAGATTGCCCCCGAGGCATGAGGGACGTGATGACCGGCATGATCAGTACAGGAGGAATGAGCAGTATGATCATCGATTCGGTCAAGATGATCGACGTCGAGTGCCAACCCCTCCCCCGAGGAGCGGGTCATATGCGCCTCGACGGCAAGATGACAGACGCCCTCACAGTGTTGGGCAGAGGATTCCAGTCGACCCCAGAGACCCAGGCTTTGATGCGAGGTCTATCCTCGTTCAAGGTTTGGTCGACATGAACAGGGCTCATTGAGAGGGCCACAACAGAGATGCGCCTGCCAGCAGCAGCAGAGTACGTGTTTCAGGGCCAGAGTGCTTCAGTCGAGCCATCAGGGCCGCAGTGATTCCTCCCAATTTCAGGCTGGCAACTGGAGTCAGCAAGTTCACCGGCGAGTCCAAGCCTGACACTTGGCTCAAAGATTACCGAGTGGCTGTACAGATTGGCGGTGGCAATGATGAAGTGGCCATGAAGCATTTGCCTCTTATGTTGGAGGGCTCAGCCAGAGCGTGGTTGAATCAGTTGGCACCTAGCAGTATTTACACCTGGGAGGACCTCTCCCGGGTGTTTGTCATGACCTTTGAAGGAACATGCAAACGACCTGCAGGCCTCACAGAGTTACGGTCTTGCGTGCAGAAGCCGAATGACACACTGAGGGATTACATCCAGAGGTGGATCACGCTGCACCACACAGTTGAGAATGTGCCAGACCATCAAGCAATTTGCGCTTTCAAAGAGGGCGTTAAATACAGAGAGTTGAATCTGAAGTTCGGTTGAATTGGAGAGATGTCTCTGAATCGGATGATGGAGATCGCCACCAAGTACGCTAATGGTGAAGACGAAGACCGACTCCGAAGCGGCAAGCTCAAAGCAGTCGCCCAAGAAACTGGAGGAAACTCCACTCGGAAAAAGAAGCGGAAGGCCGAGCCAGCCGCTCTCGGGGAGGCCCTGGCCGTTGCCCAGGGAAACTTCAAGGGGAAACCCAAGGGCACCTGGAAGCCCAAGAAGGTCAAAGATCAAGACGGAAATGATGTTTCGGACTTACCGTGTCACATCCACACCAAGAAAGACGAAGAGGGTAATTTTATTTACCAAAAGCATACCACTCGACAGTGCCGGCTCCTGATCCAGCAGTTCCAGGGCAAGCAGCACAAAGATAAGGAAAAAGAGCCAGACATGATTGAAGACAAAGAAGACAGTGGCGATGGATACCCCCAGATCAATTCCACCCTGATGATTTTTGCTGATGTTGAGAGCAAGAGTCGACTGAAAGTCATTAACCGTGAGGTGAACATGGTTGCCCCGGCAACACCCAATTACCTGAAGTGGTCGCAGACTGCCATCACATTCGACCAGTCGGATCACCCGACGCACATTGCCACCCCTAGGAGGCAAGCTTTGGTGGTCGACCCAGTTGTCGAAGGCACTCGGCTGACCAAAGTATTGATGGACGACGGCAGTGGCCTGAACATACTGTACTCTGAGACTTTGAAAGGGATGGGCATTCCGATGTCCAGACTTAGTACCAGCAACATGAGCTTCCATGGAGTCATTCCTGGGAAGAAAGCCGAGTCGCTCGGCCAGATTGCTCTTGATGTAGTTTTCGGTGATTCAAAGAATTACTGCAAGGAAAGGTTGACATTCGAAGTTGTGGACTTCCAGAGTGCCTATCATGCCATTTTGGGTAGGCCAGCTTACGCACGCTTCATGGCTCGACCATGTTACGTGTATCTCAAACTGAAGATGCCTGGCCCCAAAGGTGTGATCACTTTTACTGGCAGCCGAAAGAAAGCAGAAGATTGCTTTTAGAAAGGCTCAAAGATCGCTGACGCTCAGATGGCAGTAGTCGAGCTGAAAGAGTACCAAAAGACTGCCGATCCGAGTGAATTGCTGCGAGCCAAGAAGCCCGCCTCAGAATCAGCTTTTCAGTCGGCTGGCGAAACAAAGACAGTCCACATTCACCCGACCGACCCCGACGCTGCTCCAACTCACATCTCAACGACGCTCGACTCCAAATAGGAAGAAGCGCTCATCCAGCTCCTCTGTGAGAACTGGGATATCTTCGCATGGAAACCCTCTGACATGCCTGGAGTTCCCAGAGAGCTGGCTGAGCACCGTCTATGAGTCGACCCAAAATTCAAGCCTGTGAAGGAACATCTTCGACGGTCCGCTGTCTAGAAGAAGCAAGCCATTGGCGAGGAAGTGGCTCGGCTCTTAGCAGCAGAGTTCATCCGAGAGATTTACCACTCCGAGTGGCTCGCCAATGTCGTCATGGTCCCCAAAAAGGACAAGTCGCTCCGCATGTGCATTGACTTCAAGCATATCAATCGGGCCTGCCCGAAAGATCATTTTCCCCTCCCTCGCATCGACCAAATAGTCAACTCGACTGCAGGGTGCGAGAGACTGTCTTTCCTAGACGCCTATTCCGGATACCATCAGATCCGTCTGTATGGGCCCGACGAGATAAAAACGGCTTTCATCACTCCATTCGGGTGCTTCTGTTACGTCACCATGCCGTTTGGCCTCAAGAACGCCGGAGCCACGTTCATGAGAATGATTCAGAAGTGTTTACTCACTCTAATCAGTCGGAATGTGGAGGCATACATGGACGATATCGTGGTCAAGTCCCGAAAAGGTTCCGACCTGCGGGCTGACCTTGCTGAAACCTTTGCCAATCTCAGGAGGTATGATATCAAGCTCAATCCATCAAAATGCACATTCGGAGTTCCAGGTGGAAAGTTACTCGGTTTTCTCGTTTCCGAACGAGGGATCGATGCCAATCCTGAGAAAATTGGCACCATACTCCGGATGAAGCGTCCTGTACGCGTGCACGATGTCCAAAAGCTTACAGGCTGCTTGGCCACTTTAAGTCGATTCATTTCTCGTCTCGGTGAAAAGGCGTTGCCTCTTTACCGACTGATGAAGAAGTCTGACAAATTCGAGTGGACTCCAGAAGCTGATGCAGCGTTTGCAGATCTCAAAGCTCTGCTCTCCACCCAGCCGGTGCTTGCTGCCCCAATCAGCAAAGAACCTTTGCTGCTTTACATTGCAGCCACAGGACAAGTTGTCAGCACAGTACTTACGGTCGAGCGGGAAGAGGAAGGAAAGGCCTTCAGAGTTCAGCGACCAGTCTATTACGTGTCTGAAGTTTTGACCCCTTCAAAACAAAGATACCCCCATTACCAGAAGCTTGTATATGGGATTTACATGACCACAAAGAAGGTTGCACATTACTTCTCTGACCACTCCATTACAGTCGTCAGCGACGCCCCACTGTCAGAGATTCTGCACAACAGAGATGCAACTGGTCGAGTGGCCAAGTGGGCGATTGAACTCCTTCCCTTAGATATCAAGTTCGAGGCAAAGAAGGCTATCAAGTCCCAAGCAATCGCAGATTTCATCGCCGAGTGGATTGAACAGCAACTTCCGACTCAACTTCACTCGGAGCACTGGACCATGTTCTTCGATTGAGTAGTCTTGGTCTCCCCCCGAGGAGATAAGCTCAGATATGTTCTCCAGATTCACTTTGATTCCTCCAATAATGAAGCAGAGTATGAAGCACTTTTGTATGGGTTGCGCATGGCCATTTCACTCGGCGCCCGTCGCCTCATGGTCTATGGCGATTCGGATTTAGTGGTTAATCAAGTGATGAAGGAGTGGGACGTCAGAAGTCCGGCTATGACCGGTTACTGCAACGCAGTAAGAAAGCTAGAAAAGAAATTTGAGGGGTTGGAGCTTCATCACATTCCCCGACTGAAAAATCAGGCAGCTGATGATCTGGCAAAGATAGGCTCCAAGAGGGAAGCCATTCCCAGCAACGTGTTCCTGGAACACATCCACTCGCCGTCAGTCCAAGAAGATCCCTTCACAGAAGAAACCCCGCAGCCGAAAAGTGCCACAGATCCGACTGGAGTCGAAGTTCCTGCCGTGGTCAACCTAATCATGGAAGTCTTGGCGATCACTCCCGACTGGACGGTACCGTACATCGCGTATATCCTAAGAACAGAACTCCCGGAGGACGAAGAAGAGGCTCGACAGATCGTCCGTCGATCCAAGGCCTTCACAGTCATAAAAGGACAGTTGTACAGAGAAAGCGCGACTGGAATCGGTCAGAAGTGCATAACACCGGAAGAAGGTCAGATGATCCTTGATGAGATTCACTCGGGGACCTGTGGTCACCATGCGTCCTCTCGGACCATTGTGGCCAAAGCATACCGAGCGGGATTTTACTGGCCAAGAGCAAATGAGATGGCAAAGGAGATAGTCGACAAGTGTGAGGGGTGTCAGTTCTACTCCAACATGTCACGCAAGCCCGCATCAGCCCTGAAGACCATTCCACTCGTCTGGCCCTTCGCTGTCTGGGGACTGGACATGGTCGGTCCTCTGAGAACAGGCAGGAGCGGTTTCACCCATGTGCTTGTGGCAGTCGACAAGTTTACCAAATGGATTGAAGCTAAACCCATCAAGAACCTCGATGCTCGCACTGCTATTAGTTTCGTTAGAGGACTAACATTCAGATATGGAGTCCCTCACAGCATCATCACTGACAATGGGTCAAACTTTGATTCAGACCAGTTCAGAGCCTTTTGCGCCTCTCAGGGCACTCGAGTCGACTATGCATCAGTCGCCCATCCCCAGTCGAATGGACAAGCTGAAAGAGCAAATGGTCTGATCCTCAAAGGACTAAAACCTCGACTAATGCGTGATCTCAAGCACGCGGCAGGTGCCTGGGTCGACGAGCTTCTGTTAGTTCTGTGGGGATTAAGGGCCACCCCTAACCGGTCGACTGGAAGAACCCCATTCTTTCTTGTTTATGGAGCCGAAGCCGTTCTGCCAAGTGATCTCCTTCACAATGCTCCCCGAGTCGAGCTTTACACCGAAGATGAAGCAGAACAGGCTCGGCAAGATGCAGTAGATCTCCTGGAAGAAGAAAGAGAGATGGCCATGATCAGATCGACCATTTATCAGCAAGACTTGCGTCGATTCCATGCCCGGCATGTGAAGAGTCGAGCCTTCCAAGAAGGAGATTTGGTCCTCTGAGTGGATCAACAGAAACCACACAAGCTTGCTCCTACTTGGGAAGGCCCCTACATCATCACCAGAGTCCTCCACAACGGAGCGTATCACCTCTACAATGTTGATCGCCAGATCGACGAGCCGCGAGCTTGGAACGCGGAGCTGCTCCACCACTTTTACACTTAAGTTCCTTCCTATAAAGATGTAATAAGAGAAACTTCCGCAGTTCATTTTTATCAAAGTCAAGAGTGTTCCAATGATTGCTGTCACTTTTGTTTACATACGAAAACCCCCAGTGGGTGACTTAGCCACGAATCCGTTTCGCCTAAGTTCAAAAAAAAATCCTACCGAGTGGAGAGCAAACCTCCCACTCGGGGGCTTAGCTGCAGTCCAGCACTCGCCTAAGTTCTCCTACGAAGAGACTTAGCTGCAGTCAGCACTCGCCTAAGTTTGAAAAATCCTACCGAGTGGACAGCAAACCTCCCACTCGGGAGCTTAGCTGCAGTCCAGCACTCGCCTAAGTTCTCCTACGAAGAGACTTAGCTGCAGTCAGCACTCGCCTAAGTTTGAAAAATCCTACCGAGTGGAGAGCAAACCTCCCACTCGGGGGCTTAGCTGCAGTCCAGCACTCGCCTAAGTTCTCCTACGAAGAGACTTAGCTGCAGTCAGCACTCGTATAAGTTTGAAAAATCCTACCGAGTGGAGAGCAAACCTCCCACTCGGGGGCTTAGCTGCAGTCCAGCACTCGCCTAAGTTCTCCTACGAAGAGACTTAGCTGCAGTCAACACTCGCCTAAGTTTGAAAAATCCTACCGAGTGGAGAGCAAACCTCCCACTCGGGGGCTTAGCTGCAGTCCAGCACTCGCCTAAGTTCTCCTACGAAGAGACTTAGCTGCAGTCAGCACTCGCCTAAGTTTGAAAAATCCTACCGAGTGGAGAGCAAACCTCCCACTCGGGGGCTTAGCTGCAGTCCAGCACTCGCCTAAGTTCTCCTACGAAGAGACTTAGCTGCAGTCAGCACTCGCCTAAGTTTGAAAAATCCTACCGAGTGGAAAGCAAACCTCCCACTTGGGGGCTTAGCTGTAGTCCAGCACTCGCCTAAGTTCTCCTACGAAGAGACTTAGCTGCAGTCAGCACTCGCCTAAGTTTGAAAAATCCTACCAAGTGGAGAGCAAACCTCCCACTCGGGGGCTTAGCTGCAGTCCAGCACTCGCCTAAGTTCTCCTACAAAGAGACTTAGCTGCAGTCAGCACTCGCCTAAGTTTGAAAAACCCTACCGAGCGGAGAGCAAACCTCCCACTCGGGGGGCTTAGCTGCAGTCCAGCACTCGCCTAAGTTCTCCTACGAAGAGACTTAGCTGCAGTCAGCACTCGCCTAAGTTTGAAATCCTACCGAGCGAGAGCAAACCTCCCGCTCGGAGGCTTAGCTGCAGCCCAGCGCTCGCCTAAGTATGAAACACATCTCATTTCCCAAGGACGACGAGGGGCAGGTCGACTGCCACCTTCTCCTGGAGAGCTTCACCACAAATACAATGTGCGCTCCGTCCCACCACACAGCAACAGGGTGTGGGTCGACCGCCACCTCCTCCTGGAGAGCTTCGCCACAAATACAATGTGCGCTCCGTCCCACTCTGCAGTAACAGGGTGTAGATCGACTACTACCTTCTCCTTCGGAGCTGCACCACAGACACAAAGTTATTTCGAGTGAAGACCAAATTCCACTCGACGGGTCATCCACAAAGAGATTCAACGACAAATCAAGTTCAAATAAAGCCTAAAACGTCCCAGAGACCTCAGATCAAAGTACTCGAGCCCCCGGCTCGGCAGAGTTTAACTGTTAACTTCCACTCGGCATTCCCAGGAAAATTTAAGGCAGAGTTTAACGGATTACAAAATACACTCGGCATTCCGAGGCAAGTTTTTTCATTCCTCAGGAGGAGGAGGACTGGCAGGGGCGACAAACTCATCCAAGTCGATCCCGTCTGCGATATGGGTAGCAGCAGCAATAAATGTCTCCATGAAGTCCTGGAAGTTGTGCTTCCTCGTGTTGGCGACTTGGATGGCGGCCATCTTCTCCTCCCGCACCTCCTTGCAATGGACGTGGACCAGAGACAGAGCCACGTCAGCGCCACACCGAGCTGAAGACTTCTTCCACTCCTGCACTCGGTCAGGGATTCCGTTGAGTCGAGTCATCAGAGACTCGAGATAATTCTGGAGCGTAGACTCTGGCCAAAGCGTCGGGTCGATCCGCGTCATGGCAACCTTCAGTCGAGCCAAGTAATCCATGACGCCGTCAACACGAGATTCCAGTCGGAGCAGGTTCATGGCAGCTTCATCTTTCACCGGAGAGTTGATTGGATCCAAACCTGTTTCGATCCGCCCAGTCTCCTCTTCAAAGTTCTGGCAAAGTTCTGCATACACGACCCAAGGATAAGTCAAATTTCGTAAAACTGAGTCGACACAAAAAAACAGTCGGAACTGAATGTGCACCTTCGAGCTTGATGTACAACTTCTTGGCAAAACTCCTCAAGTAGCCCTCCAGGTCATCCCTCCTACGAGCGATGCCTTCCATCTTCTCGCCCAAGAGGAGGTACTCCTTCTTCCAATTTGCAGTCAACCTGTTGGCTTCATTCAGAGCGGTCTGCAACCTGGTATTCTCTTTTTCCAATTGGTCGACCGAAGCCAGCTTCTGTGTGGCCAGAGCAGTCTTGTCATCAGCCTCCTTACGGGCGGCAGCCAAGTCCTGATCCTTCTTCGCCAGAGCTTCTTTCAGTTTTTCTGCAAAAAAATGATGATTGAGTCGGAGAAAGCGAAAAGATACTCAAGCCTAAAAACTAACCAGTCGACAAAGGCGTCTTACCTGCGGCGCCGTCTCTGACCTTCTGCAGCTCTGTCCTGGCCAGCTCCAGATCAAGGTTCATTTGAATTTGCTGCTTCTCCAAGTCAGCCAAGCGGGTTCCAAGATCACAAGATCTCTGAAGTCAAAGGGGAGGAGTTACAATTTCAGTAAAAAAAACAACAAAGGCAATAAATACTAAGACTACGGTCGACTGCCAGCAGTCCACCATAGTCTCGGGGACTACACCCAGTGGGTGCACTTAGCGTGCCCCCACCGCTTCCTATCCCACCCGACCGACCCCTGAAGTCGAGTCCAAGACAAGTTGCTTCCGAGCAGCTAAGAGATAATAATGGAGTTTCTAAGACTACAGCCGAAGCGAAACATTCGACAGTAGCCTCGGGGACTACACCCAGTGGGTGCACTCAGCGTGCCCCCACAGTAAAAAACAAGAGAGAAAGACGTCGACTGCCCGCAGTCGACAGGATACCGTTCCATTCGACATGACCCGATCAGACAGAGCGAAGAAACTCAACTACAACGACTCAATTTAAAGACTACAGTCGACTGCCAGCAGTCCACCGTAGTCTCGGGGACTACACCCAGTGGGTGCACTTAGCGTGCCCCCACTCGTCCAAGAATTGGCAAACACACCTAGTGGGTGTACAAACTTAAAGATCTTCGGAAAATAGATTCTTCAAAGGACATATCGAAACAGACCAAGTGTTGAAGTCGACTGACCTGGACATTGCTCTGAAGAGCCGAGCTTGCATCATAAGCCGCCTGGCAAGCCTCCCGAGCCACTTTCACCTGTTCCATCATGATTCCAGCCTAGCGTACAGCCTCCTTCGCAGCAGCCGCTTGGTCCTCAGGGACGGGGTATGCAGCAAAAAGCGAAGACGGATCCGCAGTCGACGCTGAAGGCCGCACACTCGTCAGAGGAACAGCAAAAGTCTCGGAAGCCCGAGTGGGTTCGCCATCGTCCCGAACTACAGCCTCAGGCGCCGGAGTGGATTGCGGAGTCTTGCCAGCCAACACCTTCTTCTTCCTCTTCACCCTCAGTGGTTCGTTGTCGTCGTCGTCCGGGAGGTCAATAACATGAGGAGGAGCTGCAAGGAAAACATTCAATCGACCAGAGTTGCAATAAAGTTTCAGTCGACTCGAAAGCAGGACGTCAGTGATCATACCAGGGTTGGAGGTGACAGCGTCCTCCATCTCTTGGTCATCGTTCCTGGCGGAGACCTCAGAAGTTGCACCACTGCAAATCTCGAAAGTTAGTCAATTGGCCCTGTGAATCGACCAAGGATCCGTCCACAGTCGACAAAGGAAAGCAAGTGTTATTGTTACCCGGAAATGGTGGGAACAGCTATCTTCATCTTGGGCAAGGCCTTGGGCGGCTTGGATGGCGTCGCTCGTGGGTGCTTGGGAGCCTTCCCGGTCGGCGGAGGAGAAGAAGTCCGAGGGCGTTTCGACGACTGCCCAATAGGAGCAGTCGCCTTGCCACGTTCCTGCGCTGGATCGTGGGTGAGCTTGGATCGCCCCTCCAGGCGGGAGGATTCAGCCTCCTCCTCCTCTTCGCTGGAGAAGATGTCGTCGCCTTCCTCTCCCTCACCGTCGGACTCCCACTCGCCCTGGTCGTCCCCGCTCTCGCCTCCGCTCCCCTCACCTTCCTCAGTCGACCCTTGTGCCCCGTTAGGCGTCGAGTACATCTCAGTGGTCGCCTGGAAGACAACAGACAGGACGAAAGTCAATCGACTTACCCAAAGAAGACCAATACAGAAGGCCAGATATCCGACACAAAGACATACCTGATCCACTTCATATGAGTTGTCGAGTGGAATTACCCTTTTGGCTCCTTGGGGGTTGTCTTTGTTCCCCGTGATGCTTGACAACCACCCCTCCAGCATCTCGTCGGTGACCTCCTCCGGGTGGATCCGAGTGGTGTCGTCAAGGCCAGAATACATCCACATCGGGTGGTCTCGCGCCTGGAGCGGTTGGATGCGCCTCTGGAGAAAGACCTCTAACAGGTCCATCCCAGTCACCCCCTCACGGACAAGCTCAACCACTCGACCCGCCAATACCTTGACTTGGGCCCTTTCCTCCGGCGTGACTTTCAGAGAGACAGGCTTCTCGGCTCGGTCGAGGGAAAAAGGAGGAAGACCAGTCGACTGTCCGGGGGTCGCCTGGTCCTGGCAGTAGAACCAGGTCGACTGCCAGCCGCGGACCGACTCCGGGAAGGTGATAGAGGGGAAACAACTCTTCCCCCTCGTCTGGATCGCCAGGCCCCCGCACAGCTGGATCACTTGCGTCTTCTCATCACTCGACTTGGCCTTTTTAACCGACTAAGAGCGGCAAGTAAAAATATGCTTGAAAAGCCCCCAATGCGGACGGCAACCCAGGAAGGCCTCGCACATGGAAATGAACGCGGCAAGATAGACTATGGAGTTGGGGGTAAAGTGATGGAGCTGCGCTCTGAAGAAATTCAAGAAGCTCTGGAAGAATGGATGGGGAGGCAGAGAAAACCCTCGGTCGATGTGGGTGGCGAGGAGCACGCACTCACCGTCGCGGGGTTGAGGTTCGATCTCCCTCCCCGGGAGACGCGCAGCCTCATGGGGAATGGCTCCTCCCTCGACCATGTCGTCGAGATCTTCCTGCCGGAGCACCGATGGCATCCAGTCGCCCTGAATCCAACCCTTGGGCAGGGTGGTCCGGGAGGAAGATCCGCCTCGTGCAGACCTCTTTCCTTTCCCCACCGCCGCCACCTTCTTCGCGCGCTCCAAAGCAGTGGTCTTTCCCTTCACCATCGTCGCCGGCGAGGTCTCACACGGGCTAACGGCGCTAGGGTACGGCCGAAGGTCACGGGAGGGCTGGCGAAGGGAGAGAGGAAGAAGGAAGAAGAAGAGAAGCGCACGGCTTGGAAACCCCGAGCCGGCAACTTATAAGGGGCCGCTCCCGAGTGGCTGATTGGTAGGCCCAGGCAGTCCAGTCAAATCCCGCAGCAGACGCGCGCACAGTACATGGCGAAAAAGGCGACGCGAGGATCGATGAGTTTCCGCTTTATCACTTCCAATTACTGCGGCTGCTCCCGTCCCGCGCGCTTCCCAAAATCCGAATCCCGTGAGATCCGCGGGCCGCAGAACCACTTGCCAAAAATAGAGTATCCCGCTCGCACCAACACTCTGCATGTCGCAAGCAAAGATATTCACTCGACGAAGGGCCTGGAATGGATCAAGGCGACTAAAAGAGGTTGATGACGTCATTCGTGACAACTGACCCTAAACGAGGCACTCATACGGCCCCAAAGAACCAGTCAGAAAGGATCCCCAACTCTTTCCCCACTCTAACCTCGATCCATTCGGGGGCTAATGATGAAGCTATGTACCTAGGGTAGGGGCACGGACCCGTCCAAAGAGCCCTACCCAAGGACATCCCTAGAAGAAATCACCTATCAATCGACTTGAAGGTACCCCACTCGACAGGTTCAAGACACTCGACCAAGAAGCTACCACTCGACCATGAAGCTAATCACTCGACTGCCAGGAGACCTACAGTCACTCCGTAGGCAAACGGTCAGCTGTTAAGTAGTCTTCATGGTCATTATAGCACTTTATTAGAGGCGTTACCAGTAACGCCCAATCTTAAATGTACCTTAAACCCTGCATTACTGAGGGCAGGAGGGGGCCGGCGAACTCTATATAAGCCACCCCCTCCTCAGTATGAAGGGTTCGCACCCCTGTAATCCATACACGCATAATCCAGTCGACCGCCTCCGGGCTCCGAGACGTAGGGCTATTACTTCCTCCGAGAAGGGCCTGAACTCGTAAACCTCGCGTGTAACAACTTCCCAATAGCTAGGATCTAGCCTCTCCATACTCACCCCCTACATCACTGTCAGAGTCGGAACCACGACATGAAACAATTGCTTGGCTTGTCATCGGGGTTGTGCATGATTTAAATACTTTGTGTGGTGAAGACAAAGCATAGCCAGACTATATGATTTTGTAGGGATAACTTTCTTTGGCCATGTTATTTTCACAAGACATAATTCCTTTGTTAGTATGCTTGAAGTATTATTATTTTTTATGTCAATATAAACTTTTTTCTTGAATCTTTCAAATCTGAATATTCATATCACAATTAAGAAGTTTGCATTGAAATTATGCCAAGTAGCACTCCGCATCAAAAATTCTCATTTTATCATTTACCTACTCGAGGACGAGCAGGAATTAAGCTTGGGGATGCCTGATACGTCTCCAACGTATCTATAATTTTTGATTGCTCCATGCTATATTATCTACTGTTTTGGACTATATTGGGCTTTATTTTCCACTTTTATATTATTTTTGGGACTAACCTCTTAACCGGAGGCCCAGCCCAAAATTGCTGTTTTTTGCCTATTTCAGTGTTTCGGAGAAACAGAATATCAAACAGAGTCCAAACGGAATAAAGTCTTCGGGAACGTGATTTTCTCACCGAACGTGATCCAGGAGACTTGGACCCTACTCCAGGGAGTCAAAGAGGAGGTCACGAGGGTGGGAGGCGCGCCCCCCCAGGGCGCGCCCCTGCCTTGTGGGCCCCTCGGTGCTCCACCGACGTACCTCTTCCTCCTATATATACACACGTACCCCAAAACGATCAGAACAGGAGCCAAAAACCTAATTCCACCGGCGCAACTTTCTGTATCCATGAGATCTCATCTTGGGGCCTGTTTCGGAGCTCCGCCGGAAGAGTGCCGTCATCATGGAGGGATTCTACATCATCCTAGCCCCTCCGATGAAGTGTGAGTAGTTTACCTCAGACCTTCGGGTCCATAGTTAGTAGCTAGATGGCTTCTTCTCTCTCTTTGAATCTCAATACAAAGTTCTCCCCCTCTCTTCTGGAGATCTATTTGATGTAATATTATTTTTGCGGTGTGTTTGTTGAGACCGATGTATTGTGGGTTTATGATCAAGTCTATCTATGAATAATATTTGAATCTTCTCTGAATTCTTTTATGTATGATTGGTTATCTTTGCAAGTCTCTTCGAATTATCCGTTTGGTTTGGCCAACTAGATTGGTAGTTCTTGCCATGGGAGAAGTGCTTAGCTTTGGGTTCGATCTTGCAGTGTCCTTTCCAGTGACAGAAGGGGCAACAAGGCACGTATTGCATCGTTGCCATCGAGGATAACAAGATGGGGTTTATTTCATATTGCATGAATTTATCTCTCTACATCATGTCATCTTGCTTAAGGCGTTACTCTGTTTTTAACTTAATACTCTAGATGCATGCTGGATAGCGGTCGATGAATGGAGTAATAGTAGTAGATGCAGAATCGTTTCGGTCTACTTGTCACGGACGTGATGCCTATATACATGATCATGCCTAGATATTCTCATAACTATGCTCAGTTCAGTCAATTGCTCAACAGTAATTTGTTCACCCACCGTAGAATACTTATCCTCTTGAGAGAAGCCACTAGTGAAACCTATGGCCCCCAGGTCTATTCTCATCATATCAATCTCCATCACTTTAATCTTGCTTTGCTTTTTTACTTTGCCTTTACTTTTTACTTTGCATCTTTATATCAAAAATACCAAAAATATTATATTTATCAGATCTCACTCTCGTAAGTGACTGTGAAGGGCTTGACAACCCCTAATCACGTTGGTTGTGAGTAGCTATCGTTTTGTGCAGGTACGAGGGACTTGAGCGTGGCCTCCTACTGGATTGATACCTTGGTTCTCAAAAACTGGGGGAAATACTTACGCTACTCTACTACATCATCCCTTCCTCTTTGGGGAAAACCAACGCAAGCTCAAGACGTAGCACCTATCTCGGATTTCATGGATTCCAGCCATCTGTTGGAATCTGGGCCCGCCATCGCTTCTTCATAGTTTGAAGGTTCACCATTGTCCAACAACATGATTTCCAGGACAGGGTTGACATACCACTCTGGTGCGGAACATGTCCTTGTAGACCTACGAAGTTCAGTAGCAACTTGATCTGAAGTTTCATGATCATCATCATTAACTTCCTCTCTAGTCGGTGCAGGCACCTCAGGAACATTTTCCTGAGTTGCACCACTCTCCGGTTCAAGAGGCAATACTTCATCAAGTTCTACTTTCCTCCCACTTACTTCTTTCGAGAGAAACTCTTTCTCTAGAAAGGATCCATTCTTGGCAACAAAGATCTTGCCTTCGTATCTGAGGTAGAAGGTATACCCAATAGTTTCTTTAGGGTATCCTATGAAGACGCATTTTTCCGATTTGGGTTCAAGCTTTTCAGGTTGAATTTTCTTCACGTAAGCATCGCATCCCCAAACTTTTAGAAATGACAGTTTAGGTTTCTTCCCAAACCATAATTCATACGGTGTCGTCTCAACGGATTTCGACGGAGCCCTATTTAAAGTGAATGCGGCAGTCTCTAAATCATAGCCCCAAAATGACAGCGGTAGATCGGTAAGAGACATCATAGATCGCACCATATCTAATAGAGTGCGATTACGACGTTCGGACACACCATTACGCTGAGGTGTTCCAGGCGGCGTGAGTTGTGAAACTATTCCACATTTCCTTACGTGCGTGCCAAATTCGTGACTCAAATATTCTCCCCCATGATCTGATCGCAAGAACTCAATTTTCCTGTCACGTTGATTCTCAACCTCACTCTGAAATTCCTTGAACTTTCCAAAGGTCTCAGACTTGTGTTTCATTAAGTAGACATATCCATATCTACTCAAGTAATCAGTGAGGGTGAGAACATAACAATAGCCACCGCGAGCCTCAACACTCATTGGACCACACACATCAGTATGTATGATTTCCAATAAGTTGGTTGCTCGCTCCATTGTTCCAGAGAACGGAGTCTTGGTCATTTTGCCCATGAGGCATGGCTCGCACGTGTCAAATGATTCATAATCAAGAGACTCCAAAAGTCCATCTGCATGGAGTTTCTTCATGCGTTTGAGACCAATGTGACCAAGGCGGCAGTGCCACAAGTATGTGGGACTATCATTATCAACCTTACATGTTTTGGTATTCACACTATGAATATGTGTAACATCACGTTCGAGATTAAATAAGAATAAACCATTGACCAGCGGGGCATGACCATAAAACATATCTCTCATATAAATAGAACAACCATTATTCTCGGATTTAAATGAGTAGCCATCTCGTATTAAACGAGATCCTGATACAATGTTCATGCTCAAAGCTGGCACTAAATAACAATTATTGAGGTTTGAAACTAATCACGTAGGTAAATGTAGAGGTAGCGTGCCGACGGCGATCACATCGACCTTGGAACCATTCCCGACGTGCATCGTCACCTCGTCCTTCGTGAGTCTCCGCTTATTCCGCAGCTCCTGTTTTGAGTTACAAATATGAGCAACCACACCGGTATCAAATACCCAGGAGCTACTATGAGTACTGGTAAGGTACACATCAATAACATGTATATCACATATACCTTTGGTGTTGCCGGCCTTCTTGTCCGCTAAGTACTTGGGGCAGTTCTGCTTCCAGTGACCACTTCCCTTGCAATAAAAACACTCAGTCTCGGGCTTGGGTCCATTCTTTGGCATCTTCCCGATAGCTTGCTTACCGGGCGCGGCAACCCCTTTGCCGTCCTTCTTGAAGTTCTTTTTACCCTTGCCCTTCTTGAACTTAGTGGTTTTATTCACCATCAACACTTGATGTTCCTTTTTGATTTCCACCTCCGCTAATTTCAGCATTGAATATACCTCAGGAATGGTCTTTTCCATCCCCTGCATACTGAAGTTCATCACAAAGCTCTTGTAGCTAGGTGGGAGCGACTGAAGGATTCTGTCAACAACCGCATCATCCAGGAGATTAACTCCCAGCTGAGACAAGCGGTTGTGCAACCCAGACATTTTGAGTATCTGCTCGTTGATGGAATTATTCTCCTCCATCTTACAACTGTAGAACTTGTCGGAGACTTCATATCTCTCGACCCGGGCATGAGCTTGGAAAACCATTTTCAGCTCTTAGAACATCTCATATGCTCCGTGTTGCTCAAAACGCTCCTGGAGCCCCGGTTCTAAGCTGTAAAGCATGCCGCACTGAACCAGGGAGTAATCATCAGCACGGGACTGCCAAGCGTTCATAACGTCTTGGTTTGCTAGGGGCGGTGCTGCACCTAGCGGTGCTTCAAGGACATATGCTTTCTTGGCAGCTATGAGGATGATCCTCAAGATCCAGACCCAGTCTGTATAGTTGCTACCATCGTCTTTCAGCTTGGTTTTCTCTAGGAACGTGTTGAAGTTGAGGACAACATTAGCATGGGCCATTTGATCTACAAGACATATTGTAAAGATTTTAGACTAAGTTCATGATAATTAAGTTCATCTAATCAAATTATTTAATGAACTCCCACTCAGATAGATATCCCTCTAGTCATCTAAGTGATACATGATCCGATTCAACTAGGTCGTGTCCGATCATCATGTGAGACAGACTAGTCATCATCGGTGAACATCTTCATGTTGATCGTATCTTCCATACGACTCATGTTCGACCTTTCGGTCTTCCATGTTTCGAGGCCATGTTTGTACATGCTAGGCTCGTCAAGTCAACCTAAGCGTTTTGCGTGTGTAAATCTGGCTTACACCCGTTGTATGCGAACATTAGAACCTATCACACCCGATCATCACGTGGTGCTTCGGAACAATGGACCTTAGCAACGGTGCACAGTTAGGGGGAACACTTTCTTGAAATTATTGCGAGGGGTCATCTTTTTTATGCTACCATCGTTCTAAGCAAATAAGATGTAAAACATGATAAACATCACATGCAATCAAATAGTAACATGATATGGCCAATATCATTTTGCTCCTTTTTGATATCCATCTTCGGGGCGCCATGATCATCGTCGTCACCGGCATGACACCATGATCTCCATCATCGTGTCTTCATGAAGTTTTCTCGTCAACTATTACTTCTACTACTATGGCTAACAGTTAGCGATAAAGTAAAGTAATTACATGATGTATAAGTTGACACGCAGGTCATAAATGAATTAAGACAACTCCTATGGCTCCTGCCGGTTGTCATACTCATCGACATGCAAGTCGTGATTCCTATTACAAGAACATGATCAATCTCATACATCACATATATCATTCATCACATCCTTTTGGCCATATCACATCTCACGGCATATGCTGCAAAAACAAGTTAGAGATCCTCTAATTGTTGTTGCAAGTTTTTACGTGGCTGCTATAGGTTTCTAGCAAGAACGTTTCTTACCTACGCCAAAAACCACAACGTGATCTGCCAATTTCTATTTACCCTTCATAAGGACCCTTTTCATCGAATCTGATCCAACTAAAGTGGGAGAGACAGACACCCGCTTGCCACCTTATGCAACTAGTGCATGTCAGTCGGTGGAACCAGTCTCACGTAAGCGTACGTGTAAGGTCGGTCTGGGCCGCTTCACCCCACGATGCCGCCGAATCAAGATAAGACTAGTAACGGCAAGTAAATTGACAAAATCAACGCCCACAACAACTTCTGTTCTACTCGTGCATAGGAACTACGCATAGACCTAGCTCATGATGCCACTGTTGGGGAACGTAGCAGAAATTTAAAATTTTCTATGCACCACCAAGATCAATCTATGGAGTCATCTAGCAACGAGGGGAGAGGAGTGCATCTACATACCCTTGTTGATCGCGAGTGAAAGCGTTCGAGAGAACGGGGATGAAGGAGTCGTACTCGTCGTGATCCAAATCACCGATGATCCTAGCGCCGAACGGACGGCACCTCCACGTTCGACACACGTACGGAGCGAGGACGTCTCCCGTGCCTTGATCCAGCAAGGAGGAGGGAGAGGTTGAGGAAGAGGGCTCCAACAGCAGCATGACGGCGTGGTGGTGGTGGAGCTGCAGTACTTCGGCAGGGCTTCGCCAAGCTCTTGCGGAGGAGGAGAGGTGTTGGGGAGGGGAGGGGCTGCGCCTTGGATGGTGTGTGCAGCCCTCCGCTTGCCCCTCTATTTATAGGGGAAGGAGGAAGGGGGCCGGCCCCCTCTAGATGAGATCTGGAGGGGGCAGCGGCCAAGGGGAGGGGGCTTGCCCCCCAAGCAAGGGGGCGCCCCCCTTAGGGTTTCCCCCCAAACCCTAGGCGCATGGGCCCATGGGGGGGGATGCGCCCAGCCCATGTAGGGCTGGCTCCCTTTCCTCTACGGCCCATTAGGCCCTCCAAGAGAGGTGGCCCCTCCCGGTGGACCCCCGGAACCCCTCCGGTGGCCCCGGTACAATACCGATATGCCCCCGAACCTTTCCGGTGACTGTATGACAACTTCCTACATATAAATCTTCACCTCCTGACCATTACGGAACTCCTCGTGACGTCTGGGATCTCATCTGGGACTCCGATCAACATTCGATAATCACATACAAGTCTTCCTAATAACCCTAGCGTCATCGAACCTTAAGTGTGTAGACCCTACAGGTTCGGGAATCATGCAGACATGACCAAGACAACTCTCCGGCCAATAACCAACAGCGGGATCTGGATACCCATGTTGACTCCCACATGTTCCACGATGATCTCATCAGATGAACCACGATGTCGAGGATTCAAGCAATCCCGTACACAATTCCCTTTGTCAATCGGTACGTTACTTGCCTGAGATTCGATCGTCGGTATCCCAATACCTCGTTCAATCTCGTTACCGGCAAGTCACTTTACTCGTGCCGTAATGCATGATCCTGTGACCAACTACTTAGTCACACTGAGCTCATTATGATGATGCATTACCGAGTGGGCCCAGAGATACCTCTCCGTCATACGGAGTGACAAATCCCAGTCTCGATTCATGCCAACCCAACAGACACTTTCGGAGATACCTGTAGTGCACCTTTATAGTCACCCAGTTATGTTGTGACGTTTGGTACACCCAAAGCACTCCTACGGTATCCGGGAGTTGCACAATCTCATGGTCTAAGGAAATGATACTTGACATTCAAAAAATCTCTAGCAGACGAACTACACGATGTTGTGCTATGCTTAGGATTGGGTCTTGTCCATCACATCATTCTCCTAATGATGTGATCCCATTATCAATGACATCCAATGTCCATGGTCAGGAAACCGTAACCATCTATTGATCAACGAGCTAGTCAACTAGAGGCTCACTAGGGACATGTTGTGGTCTATGTATTCACACATGTATTAAGATTTCCGGATAACACAATTATAGCATGAACAATAGACAATTATCATGAACAAGGAAATATAATAATAACCATTTTATTATTACCTCTAGGGCATATTTCCAACACTTCCACCCTTTACCAAGTATATATATGCATTAAAGTAAATAAGAGATAATAATGATATCCCAAAAATATCCATGTTCCAACAAGGAACAAACTTCATCTTCACCTACAAGTAGCAATGCTATAAGAGGGGCTAAACAAAGCGGTAACATAGCCAAACAACGGTTTGCTAGGAAAGGAGAGTTAGAGTATTGACATGGCAATAAGGGAGGCATGATATATCAAGTGGTAGGTAGCACGGCATAGCAATAGAGCGAACCACTAGCATGCAAAGATAGAAGTGATTTTGAGGGTATGGTCATCTTACCTGCAAAGTTCTCAGAGTTGTCGAAAGCTTGATCCTCGTTAGCATACTCAATAGGTTCCTCGGTCACGTACTCATCTACCGAATCTACCCAAAGCAAGAACACAAGAAAAGGACCAACAATCAACCATGGTGCAATGCACAAGCAACATGATGCAATACATGGCATGATATGCGAGATGTGATACGCAATGCATATGCGTGCTCCGGAAGGAAAAGAATGATCAAGGCATCAACTTGGCAAACCAAGTATGCCAATGGAAAGATGAGATGATTTCGGGTGAAATCGATATAAAGATCACCGGAAACGGATGCACGGTTTGCAAATGGCAAGCAAAACAAGAATGACACAATTCTGCGATTAACAGCACGATGCCATCTAGAATGCAACAAGAAACTAAGCTACTACACTCCAACATAGCAACAAAATATATGGCAGTGATGTACAAGAGATGCTTGACAAAACATGAACACTGAGCTACGGCTAAATCACATAACAGAAGGTTCAAACAAGCATGGTAAAACTGCAAAAGATATCAGCATCACAGACTTAGAGAAATAACTAACATGTCAAAAACAACATCAGGAAGCACTATTTAGATTAAGAGAACAACATGCTACACGAACATATCATAGTAAACAAAGGCATGGTATGATTCTACTAAAAGCATTGATCGAAAGTCCCTTACTGATCATGAGCCAAAAAGGCATAGAAGATATGATGGCACCCATGTAAACATAGCAAGTTTTATTAACAGTTTCAGACTTGGCAGAAAAGCAGAGCATGGCATGAACAGAATTATGATAGCAACTTTGCGAGCTCAAATCACTCATCACAAAGCCTTGCAAGACAAAACAAGCATATCAATAGCAAGTTGACATGTTCATCAAGCTAACCATGGCAAGAGCAAGTTCATAGCATGCATGGATCACGAGCAACAACCATGGAAACATTGATTAACATGTAAACAATCTGCTAGGAACATTTTATAGCAAAAGTAGAGCAAGAATAAGACATGCTAGGGCACTTCATAATTTCAAACAGGGCCATGGATGGATAGAGCATAACCACATGTTCAAAACATGCTTACTGAAGTATCTCAAAAGAAGCATGGATATCACTGTAGCATCAAGTTAACATGGCATCAAAATAACAACAGGAGAGGACTTTGCGAAATCCTAAGTCCCTGAAAACGGCAACATCACGAAGGCTACTTTGCATGCTTGTGCTAGTCACCACATAGATCATAAAAATACAAGACAAGTACCTCTATTAGGATGGCATGAATAGTTCAAAACACATGTAGAGCTCATGTCCATATGAAGCACACATCAAATGTGACAAAAATGACAAATCACCATAAACTGATAAGTAGCAGCAGTAAACGTTTTATAGATCTCTTGCATCAATGATTAGGGCATCAAGATGAACTCAAACAAGCATGCCATAATGGAATGAAATGAAGAGCATCTCAGAATGAACATTTTGATATATCGTATGCATGAAACGGAGCTACGGTCATGGAGATATGAGACAATGAACAGGGCATGAAATCATCACAAAAAAAGGACTTACACGAAATCGAGGGGTCAACCTGCTCAGATCTAGGGTTCGCACGAATTCCGAGGCAGGCGGCAGATCTCGTCGGAGAACTCCCCGAGGAGTGAGAGGACGGCGGCTGGAGGAGCTCGAGGCGGCTCCGGTGAGCTTGGCGCCGGGCCTTGGCGATGGCGGGGAGGCGGCCGTCTGCCGGCTTAGAGGAGCGACGCGGAGGCGAGGACGCGTGGGACGGCGGCGAGCTCGGCGATGGCGGGGCGGCAGCCGGTGGCGAGGTGAGCGGGCGAGGTGCGGCGGCGGGTGCGGGCGACAGGCGCGAGGAGGCGCGGGCCCAGAGCTGCGGGGGCGCGGGCCGGCCGCTGGCTGCGCGAGACGTGGCAGCGTGCCACGTGGCGGCGCAGGAGTGGTTGCGGGCGGCGGCGGACGCGTCCGGCTCGGACAAACGTGTCCGGCGGCTCGGAGAAGGGTGGAGCTAGGGTTTCGCCCGAATTTTCGAGAGGGAGGGCCTATATATAGGTAGAGAGAGGTAGGAGTGTCCAAATGAGGTTTAGTTTTCGCCCACACGATCGTAATCCAACGACAGAGGACATGGAAGAGGTTTGGATGGGTTATTGGGCCGTTTTGGAGGGGTGTCGGGCTGCAACACACATGAGGCCTTTGAAGTTACCCGGTTAATCGTTGGAGCATCAAACGGACTCCAAATGGAACGAAATTTGACAAGTGGTCTACCGGTGGTGTACCAAGGCCACTTGGCAAATCTCGGTCCATTCCGAGAAAGTTTAACACCCGCTCACGAAAAGAGACAAGAGGGGTGCGCCGATGCACGTGGGAGTGTCGGATTGCAAAACGAACAATGGGGAAAAAGCTCGGATGCATGAGACGACCATGTATGCAAATGCAATGCACATGATGACATGATATGAAATGCATGAGATGAACAAAATGCAAAACGAAGACAAAACCCAACCACGAAGGGAAATCTCATAACTTATAGCCGAAAATGGCAAGTGTCAGAGTTACAAATATGGCAAGTTACATCCGGGGTGTTACAACACTCCACCACTATGAAAGGATCTCGTCCCGAGATCTAGGACAGAAAGAACTCCAGATATTCGGAACGAAGGTGGTCCTCACATTCCCAGGTAGCTTGTTGGTCGAAATGGTGTGACCACTTCACTTTCAGGAATTTGATTGACTTGTTGCGAGTCTTGCGCTCGGTTTCTTCAAGAATAGCAATGGGATGCTCATGATAAGATAGGTCTTCTTGGAGATCAATATTTTCGAAGTTGATGGTGCGCTTAGGAGTCTTGAAGCACTTGCGAAGCTGTGACACATGAAACACATCGTGCATGTTTGCAAAGTTTGACGGAAGCTCAAGTTGATAGGCAAGATCACCTCTTTTGCCAATGATCTTGAAAGGACCCATGTATGTAGGGGCAACCTTCCCTTTGATACCGAAGCGACGAGTGCCTTTCATTGGAGAAACACGGAGGTAGACATGGTCTCCGATCTCGAAAGCCAAGTCATGGTGCTTGCTATCATAGTAACTCTTCTGGCGCGATTGTGCGGCTTTGAGATTTTCACGGATGACTTTGCACATTTCTTTAGCTTATGTGATTAAGTCATTGCCAAGAAGTTGGCGTTCACCAGTCTCTGACCAATTGAGAGGAGTACGGCACTTTCTGCCATAGAGAATTTCGAATGGGGCCTTGCCCGAACTCGCTTGGAAGCTGTTGTTGTAGGAGAACTCGGCATATGGAAGGCAATCTTCCCACTTCATACCGAAGGAAATGAAACAAGCCCTAAGCATATCTTCAAGAATTTGATTGACTCGCTCGACTTGGCCACTAGTTTGAGGATGGAAAGCTGTGCTGAAGCAAATGTTGGTGCCCATGGCCTTGTGGAAGGAATCCTAGAGCTTGGAGGTGATAATGCTTCCATGATCTAAAGAAATCAATTGCGGAATGCCCTGCAAAGAGACAATCCTGGAGGTGTATAGATCTGCCAGTTGAGCTTCTGTGATAGATTCTTTGATTAGAAGTAAATGAGCCACTTTAGTAAGCTTGTCGATGGCAACGAAGATAGCATCATTTCCACGCTTGGACTTGCGAAATCCAGTCACGAAGTCCATCTCAATATGGTCAAACTTCCATTCTAGAATAGCAAGAGGTTGGAGGAGACCAGCTGGCCGTTGGTGTTCTGCTTTCACCCTTCTGCAGACATCGCATTCATTCACGGACCGAGCAATTTCTTGCTTCATTCGAGTCCGACAATATGACTGCTTGAGGTCATGGTACATCTTCTTACTTCTAGGATGAATGGATAGAAGGGAATTGTGAGCCTCGTTCATAATGACTTTCCTTAGATCACCTTTAGGAACCACAATCCGGTCCTCAAAGAATAGATTGTCTTTGTCATCAATGTGATAGCACTTGTACTTGGGTTGGCTCTTGGCAATCCCATTTTTCACCTTCTTCACCATGGAATCCAGGAGTTGTGCCTCACGAATTTGATCTTCCAAAGTAGGAGAGACTTGGAGGTTGGCAAGAAAGCCTTGAGGAACAACTTGGAGGTTCAGTTTGCGGAAAGCTTCATAAAGGTCCGGTTGGAAGGGCTTGAGTAGGGATGAAAACGGCACGGAAACGGATGGAACTAGGTGCTACCTTATTTGTTTTCATATTTTTTTACAGAAGCGGAAACAAATACAGAAACCTCGGAAACGAATACGGAAACAGATACTACCGGAAACAAACATGGAATGAATACATAGCGGACACAGAAACAAAACTATGAGTTGACCGGAACTTAAATTCCCCTTGAGTCATAGAGAAATATAGACAAAAAACAAACAAATTGATGGAATTCTTAACATGGCTATAGAATAATATGGTTGTGTTGGTAACATAGGGCAGTATTGTAGTAGTACATGACAATTCCGTATAGAGTCTAGCTGAGTATGTGTGTGGTAGTAAAAGTTGATACTCAAATGATGTATTATGTTCATTCTACTCATTGTGTCACTGTGTGTTGTTTGGTAGTTGGGCTACAAAGTAGTCATGGGCCTATACTAGAAACGGAAATTCTATATTAACGAAAACTGAAAGTTCCGTTTCCACGTGTGTTCCACCGGAAAACACCATTTCGTTTTTTTCTGTTTCCGCATAAAAAATTCCATTTCCATTTTGCTAATTTCCATTTTTGTTTTCATATTTCCTCTTTTTTCCATTTTTCCTTCGGAAAAGCGGAAACTTTCCACTTCATTTTCATCCCTAGGCTTGAGAATTAAGCTGTTGCAGTAAGCCTTCCTGCTCAAAGCATCTGCACTGGCATTGGCCTTGCCTGGAGTATATTCAATACTCGGATTGTATTCTTGAATCATTTCGACCCAACGAGTCTGTCTGAGGTTGAGGTTGGGTTGAGTGAAGATTTACTTGAGGCTCTTATGATTTGTGAAGATGTCCACTTTCCTTCCCAACAAGAGATATCTCCACGTTAATAATGCATGAACAACTGCCAACAACTCGAGATCATGAGTGGGGTAGTTCCTTTCGTTGGGTTTAAACTGCCGAGAGGTATAAGCCAGAACTTCCTTCTCATGCATTGACACAGCACCGAGACCTTGCAAGGAGGCATCACCGAAAACTTCAAATGGCTTGGATTTGTCAGGAGGAGTCAAGATAGGAGCTGTGACCAGCTTCTCTTTGAGGGTGTTGAAAGCAATGTCACATTCATGCGTCCAGACATACTTGACGTGATTTTGGAGGAGTTTGGAAAGAGGCTTTGCAATCTTAGAGAAATTCTCAATGAATCTTCGACAATAGCTTGCAAGCCCAAGAAAACTGCAGAGCTGCTTGACATTCTGAGGAGGTTCCCAATTCACAATTGCAGACACCTTCTCGGGATTAACAGCGATGCCCTTGGCGGAGATGATATGATCAAGGTAAAGAACTTCGTCAAGCCAGAACTCACACTTGGAAAACTTCGCATAGAATTGATGCTCTCTGAGTTTGTCGAGTACCAATCTCAAATGCTTGGCAAGATCCTCCTTATTCCTGGAAAAGACCAGGATATCATCGAGATACACCAGGACGAAATCATTTGTGTAAGGGTTGAAGATGAAGTTCATCATGCGAGAGAATGTTGGAGGAGAATTGAGAAGTGAAAGTGCATTATATCGACTAGAGGGGGGTGAATAAGCGATTTTTATGAAAGTCTTCAGAACATGGGAGTTTTGAAGACAAACGATAAAATTAAACCTATTACCATGGAGCGGAAGGTAGACTACACTAGGCAAACCATAGTCAAGTATTCAATGAAGTGAAAGCACAAAGACTAATAGCAGCTAGGTAGTAAGGATCAGGTAGGAAGATATTGTGAAGCCAAACAGAACACGCAGTCACTCAGTGAAGACAAATGATAGAGCAAACATACAATGACTTCACAAGGAGGAACAGTAAGTAAAGTGAAGTGAAGATGAAACCAGTGACTCGTTGAAGACAATGATTTGTTGAACCAGTTCTAGTTGCTGTGACAACTGTACGTCTGGTTGGAGCGGCTAGGTATTTAAACCTTAGGACACACAGTCCCGGACACCCAGTCCTGAACACGCAGCTCAGGACACCCAGTCCTCACCGTATTCTCCTTGAGCTAAGGTCATATAGACCTCGCCCAATCACTCTGGTAAGTCTTCAAGGTAGACTCCCAAACCTTCACAGACTTCGTTCATGGGCAATCCACAATGTCTCTTGGATGCTCAGAACGCGGCGCCTAACCGGCTGGAGGATGCACAGTCCTCAAGTGTAATAAGTCTTCAGATCACACAGACAAGAAGACTTAAGTGATGCCCAATTCTATCTGGCTCTGGTGGTTAGGGCTTTATCCTCGCAAGGAATTCTCTCTCAAAGGCTTCGAGGTGGGTTGCTCTCAAACGACAAAAGTCGTACTTTCAATCTGAGCAGCCAACCGTTTATGGTTGTAGGGGGTGGGCTATTTATAGCCACTTGGCAACCCGACCTGATTTGTTCGAAATGACCCTGGGTCACTAAGGAACTGACACGTGTCCCAACGGTCAGATTTCAAACTCACACGGCAACTTTACTTGGGCTACAAGCAAAGCTGACTTGTTCGACTCTGGACAAGATTCGCTCTCATAGTCTTCACTCGAAGACATAGGTTTTTGGTTTAGGCATCACTTCAGTCATTCTGACTGGTTCTCTTGGACCCCACTTAACAGTACGGTGGTTCCTATGACTCAACACAAAAGAAAAAGAACTACGAAAGATCTAAGTCTTCGAGCTCGATAGGCTTCATATCGTGTCTTCTCTTGTCATAGTCTTCAATGTGAATATCTTCATATACCACCTTTGACTTCAATGTCTTCATAAAGTTTTAGGGGTCATCTCTGGTAGTAAAACCGAATCAATGAGGGACTTCTACCTGTGTTATCCTGCAATTCTCACAAACACATTAGTCCCTCAACTAGGTTTGTCGTCAATACTCCAAAACCAACTAGGGGTGGCACTAGATGCACTTACAATCTCCCCCTTTTTGGTGATTGATGACAAACTAGTTGAAGTTTTCAATGGGGAATATAATCTGTGAAATTGTAAAGAATAAGGAATTGTCTTTATAAGTTGCAAGGGCTCCCCCTGAAGATGTGCATATGAGTTAATTTGCTTTTGGAATGCAAATGCACATGGAAGGTTGTACTTGTGGAGATCCACTTCAACTTATGATGACAATCCACTATGCATGTGAAAGTATATGAAGATAATGACATGCATAATGGAAAATGGACGTCTGCAGAATGAGCTAAGTGCGGAATTTATCGTCGCACATGCGGAATTTATCTTCGCAAAACAAGGTGGCAAATAAGTAGCAGACGGCCATCTAGTTTAAGTGTTACAACTCATAAGAACCAAATGTAGCAAAAACGAGAGTTGTAAGCACGAAGCAAAATATAAAGCACCCGCCCATATGGACCCGCTTGAAGACTATCAATCTCATATGCTTCTCCCCCTTTTGTCAGTAATGACCAAAAAGGTTTGAAGACATAGATCCTCTACTCGTTCCCATGAGGAGTAGGTGAAGTAGCAGGGTTGTTGGTGTTGTTTGGCGGTGCAGAAGAGCTTGGAGGTGCTGAAGGAGGTGGCGATGAAGTGGCATCGTCTTCTTCCTCAATAATTCTGGCAGTCACTGTGGCAGCAGAGGAAGAGAACTCAGAGTCTTCAAGGGATGGAGTTCCTAGCAGCACAGCCCTTCGAGGAGGTGTGGAGTCAAACTTGAATCTCTCAGTGAAGCCATCCTCTTGAAGATCAGCTTCAGAACACATCATCAAGAGCCCTTTCCAAGTGCGGCGACAGGTTTCATGGGCAACGAAAGCATTCTTGGTGGCAAGATTTTGAGTGCGATTAACATCCACCAAGAGGCTTTTCATCTGACGCTTCAGCCAGTCATGATGCCTATCCTGTTTCTGATGTAGAGCCACAAGAAGCTCTCGGTCGTTGAGAACACGAGTGCGCTTCTTGGGTCTTGGAGCAGTGGCACTGTCAGTGGCTTCAGTTGAAGCAGGGTGTGGTGCACGTGTAGTGCCAGCCAAAGGATACACCCGAGAAACTGCTTCAACGCCTTGAACGTTCTGAGTAAAACTCTGATGTTCTGCATTCTGAAGACTTAGAGGTTGCTTAGCAGGCTCAGAATATATGGCTTCATTAGACATGTCCACGTCAGGCAAGAAGATCCGATGGTTGCGGGCTGAGGGCTGATATGGCGGAATGTAGCTTGATCAGCCGCATGACCCAAGGGGCGTAGAACTTCAAACCAAATAGATCAATGCCTGATGCAGCAAGTTGGCGTATGAAGAAGTCCTGTGCGTTGAAGCATTTGCCATGAAGTATATAGAAGACCAAAGTCTTCATTGCACCCTGAAGCTTGGCATTTGGAGAGTGCCCTTTGATAGGCCAGAGAGTTCGCCTGATGATGTGATAGATGGTTCTGTGCAGGTACTCAAGGTCTTCAATGAAGAACTCTGTGGGATATGCAGCATCTTGGGGGCAATGGCTTCATCATGCTGAGCATTTGACTCATATCAGGTTCTGGCCGCTGAAAGATGCTCTCAATAGCTTCAGCATGCAGCTGATAGCCTTGCTCGAAGAGATCGCCAGGAGTGGGCAAGCCAGTGAGCTCAATGATGTCAAATGCATTGGCTTCGTGATGAACGTTGCCAGTCATCCACTCCAGGACCCAAGTCTTTGGATCTCTGCTATACCCTTTGATGTGAAGTGTGGCATAGAATTGTAGCAGCAGCTCTTCATTCCAATGCTCTTCATCAGTAACAAACTGCAGCAGACCCACTGGCTTGAAGCAATCCAACGCTTCTCCTAGACAGGGCAGACCAGCTATAGCTTCAACGTCAAGGCGCTTGTGTGGGAAGATGCGACCTTGGTTGTAAAGAATGCAAGAGTAATAGCTTCACTGAGGATAGCTCCAGAACCGATCAGATGATATCCTTTCCCTTGAGTAGGGGTTCCTGGAGCTATTGAAGAACGTGTTGTCTGCCCTGAAGCCATTGATGTTGAAGGAGCCAGGTGCTGATGCAGGACCTGGAAACCTTGGCAATCTTGGGATTGGCTTCTGGACCTGAGGCCTGTGCTCAACATGATAGTTGAATTGGGGACCGGCAGCAGACTCAGGAACAGAAGTGGCGGGATCAGTGGCTTTACTGTCTTCTGAAGCTTTTGCTGGGGAGGGCTCCACATTAGCTTCGTTGTTGGTTGTGGCAGCCTCAAGATTTTCATCCTCCACTTGACTAGCTGGAGGGTCGGTCACAGGCACGTTCTCCTGGAGAACTGCTTCTTGGTGGAACAAGGGAGTGGGATCTTGCGGTACTTCTTCTTCTGCGGTTGATGCAGCCGGAATGTCTTCAGCAGAGACTTGAGGCCTTAGACCTTTGCGAAGCCTGCGGAACGCAGACGATGCCTGTGGAATTGGAGTGGGCTGGGCCTCATAGTCTTCTTCCTCTTGTGGGCGATCTGTCCATGAAGCATCCTATGCAAGTGGCGTCAGTGGACGACCAATGCTGATGAGTTCGCTGTTTTCAAACTGAGGAAGGACTGCATCATCTTCTACATTGTCATGATGACCAATGTCTTCAGCAGCGATGGGATCAGCTGCTGGAATGTCTTCAGCTTCAGGAGCCTCTGTGGAAGCAGGCTCATGAACTGTCAGTTGACGTTCTGCGTCAGGATGAACCATAGAAATGGGTTCAACTATCAATGGCTATGTGGGAGCAGCCCGAGCTTTCTTGGTCTTTCTCTTTTTCTTGGTGGGGGCAGTAGGAGAGGCTTCAGAGTGTTTCCTCTTCCTGGCTTCAGCCTCAGTAGTTCGTGTCTTCTTGAGCTCTGAAGCTGTTGACCGGCTCTTTGGCTTCGAGCCAGTCATTCTTGTTGGGAAGACAATCAGAACTGCTTCTTGCCTTGGTGCATCAGATTCAGCCGTAGCAGGCTTCTTCTTCTTCTTTGCAGCCATCCTGGGGTCGATGCCAGGACGCCCAAGTGCTTTGCGCTTCTCAGCCTCATTATAGGCTTGCACACATCTGTCAGCCAGAGTCTTCATGCGCTCACGCAAACCCTGAGCTTCTGCACGCTTCTTCACAAAGGCTTCCTTGAGCTCATGCATCATTGTCTTGAAGTTCTTCACTTCTTGCACGCTGAGCTTGGCCATATGCTTCTTGAACTGAGCCTTTTCATAGTCAATCTTCTGCTTCAGTTCAACAATGCGCTGGGCAATAGCAAGTTCTGAAGCAATGGCGCCTTGGAAGGCGACACTGAGGCCAATAGGTAGCTGTAGATCTTCAAAGCTGATGTTTGGCGTGTCAAACCACTCGTCAATGAAGTTGTGGATGATGGTGACATCAAAGAGAGGCAGATCATTGAAGATTTCTGCTTCTTCTTTGCTCTTGATGAGTTGCTCAAGAGCGTCATCTGCAAGATCTTCATCACTTGACAGATCAATGTCGTCATTGCGCAGGATGGCAGCAGCTGGTAGCTCTTTGCCAGTGTGAGACAAAGGCATCTTGGCCTTCTGGGGCTTGGAGACGCGTGATAAATCTTTAGACTGCACACTGTCTTCAGGAGGTGCAGTTGCCAATGGCTTCGCCCTTGAGATTTTTGGTGAAGGGGCTGGCTTTGAAGCTTTTGGCTTCTTCAACTGCTTTGGCTTCAGCACTGCAGGCGCGTCATCAGACTCAGTGTCAGCCGCAGGCTCATTCACTGCAGTCCCTTGAACCAAGATGTAGGTGATGAGGCCTTCAAGGTTGGCGAAAGGACCGATGACATTGGGTTCTGCATGTCGTGTGCCATCTGGCCTTGGAGATGAGGGACCGGGGTTGAAGTCTAACCCAAAAGTCTTCTTGTTTTGCTTCGCAGTGTTTTGAGCAAACTGGAAGTTGCGCTTGAACAGATTGTCGTCACGACACCATAGCAGTGACGACGAGTGTGCATCAGCAGGCTGTGGTCCACGGACCATGCATGGATAGAAGCCTTGAGCAATGGCTTCATCTCTGGACCTGGGTAGAAGATTCTTGAATAGGATGTCTCCCCACGGTCTCTTGATGGCGTTTTTCTCAGCATACTCCTGGGTCACAAATCTGTATTTGAACCATTGTTCTGCCCAATATCTTCGAATCCATTGGATTCGGGTCTTGCGCTGACTGTAATCCTCTTCAGGATCTGTCTTGTACATTTCTGAGAGTTCATCTGGCAGATCTCTGGAGGCCTCGCCACGACGCTTTCTGCCACCCTTCCTTGCTGCCTTTTCTGAAGCCATAAACTTTAACTTGAAAGGCTTCAAGACGCTCAAAGGCTTCAAAGGTTTTCGTTTGCTGGACCAACAGGAACTGGCTTCGGGAGAATTTATGTGATGCTGTAAGAATTCTGCAAATGAATGCAGACTATGAGAACCAAAGGATTCTCCCACAGACATGTACCTGTGACAGCATTAAGGTGTGAGGGAAGGGGAAGAGGTCATATGCATTCTCAGAAGATTTTGAAGATAAATCAGTTTAGAAGACATTGACCTCATCGTGCGAAGACATTCACTCATAGATAAGAAGTTGGTTCCAGATTTGTACGAATCCACAGATCAGTACAAGTGAGGAATCTAACTACTTTGTGAAGCACAAGTGAATATACTAGGCATGTTATGAGATGCAGTATGAGAGAGATCTAGCTTGTGTGAACAGAAACTGCTTGTGGTAGAAAGTGACAGATCAATAGGATCAATGGTGCTGAAAAAAGGGAGTTTTATTTACCACACTGAGAACTGCTAGACGGAGTGGGAGATGAGGCCAAGCAGTTCACTCTTCTGTGCCCTAACTTGGCGACGGAGGACACCTTCGGTGACGGCGGAGAGGACGATGTCCGCGGTCAGCGTGAAGACGGCGTCGGAGAGGTTGCGGCAGCGAAGCGCTTCGTCGCCGGCATCATCGAGAGCTAGCGGTGGCGCTAGGGTTCGTGCGAGGGTGGAAGAAGAGATAATGACCGCTGTGAGTGTGTATTTATAGGCACAGGGGCGGCACTGTGCTATTACACAGGTGCTCCTGGCGATTCGCATCTGAGGAACACGTGGCCAGTATGCGGAATTTTGGGGTTTGTTCCACGTCCCACGCACGCCTGGATTGTCGGGTGGTCGTTCCTACTTCTCCGGATTTCATGTGGAGGAATGAGCATTGAAAACGGACTTAATGGTTGTCTCTGTATCTTCTGCTGACAAGGACGCAGAGAAGACATTCGATAGTTTCAATAGAATGCATATGACTTGGAGAGATAGAGTTTGAGATAGAAAGCATAGAGAAGTTGGGGTCCGATCACATTCACTTAGTTCAAAAGATTCAACACGAAGACATAGCTATAAGTGAATGCTGTAGAGGACAGAACACTAGCATATATATATATATATATATATATATATAATCAACATACTGAAGATAATCATGAAAATATGTTGAGTTCGAAGCCAAACCAAATGTGAAGACATTGCCAGGTAATGCCATGAGTGAAACACTTCAAAATAGAACGTTTGGTGGTGGCGTTACCCACCGTATAGGAAGTATTAGACCCAGACACGGCACACAATTATCGTGGCGCTCCGAAGTCAAATTCCACATTAATGTATTAACAATTAGAATGTATGTCTTCATTGATTGAAGATATACTTCACTTCATGTGTTGCACATCTAAGTCATCAATATGCATATGGGTTAGGATGTGTGCTTGATCACAGGACATTTGAGGATTCCAGGATATTTAGCTCACACCGTAACTTGCAGAACCTCTTCTCATCCAAGGGCTTGGTGAAGATATCTGCCAATTGCTCTTCAGTGTTGACGTGTATGATATCAATGTCTTCCTTCATGACATGATCTCTGAGCAAGTGATAACGGATCTGAATGTGCTTTGTCTTCAAATGCTGAACTGGGTTGTTGGCAATGTTGATGGCGATTTCATTGTCGCGGTAGAGTGGAACTTGCTTCAGATGGATGCCATAGTCCTTGAGAGTTTGCTTCATTCATAGAAGCTGATCGTAGCAAGATCCAGCAGAAATGTATTAAGATTCAGAAGTGGAGAGAGACACACAGTTCTGCTTCTTTGAAGACCAACAGATAAGAGATCATCCAAGAAAGTGACATGCGCCAGATGTAGACTTGTGATCAACCTTGTCACCAGCATAATCAGCATCTAAGAATCCAACTAGATCAAACTCTGAGCCCTTTGGATACCATAATCCTAGTGTTGGGGTGTAAGCCAAATATCGAAGAATTTGCTTCATAGCTAAGTGATGCGACTCCTTTGGTGCTGCTTGAAATCGAGCACACATGCAAACACTAAGCATAATATCTGGCACTTTCGTTGTCACAGTAAAGTGGCACTTGCTTCAGATGAATGCCATAGTCCTTGAGTGTTTGCTTCATCCACAGAAGCTGAGCGCAGCAAGATCCAGCAGCAATGTATTCAGATTCAGCAGTGGAGAGAGATACACAGTTCTGCTTATTTGAAGACCAACATATAAGTGATCGTCCCAGAAAGTGACATGTGCCTGATGTAGACTTGCGATCAACTTTGTCACCAGCATAATCAGCATCCGAGAATCCAACCAGATCAAACTCTGAGCCCTTTGGATACCATAATCCTAGAGTTGGGGTGTGAGCCAAATATCGAAGAATTCGCTTCACAGCTAAGTGATGCGACTCCTTTGGTGCCGCTTGAAATCGAGCACACATGCAAACACTAAGCATAATATTTGGCCTAGATGCACATAGATAAAGTAAAGAACCAATCATGGAGCGGTATACCTTTTGATCGAACTCTTTACCATTGTCGTCAGGACCCAGATGATGTTTGGCTAGCATTGGTGTTGTGAAGCCTTTGCAGTCTTGCATACCAAACTTCTTCAGGCAATCTTTGATATACTTCTCCTGAGATATGAAGATGTCATTGCGTTGTTGTTGTATTTGAAGACCAAGGAAGAACTTCAGCTCCCCCATCATGGACATCTGATATTGCTCTTGCATCATATATCCAAACTCTTCACTGTACTTCTGATTGGTGCAGCCGAAGATAATGTCATCCACATATATTTGGCACACAAACAGTTCACCATCATATGTCTTCGTGAAAAGAGTGGGATCTAGGGAACCAGGTATGAAGCCTTTGCTCTTCAGGAAGTATTTGAGTGTGTCATACCAGGCCCTAGGGGCTTGTTTGAGGCCATACAGTGCCTTGTTGAGCTTGTATACCATGTCAGGATGTTTTGGATTTTCAAAGCCAGGAGGTTGTGCAACATACACTTCTTCTTCAATCTTGCCATTGAGAAAGGCACTCTTCACATCCATTTGATATAGAAGTATGTTATGATGATTTGCATAGGCCAGCAGTATGCGTATGGCTTCAAGTCTAGCCACAGGAGCAAATGTTTCATCGAAGTCAATGCCTTCCACTTGAGTATATCCTTGAGCAATGAGACGAGCTTTGTTTCTGACAACTTGACCATGCTCATCTTGCTTGTTGCGGTATATCCATTTGGTGCCTATTATATTGTGCTCCCATGGATCAGGACGCTTAACCAGTTCCCATACATTATTCAGCTCAAACTGTTGAAGCTCTTCTTGCATAGCTTGAATCCATTCATGTTCCATGAAGGCTTCTTCAACTTTCTTGGGTTCTGATATTGAGACGAATGCGAAGTGCCCACAGAAATTTGCTAGCTGAGTTGCCCTTGAACGAGTGAGTGGACCAGGTGCATTGATGCTATCAATTATTCTTTCAATCTGCACTTCATTGGCAACGCGAGGATGTACAGGGAGAAGACTTTGCTCTTGCTGTTCATTGTCGTTGTTGGAAGGAATGTCTTCAGGCTGAGCATTGTCTTCATGTTGATCAGGTGCTGAAATGATAAGTTCTTCTTCAGGATGAGCTTCAGAAGGTATAATTTCTCCAGTTCCCATTAGCTTGATTGATTCACTGGATGGAACTTTATCTAGCACACTTGGCAGCTGCTCTCTTTGTGAGCCGTTGGTCTCATCGAACCGCACATCCACTGTTTCAACCACTTTGTAATGAAAGAGATTGAAGACTCTGTAGGAGTGTGAATCCTTTCCATATCCAAGCATAAAACCCTCATGTGCTTTTGGTGCAAATTTTGAGGTGTGATGTGGGTCCTTGATCCAACACCTTGCGCCAAATACTCTGAAGTAACTGACATTTGGCTTTTTGCCAGTAAGGAGCTCATAAGATGTCTTGTTCAGTAGCTTGTGAAGATAAACACGATTGATTGTATGGCATGCAGTATCAATGGCTTTGGGCCAGAATTTTCTTGGGGTCTTGTATTCATCTAGCATCGTTCTGGCCATCTCAATTAGTGTTCAGTTCTTGCGTTCGACGACGCCATTCTACTGTGGCGTGTACGGGGCTGAGAATCCATGTGTGATGCCCAAGGTATCAAGATATGTATCAAGGCCAGTGTTCTTGAATTCAGTGCCATTGTCACTTCTGATGTGCTTTATCTTGGCGCCAAAATTGTTCATAGCTTGATTGGCGAAGCGTCTGAAGACATCCTACACTTCAGTCTTGTAAAGGATTATGTGCACCCAAGTATATCTAGAATAATCATCAACAATAACGAAGCCATAGAGGCAAGCAGTAGTAGTTAGAGTTGAGTAATGAGTGGGACCGAAAAGATCCATGTGAAGTAGTTCGAAGGGTTGAGTAGTAGTCATGATTGCCTTCGAGGGATGTTTGGCCCTCGTCATCTTCCCTGCTTCACAGGCACCGCATAAGTGGTCTTTCTTGAACTTGACGCCCTCGATGCCTATGACATGCTTCTTCTTTGCAAGGGTGTGGAGGTTCCTCATGCCAGCATGTCCAAGCCTCCGATGCCAGAGCCAGCATTCTGAAGCCTTTGCTAGAAGACATACTGCAAGCTGTGGCCCTGCTGAGAAATCTACCACGTACAAATCATCTTTTCGATACCCTTCAAACACTAGAGACTTGTCAGATTCCATTAGTACAAGGCAACGATATTTTCCAAACATTACGATCATGTTCAAATCGCAAAGCATTGAGACAGACATTAAGTTGAAGCCAAGGGATTCAACAAGCATGACTTTATCCATGTGTTGATCCCTTGAGATTGCAACTCTACCTAGACCCAATACCTTACTTTTACCAGTGTCAGCAAATGTGATGTGGCTCTTGTCGGATGGACGTAAGGTTGAGTCCATAAGAAGACTTCTTTTGCCAGTCATGTGATTTGTACACCCACTGTCAGTAATCCATTCTGAAGACGCTTGTGTCGTACCCTACAGTGCAGTTAGGGGGATAGGCTTCACCAAGAGCATTGTGAAGCAAAAACATTTGACGAACCAGTGGGTTATGAAAGCTTAGATCCAGGTTAGGACTAATAGGGAGAGTAGCAAGCGATTCAGGTACGAAGTACATAGTAAGACCATTTGGGCATTTGATCTTGCGCCCTACAAGATGTTTAAGGTCCCCAGCAATAGCGTCAGACGATTTTGGTTTTCTGCTGGAGACCTTTTCCTGCAAAAGAGAGTTAAGCCTTCTTAACCACCCACATTTTCAAGGGTGGCTTAGAAGCAATAAGTCTAAGTGCAGCATCTGAGAATTTTGGCTTTGAAGCCTTAGCAAACAGTCTTGCAGGCGGACAATAGTACTCATAAGAATAAGCAGAATAGTTCTTGGTCTTATGAACATGGCGGTTTGATGAACCGCTCTCATATTCATATGCCTGAGTGTGATTTCCCTGTAAAACATTTGCGTTAGTGCAACTCAGGTGAGTCCTCTGTCTATATGAAGTCTTTGGACCGTATGAAGCCTTTGGTCTGAGGTTTGTCTTCTTCACGTGAGGTGTCATGATGACATTCACAGGAAGACTCTCCAGACACCTTTTCGGAACCCAGATCTTCTTCATAGGTGGTCCATTCCTGCAGTTAGTACCAATGTACCTGGCAAACACTTCACCATTCTGATTCTTAAACAGTATACAGTTTGCATCAAAGGATTCATCAATGATAATGGGGTTAGCACAAGTGAAGCCAAATAGATTGGATGGATCTGCTGAAGGTTCCTTTGCAGCAACCCACATGGTTTTGGGGTACTGCTCAGGTTTCCAGTAAGAGCCATCTGCATTCATTTTCCTTACGAAACCTACACCCTCTTTCCTAGGGTTTCGGTTTAGAATCTGCTTTTTTAGGACATCACATAGCGTCTGATGCCCTTTAAGACTTTTGTACATCCCTGTTTCAAGCAATGTCTTCAACCTAGCATTCTCATCAGCAATAGCGGTGGTATCCTCAGCAGAGGGGTTAGTTACCGCATCAACAGTTTAAGATATTGCAATAGCAGTAGCAATAGAACATTCAGCAACAGAAGTAGCATTATCACGCTCAATGCATTTAAGACATGGTGGTTCAAATCCTTCCTGAGCGGGACTGATCTGTTTGGCGCGAAGTGACTCGTTTTCCGTTTGAAGATCTTCATGAACCGCTCTCAATTTCTCAAGATCTTGCTTCCTTTATAGATAATCGTAGGAAAGCATTTCATGAGTTGTTGAGAGAGTTTCATGACGACTTTCAAGTTCCTGATACTTAACGTGAAGATTTTTTATGTCTTCAATTAAGGATTCAGATCGAGTCATTTCAGCACCTAACAGATCATCGCTTCTGTCTAACAGTTTTTGAATATGTTCCATAGCTTTCTGTTGTTCAGTTGCAATTTTAGCAAGTGTTTTGTAGCTAGGTTTTGAACCACAATCAGAGTCATCGTCACTAGATGTTTGATAGTGAGTAGTGCATGTGTTTACCTTGGCACCGTGTGCCATGAAGCAGTAGGTAGAAGCGGAGTAGTCCTTGTCATTTGCATCGGTGTCGGTGATGAAGTCATTGTCTTCAGTGTTGAAGATGGACTTGGCAACGTATGCTGTAGCCAGACTTGCGACGCCTGAGTCAGATTCCTCCTCAGACTCCACCTCCGCCTCCTCAGAAGCAGACTCCTCCTCTGAATCCATTTCCTTGCCAACAAACGCACGTGCCTTGCCAGATGAGCTCTTCTTGTGTGATGAAGACTTTGAGGAAGACTTGGAAGAAGACTTTGAGTATTTCTTCTTCTTCTTCTTCTTCTTGTCGTCAGAGTCATATTCCTTGCTCTTCTTCTTATTTTTGTTCTCATTGTCCCACTGTGGCACTCAGAGATGAAGTGGCCAAGTTTCTTGCACTTGTGACATGTTTTCTTCTTGTAGTCATGAGCAGGAGCTTCATCATTTATTGAACTTGATCGGGAAGACTTTCTGAAGCCTTTCTTCTTGGTGAATTTTTGGAAATTCTTGACAAGCATAGCAAGTTCCCTTCCAATGTCTTCAGGGTCATCAGAACTACTGTCAGATTCTTCTTCAGATGAGGAGACAGCTTTTTCCTTCAAGGCACGAGTTCGCCCATAGTTTGGACCGTAGATCTCTCTTTTCTCCGAAAGCTGGAACTCATGTGTGTTGAGCCTCTCAAGTATGTCAGACGGATCGAGTGTCTTGAAATCAGGACGTTCTTGAATCATCAGGGCCAGGATGTCAAACGAACTATCAAGTGATCTCAGCAGCGTCTTGATGACTTCATGTTTGGTAATCTCAGTGGCGCCGAGGGCTTGAAGCTCATTTGTGATGTCAGTGAGTCGGTCAAATGTGTGCTGGACATTCTCATTGTCATTTCGCTTGAAGCGGTTGAAGAGGTTGCGAAGGACACTGATTCTCTGATCTCTCTGGGTTGAGATGCCTTCATTGACCTTGGAGAGCCAGCCCCAGACCAGCTTGGATGTCTTCAAAGCACTCACACGGCCATACTGTCCTTTGGTCAGATGACCACAGATGATATTCTTGGCAGTAGAGTCCAGTTGAACGAATTTCTTGACATCAGCAGCAGTGACACCTTCTCCAGCCTTGGGAACGTCGTTCTCGACGACATACCATAGGTCGACGTCAATGGCTTCAAGATGCATACGCATCTTATTCATCCAGTAGGGATATTCAGTTCCATCGAAGACGGGGCACGCAGCGGAGACTTTAATTATCCCTGCAGTCGACATAGCTAAAACTCCAGGTGGTTAAACCGAATCACACAGAACAAGGGAGCACCTTGCTCTGATACCAATTGAAAGTGCATTATATCGACTAGAGGGGGGTGAATAAGCGATTTTTATGAAAGTCTTCAGAACATGGGAGTTTTGAAGACAAACGATAAAATTAAACCTATTACCATGCAGCGGAAGGTAGACTACACTAGGCAAACCATAGTCAAGTATTCAATGAAGTGAAAGCACAAAGACTAATAGCAGCTAGGTAGTAAGGATCAGGTAGGAAGATATTGTGAAGCCAAACAGAACACGCAGTCACTCAGTGAAGACAAATGATAGAGCAAACATACAATGACTTCACAAGGAGGAACAGTAAGTAAAGTGAAGTGAAGATGAAACCAGTGACTCGTTGAAGACAATGATTTGTTGAACCAGTTCTAGTTGCTGTGACAACTGTACGTCTGGTTGGAGCGGCTAGGTATTTAAACCTTAGGACACACAGTCCCGGACACCCAGTCCTGAACACGCAGCTCAGGACACCCAGTCCTCACCGTATTCTCCTTGAGCTAAGGTCATATAGACCTCGCCCAATCACTCTGGTAAGTCTTCAAGGTAGACTCCCAAACCTTCACAGACTTCGTTCATGGGCAATCCACAATGTCTCTTGGATGCTCAGAACGCGGCGCCTAACCGGCTGGAGGATGCACAGTCCTCAAGTGTAATAAGTCTTCAGATCACACAGACAAGAAGACTTAAGTGATGCCCAATTCTATCTGGCTCTGGTGGTTAGGGCTTTATCCTCGCAAGGAATTCTCTCTCAAAGGCTTCGAGGTGGGTTGCTCTCAAACGACAAAAGTCGTACTTTCAATCTGAGCAGCCAACCGTTTATGGTTGTAGGGGGTGGGCTATTTATAGCCACTTGGCAACCCGACCTGATTTGTTCGAAATGACCCTGGGTCACTAAGGAACTGACACGTGTCCCAACGGTCAGATTTCAAACTCACACGGCAACTTTACTTGGGCTACAAGCAAAGCTGACTTGTTCGACTCTGGACAAGATTCGCTCTCATAGTCTTCACTCGAAGACATAGGTTTTTGGTTTAGGCATCACTTCAGTCATTCTGACTGGTTCTCTTGGACCCCACTTAACAGTACGGTGGTTCCTATGACTCAACACAAAAGAAAAAGAACTACGAAAGATCTAAGTCTTCGAGCTCGATAGGCTTCATATCGTGTCTTCTCTTGTCATAGTCTTCAATGTGAATATCTTCATATACCACCTTTGACTTCAATGTCTTCATAAAGTTTTAGGGGTCATCTCTGGTAGTAAAACCGAATCAATGAGGGACTTCTACCTGTGTTATCCTGCAATTCTCACAAACACATTAGTCCCTCAACTAGGTTTGTCGTCAATACTCCAAAACCAACTAGGGGTGGCACTAGATGCACTTACAAGAAGGCCGAAAGACATGACAATATATTCATAAGAACCATAGCTTGTTCTAAATGCTGTCTTGGGGATATCTTCTTCATGAATGTGAATCTGATGATAGCCCATATGGAGGTCAAGCTTGGAGAATACTTGAGCACCCTTAAGTTGCTCGAAAAGCTCATTGATGCTGGGAAGTGTATACTTGTTCTTTATTGTCTTCTTGTTCAATGGACGGTAGTCGATGCAGAGTCGTTCCGTTCCATCCTTCTTCTTGACAAAAAGAACACCACAACCCCATGGAGATGAACTCGGTCTGATCAGACACATACGCTCTTGTTCATCGAGTTGTTTCTTCAACTCCTTCAACTCCTCTGGTCCAAGCTTGTAAGGACGTTTGTAAACAGGTTCCGTGGCAGGCTCAAGATCGATAACGAATTCAACTGGCCGGTGAGGAGGCATTCCTGGAAGCTCTTCTGGAAAGACGTCTTGATATTCACAAATGACAGGAATCTGAGAGATGGCATTCAACTCGCCCTTCTCATTGAGAGAAAACAGTCGAATGGTATCATCCCGAGCGACATAGATGATCACATCTTCAGAAGATTGTGTCAATTGAATTTGCCTGGAAACACAATCAAGTCGAGCCTTGTGCTTAGAAAGCCAGTCCATGCCGAGAATTGCATCAATATCCGAGTCACCAAGAAACATTGGAGAAGACATAAATTTATAGTCTCTCATCTTGATGGAAACATCCGGAGCCATCATTTTGGTGTTCATGAACAAACCCGGAGAGGAAACCGCTATCGGCTTAGGCAAATCGACAGTATGCAAATCGTGCATGGATGCAAATGTCTTTGATATGAATGAAACAGATGCACCAGTATCAAATAAGACTCTTGCAGGAATATCATTGACTGGAAGATTACCCATGATTACTTCTGAAGAATCCTCTGCCTGAGCTACGTTCATCATGTTCACCCTTGCAGACTTGGAATTATGCTTGACCACTGCATTGCTGGAAGATCTCACAGGAGGAGGAGGCGGAAGGCGCCTTTGGTTGAAGCATTTGTTTGCATAGTGCCCTTTCTGCTGATACTTGTTGCAAGTAACCTCTGAGAGCGGCCGATGATAAGGAGCACTTAACCTTGGAGTATGAGACTGAGCTTTGTTCTGATAGCCTGGGTTGGGTGGATAGGAAGATCCATTGCCACCTTTGCTCTTCTGCTGGTAGGGCTAACGAAATGGAGGAGGAGGAGGCAACCAGAACTTCTGTTGCTTAGCTGTCACTTGTGATGAAGAAGAAGATTGAACTGCATCCCTGACTCTCTTCTTAGATGCCTCACACTGGAGCTGAGTAGCTTCTTGCTTTAGTGCCATGTTGTAGAATTCATCAAACTTAGTCGGCTCAAGAAGCAGGAGAGCTAATTGCAGATCTTCTCTGAGGCCACCTCTGAATTGATAAATCATACTCTTTTCATCAGGAACGTCTTGTTTAGCGAAGCGAGCAAGTTTCTGAAACTGGATATTGTATTGATACACGGACATGTTGCCTTGCTTGAGATTGCGGAACTCCTCAAGCTTGCTCTCAGCAACACTTGGTGGGATGTGATGAGCTTTGAAGTCTTAGCGCAAATCATTCTAGGAAATCACACGACCTCCTCTGAAATCTCTGTATTGTTGATACCACTCAGCAGCTTGATCCTTGAGTTCAAACGAAGCAAACTTGACAAAGTCCTCAGGTCTGACATTGCTACATTCAAAATGTTTGCAAATGTCCACAAGCCAATCGTCGGCGTCTGTGGCCTCGACACAATTGCTGAAGGACTTTGGCTGGTTTGCGAGGAACTGGTTGAGGGTAGCAAACTGAGGCTGATTGTTGCCTTGGCCTTGATTTCCTTGGTTGCCTTGCCCTTGGTTGCGCTCTTGCAAGAGTTGCAAAAGCACCTGAGTGTTGGCGTTGGTGGCTGCCATGACAACTTGCCATGCCTCCGGAGGTGGAGGTGGTGGCGGAGGGTTCGACTGTTCCCCATCATTGTGGTCCGGATTCTGACGCGTTGGAGGGGCCATCCTGAAGAGGTTGACATCCGTTAGCATCTTGAAAGACATATATTGAAGCTGAATCAATGGATCAAAATTGCAACATATAGTCTCAACATTTGAACAAGGATGAACGAATGAATTCCAAAGTACATTATCACACGTCCATTAAGGTTGAGAAGCCACCTAAATAAAGGTAGATGAATAAAGCAACAAGTACGGATATGCACAAATAAGTGGTAAGGATTACCCAATCACAAACCAAATATCTACGGGAAGAAATACTAGAGCTACTTGAAATCCCACCTATAAAACTCCCAAAACTTTCTAGTTATGCAATCAGGTGTTCGGGATACATGGGAAGCATAATATCTCACCCAAAACTAACAAATCCTACATCCAGCTTCGTAAATCATGTACCTCAACCTTCGAAAAGCATCCATTATACGAGTTATGGCAATACTCCCGAACTCCTGCCCCAGTACTGAGTGGCATCGAGGTTATCTCACCAACAACTCCATAAAAGAGATTTTCGATGTCGGCGAACTCAGGTATTCCAGAACTGCAACGATAAAATTGCGACGACAACACCTCGGAACTCAACTCCCTGGGACACAGCCACAACCCCTAAATGTCAGGAGGCACCAAGAACAATGTTCTCGTCACAAGACTACCGGAACGATTCCAAGATACCCGCGTGATCCTAATTTTTTTCTTGAAATTTAAGGAGAGAAGAGTCAAAACTTCTACGTCAGGAGGCGTCACCAGAGCGAAGAAGGTACTGGAGAGTAAAAAGAATCCTACTCTCCGATATATATAATCCTAAGACTCAAAACATTTTGTTCTACACTCAACAACGTTAGCGATTCGATCAAGCAGGGAGCTCCTAAGTTGGGGAAGGCTTTGATACCAACTTGTAACACCCACAATGCGGCTATATCTCCCACGTGTCAGGGCCAACTTAGAGGCTTAGCCGCATGGTAGGTCTATCGCAAGAGGGGTAATCTTTACACATCCCATGTACTGAATAAGAAAGGGATAAAGAGTCGGCTTACAATCGCCACTTCACACAATACATAAATAATCCATACATCATCCAAAGTACAATCAAAGGTTCGACTACGGAACCAAATAAAGAAAGACAACCCCAAATGCTAGATCCCCGATCATCCCAACTGTGCTCCACTACTGATCATTAGGAAAGGAAACATAATAGCGACCCAAGTCTTCGTCGAACTCCCACTTGAGTTCGGTAGCGTCCCCTGCACTGGCATCATCGGCACCTGCATCTGTTTGGAAGTATCCGTGAGTCAAAAGGACTCGGCAATCTCACACCCGTGAGGTAAAGACTATTTAAGCTTAAGGGTAGGAAAGGGGTAGTGAGGTGGAGCTGCAGCAAGCACTAGCTTATATGGTGGCTAACATACGCAAATGAGAGCGAGAAGAGAAGCAACGCACGGTCGAGAAGCTATAATTAATCAAGAAGTGATCCTGAAACTGCTTATCTTCAAGCATAACACAAGACCATGTTCTCTTCCCGGACTCCGCCGAAAAGAAACCATCACGGCTACGCATGCAGTTGATTCATTTTAATTAAGTTAAGTGTCAAGTTCTCTACAACCGGATATTAACAAATTCCCATCTGCCCATAACCGCGGGCACGGATTTCGAACGTTCAAACCCTGCAGGGGTGTCCCAACTTAGCCCATCACAAGCTCTCATGGTCAACGAAGGATATTCCTTCTCCCAGGAAGACCCGATCAGCCTCGGAATCCCGGTTAGAAGACATTTCGACAATGGTAAAACAAGACCAGCAAAGCCACCCGATGTGCCGACAAATCCTGATAGGAGTCGCACGTATCTCGTTCTCAAGGCACATCGGATGGGAAAGACGTCGGGTTGGCATAAACCCTGGTTGCTCAAGGGGCGCCGGACATCGCCCAGTTTGGACCAACACTCAGAGGAGCACTGGCCCGGGGGTTTAAAATTAAGATGACCCTTGAGTCCGCGGAACCCAAGGGAAAAGGCTTAGGTGGCAACTGGTAAAACCAAGGCTGGGCCTTGCTGGAGGAGTTTTATTCAAGGTGAACTATCAAGGGGTTCCATAACACCCAACTGCGTAAGGAACGCAAAATCAAGGAACATAACACCGGTACGACAGAAACTAGGGCGGCAAGAGTGGAACAAAACACCAGGTATAAGGCCGAGCCTTCCACCCTTTACCAAGTATATAGATGCATTAAAGTAAATAAGAGATAATAATGATAGCCCAACAATAACCATGTTCCAACAAGGAACAAACTTCATCTTCACCTGCAACTAGCAACGCTATAAGAGGGGCTGAACAAAGTGGTAACATAGGCAAACAACGGTTTGCTGGGAAAGGAGAGTTAGAGGCTTGACATGGCAATAAGGGAGGCATGATATAGCAAGTGGTAGATAGCGCGACATAGCAATAGAGCGAACAACTAGCAAGCAAAGATAGAAATGATTTCGAGGGTATGGTCATCTTGCCTTCAAAGTTTTCAGAGTTGTCGAAAGCTTGATCCTCGTTAGCGTACTCAACAGGTTCCTCGGTCACGTACTCGTCTCCCGGCTCTACCCAAAGCAAGAACACAAGCAAAGGACCAATAGTCAATCATGGTGCAATGCACAAGCAACATGATGCAATACATGGCATGATATGCGAGATGTGATACGCAATGCATATGCGTGCTCCGGAAGGAAAAGAATGATCAAGGCATCAACTTGGCAAATCAAGTATGCCGCTAGAAAGATGAGATGATTTCGGGTGAAATCAATATAAAGATCACCGCAAACGGATGCACGATTTGCAAATGGCAAGCAAAACAATAATGACACAATTCTGCGATTAACAGCACGATGCCATCTAGAATGCAACAAGAAACTAAGCTACTGCACAGCAACATAACAACAAAGTATATGGCAGTGATGTACAAGAGATGCTTGACCAAACATGAACACTGAGGTATGGCTAAATCACGCAAGAGCATGTTCAAACAAGCATGGAAAATGTGCAAAAGATATCATCATCACAGACTTAGAGAAATAACTAACATGTCAAAAACAATATCAGGAAGCACTATTTATAGTAAGAAATCAACATGCTATAAGAAGATATCATAGTAAACAAAGGCATGGCATGATTCTACTAAAAGCATATATCAAAAGTCCCTTAGTGATCATGAGCCAAAAAAGCACAGAAGATATGATGGCACCCATGTAAACATAGCAAGTTTTATTAACTGTTTCAGACTTAGCAGAAAACAAAGCATGGCATGAACAGAATTATGATAGCAACTTTGCGAGCTCTAATCACTCATCAAAAAGCCTTTCATGACGAAACAAGAATACCAACAGCAAGTTGACATGTTCATGAAGCTAACCATGGTAAGAGAAAGTTCATAGCATGCATGGATCATTAGCCACAACCATGGCAAAATTAATTAACATGTAAACAATCTGCCAGGAATATTTTATATCAAAAGTAGAGCAAGAATAAGACATGCTAGGGCACTCCATAATTGCAAACAGGGGCATGGATGGATAGAGCATAAGCACATGTTCAAAACATCCTTACTGAAGTATCTGAAAACAAGCATGGATATCACCTTAGTATCAAGTTAACATGGCATCAAAATAACAGCAGGACGAGGACTTAGCAAAATCATAAGTCCCTGAAAACAGCAACATCACGAAGGCTACTTTGCATGCTTGTGCTAGTCACCACATAGATCAAAAAAATACAAGACAAGCACCTCTGTAAAGACGACATGACATAGTTCAAAACACATGTAGAGCTCATGCCCATATGAAGCACACATCAAATGTGACAAAAATGACAAATCACCATAAACTGATAAGTAGCAGTAGTAAATGTTCTATAGCACTCTTGCATCAATGATTAGGGCATCAAGATGAAGTCAAACAAGCATGCCACAATGGAATGAAATGAAGAGCGTCTCACAATGAACATTTTGATATATCGTATGCATGAAATGGAGCTACAGTCATGGAGATATGAGGCAATGAACACGGAATGAAATCATCACAGAAAAAGGACTTAGACGAAATTGAGGGGTCAACCTGCTCAGATCTAGGGTTCGCACGGATTCCGAGGCAGGCGACGGATCTCGCCGGAGAACTCGCCGGGGAGGGAGAGGACGGTGGCCGGAGGAGCTCGAGGCAGCTCTAGTGAGCTTGGCGGCGGGGATCGGCGATGGCGGGGCAGCAACCGTTTGCCAGTGTAGAGGAGCGGCGCGGAGGTGAGGACGCGCGGGACAGTGGCGAGCTCGGTGATGGCGGGGCGGCGTGTAACGCCCTCGATGCGGCTATAGCTCCCACGTGTCGAGGCACGACTTAGAGACATAACCGCATTGAAAGCAATGTTGCAAGTTAGGCAATCATCACAACATCCCATGTAATATAAATAATAAAGGGGAGATACATAGTTGGCTTAGACTCGCCACGTCACACAAAGTACATAAATAGCATTACAACATTCAAACACTCATGGCCCGACTACGGCACCAAAATAAAAGATAACCCAACATGCGACACGGTCCCGATCACCCTCAACTGGGCACCACTACTGATCATTAGGGAAAGACAAAAGACACGTAGTAACGTTGACAATCCTCGTCGAACTCCCACTTGAGCTCAAGCGCGTCACCTGGAGCAGAATCATCAGGCCCTGCATCTGGTTTGGAAGTAATCTGTGAGCCACAGGGACTCAGCAATCTCGCACCCTCGCGATCAAGACTATTTAAGCTTAATAGGAAAGGCAAGGTAAAAATATGTGGAGCTGCAGCAAGCGACTAGCATATATGGTGGCTATCCTGTGCGCAAAAGAGGATGCAAAGCGCGAGCGAGAAACTAGAGGACAACCTGCGCAAGCATTACTCCAACACCGTGTTCACTTCCTGGACTTCGCCGAGAAGATACCATCACGGTAACTCACACTGTTGATTCATTTTAATTAAGTTAAGGTTCAGGTTATCTACAACCGGACATTAAAAAATTCCCATCTGCCCATAACCGCGGGCATGGCTTTCGAAAGTTCAAATCCCTGCAGGGGAGTCCCAACTTAGCCCATGACAAGCTCTCACGGTCAACAAAGGAATAGACCTCCTCCCGAGACGTTCCGATCAGACTCGGTACCTCGGTAATTCAAGACACTTCGATAGGTTAAAACAAATCCAGCAACACCGCCCGAATGTGCCGACAAATCCCGATAGGAGGTGCACATATCTCTTTCTCAAGGCACACTCAGATTGTCTTAGGTACGGGTAGGCCAGCCCAGAGTTGCCCCTGGTGGCCACCGACAGCTGACAAGTGGACCAACACTCAGAGGAGCACTGGCCCGGGGGGGGGGGGGTTAAAATAAGATGACCCTCGGGCTCCGGAAACCCAAGGGAAAAAGAGGCTAGGTGGAAAATGGTAAAACCAAGGTTGGGCATTGCTAGAAAAGCTTTAATCAAGACGAACTATCAAGGGGTTCCCATTATAACCCAACCGCGTAAGGAACGCAAAAATCCGGGAACATAACACCGATATGACGGAAACTAGGGCGGCAAGAGTGGAACAAAACACTAGGCGAGAGGAACGCAAAAATAGCCAATCAACGGGAACGGTCTCCAATCTTCACCTGCAACTAGTGACGCTATAAGAGGGGCTGAGCAAAGCGGTAACATAGCCAATCAACGGTTTGCTAGGACATGGTGGGTTAGAGGTTTGACATGGCAATTTCGGAGGCATGATAAGCAAGTGGTAGGCATCGTAGCATAGGCATAGCAAAAGAGCGAGCATCTAGCAAAGCAAAGATAGTAGTGATTTCAAGGGTATGATCATCTTGCCTGCACAGTTGTCAGAGTTGACTGGATCCTCGAAAGCAAACTCAACGGGCTCCTCGTTAGCGAACTCGTCTCCCGGCTCTACCCAAACAAGACAAACAAGCAAACGGAACACAATCAACCACGTGCAAAGCTCAAACAATATGATGCAAGGATGGTATGCTATGCGGGATGCGATGCGGGATGCATATGCAAGATGTGACAAGGAAAGCTTGAACCTAGCCTCAACTTGGAATTCCAAGTGTGCCACTTGAAAGATGAGATGAAAATGCTTAAAAACGATATAAAGGACGCCGGAATCGGAGTTACGGTTTGAAAATGGCAAGCAATTCAAATATGGCCACGTTCTGCGATTTACAGCAAGTAGCCATCTAAATGCAACAAGATGAACATGCTACAGCACCCAAACATGGCATCAAAATACATGGCAGGAATCCATTCATGATGCTTAACAAAAATCTAGCACTGAGCTACGGCCAATTCATCCATTAACAGGTTCAAACAAGCATGGCCAAAATGCATTTGACAAACAGATTTCAGACTTAGTGAAATTAACACTTGTCTGGAATTTCAGATCAGATAGCACTCTTCGGACCATGAAAACTGTATGCTACAGGACCTGAACATGGCAATTTAAAGCATGGCATGGAGCTACTCAAAGAGCTTAAAAAAGTCCCTTAGTGACCTTGAGCCAAAAGGGATCAGAAAATACATTTGCAAGCATGTGAACATGGCAAAAACATAATCAGATCACAGACTTGGTGAAAACTGGAACATGCTGAAACAGATATCAAGTAGGCATGTTTACGAGCTCGATGCACTCACTACAGAGCATGTCATGACAATATAAGCATACACCCATCAAGAATACACAAAATGCAAGCTAGACATGGCAAGAACAATAACATAGCATGCATGGATCAACTACAACATCCTCGGCAAAATCACTAACAAGTAGACAATCTGCCCAGATTCACGAAATAGCAAAAGTAGAGATCGATTGACTCAAGCTAGGGTGCTCCATAATTGCAAACAAAGACATGGATGGATAGAGCACTACAAGATTAACAAATCATCCTTACTGATCATCCTCAAAAGAGGCACGGATCACTAGGAAACAACATGGACATATGGCCATATGAGATAAACAGACGTGGAAATGCTAAGTCCCTGAAATCAGCATTAGCAAATGCCTCAATTTGCAAGCTCGTGCTAGTCACCACACACATCAGAAAAATACATGGGCTGCACCTCTGGAAAGATGGAAAAACCCTTAACAAAACATATGTAGAGCTCATGGGCATATCATGCACACAATAATCATGGAAAAAATGACAAATATCTAAATGGAGCAGCAGATCTGACAATTATCTCAAGTAGCACTCTTCTAATAGCATTTCGGGCATCAATATGAACTCAAATGAAAATAATTCAATGAGATGAAATGATTTACTCTCTGAGACGAACATTTTGATATGCTATATGCCCAAAATGGAGCTACGGATGAGGAGTTACGGCATGATGAATAAGAGCAAATGAATTAGGGTTAGGGAAAAAGTCAACCCTCGTTTTGGATCTCAGATCCAGATCCACTGTAGCAGCGGCACGAACTCCGAGGATGGCCGGACTACTCGCCGGTGTTGGAGTCGGCCGACGGAGGAGGAGGTAGGCGCGGGGGCGGGGATGGCCGGAGTGGCCGCGGTGCTCGCCGGCGTTGGCGCGGGGTCGGACGGCGTCGGTGGCGGCCGGCGGCTCCCGGGCGCCTCGGGCGGTCAGAGTTCACGAAGGGCGGCGGCAGCGTGGCTCCCGGTGGCCGGAGCCGGCGAAGGAGGCGGCGGGCGCTCGGGTGCGCGGGAGGAGGAAGGAGTCGGGCGGCGGCGCGCCGCTCTGGGCCGCGGGGGCCTTACGCGGGCCGGGCGGGCCGCGCGTGGCTGAGGCGGCGATGTGGGCGCGGCTCGCCACGTGGCGCGCTGCGGTTGGGGCGGCGGCGATGTCCGGTGGCGGGTCGGACATGTCCGGCGGCGGCGGTTAGAATTTTAGGGTTTTCGGGGGTGAAGAAGATTCGGATTCGGAGGGGTTCTATTTATAGGCATAGAGGGAGCTAGGAGAGTCCAAATGAGGTGCGGTTTTCGGCCACGCGATCGTGATCGAACTCTCTAGATGATGGAGAAGGTTTTGGTGGGTTTTGGGCCAAATTGGAAGGGTGTTGGGCTGCAACACACACGAGGCCTTTTCGGTCCCTCGGTTAACCATTGGAGTATCAAACGAAATCCAAATGATACGAAACTTGACAAGCGGTCTACCGGTAGTAAACCAAGGCCGCTTGGCAAGTCTCGGTCCAATCCGGAAATGTTTAATCCCCATACACGAAAGGAAGGTAGAATTGACCACCGGAGGAGAACGAAGCGCCGGAATGCAAAACGGACAACGGGGAAAATGCTTGAATGCATGAGATGAACACGTATGCAAATGCAATGCACATGATGACATAATATGAGATGCATGACAAGGACAACAATACATGGAGACAAAAACCCGAACCCGAGAAAATAAAATAACTTAAGGCCGGAAACGGCAAGAGTTGGAGTACATATTGGGTAAATCACATCCGGGGTGTTACACGATGGCCGGTGGCGAGGTGAGCGGGCGAGGTGCGGCGGCGGGCACGGGCGCCAGGCGGGAGGAGGTGAAGCAGGAGTGGTTGCGGGCGGCGACGGCGGACGTGTCCGGCTCGGACGGACATGTCTGGCGGCGCGGAGAAGGGTGGAGCTAGGGTTTCGCCCGAATTTCGGAGAGGGAGGGCGTATATATAGGTAGAGAGAGGTAGGAGTGTCCAAATGAGGTGTAGTTTTCGTCCACACAATCGTGATCCGACGGCGGAGGACATGGAAGAGGTTTGGATGTATTATTGGGGCGTTTTGGAGGGGTGTTGGGCTGTAACACACAGGAGGCCTTTGCGGTTACCCGGTTAACCGTTGGAGCATCAAACGGACTCCAAATGGAATGAAATTTGACAGGTGGTCTACCAGTGGTGTACCAATGCTACTTGGCAAATCTTGGTCCATTCTGAGAACGTTTAACACCCGCTCACGAAAAGAGACAAGAGGGGTGCGCCGGTGCATGTGGGAGTGTCGGATTGCAAAACAGACAACGGGGAAAAGCTCGGATGCATGAGACGAGCATGTATGCAAATGTGATGCACATGATGACATGATATGAAATGCATGACATGAACAAAATGCAAAACAAAGACAATACCCAACCACGAAGGGAAATCTCATAACTTAAAGCCGAAAATGGCAACAGTCGGAGTTACAAATATGGCAAGTTACATCCGGGGTGTTACAACCACACTGGGATGATTGGGAACCAGAAGGAGCGGAGGGGCGTGTCCATGATGGAGAGATTGAATGGCTTGTGGTAGCAGTGTTGAACTGCCTGTATGCGACAATGGAGCAATAGCAGCGCATGAATCTAGTACGGGGCGGCAGCCGTGGTGGCCGTTGTGTTGCGGTGCGGCGGCCCTATTTGTCTATCTATGTCTATGAAAGATGTTTGGGCCAACAATCTTATTCAATTGAAATACTTCTGACGAATTCCACAATTCAAAAACCAACAAAAATGTGAATCCATAAGGGAAAATAACAAGAATAGATCAACTTGAAGGCCATCAAACAAAATTTACTACTATTTATCAATCCATAAGGGAAAAGGGTAAATAAATTTATCTTGGATCTTGACAGAAGTAAGACCGATATCTTAAATCAATTCTTCCCGGTAGTAATAAATAGGCATCTCTCTTCCTTTCTTCTTTAAAACTGCGGCAGGTAAGCAGTAAATCAGATCTTTATAACTTCAGTCCAAGCTACACACTTCAGGTCAGTAGTTGAATTAATACTCACAAAAGACTGAAGAGTAATTGTGGAAGATGAGGGGATGACATGCGGATCCCATGGGCGAACTCAAAAACTCACAAACTGAAAGACTGGTATGCTTCGAACAAACTGACATGCACTATGCTATTTTTTCATCGAACTTACTAGCTCTCAGAGTCGAATTGTTGCAACATCCCTATGCATCACTTATCATATAATATATAAACAATAAATTGAGTTGTTTCAATAACACAAATTGAACTTTTTCTATGATTATTTTCTAACAATAGTATATCATATGAACTTTTGGGAGCAAAATTTATTTTTTCAATGCATTTTCCCCACAATTTGTTGCAACAAAGCACCATCTTTTTGGGAGCACAACGATTTGCAGAATCATGGCAGCTGGGACTAAATTGTACTGCTGTGAATCAAAACTTCAGAGACAACTAAACTATACTACTATGCAATCAAAATTACAGCTGCAAGAAGGATACGTGATTCCAGAAATGTCCCCCAACATGTACTGGGCAGCTTCAGAGTGAGATTCGAACGCATCAATGCACACATGTATTACTACACAACAATATGCATCTTTACTGTATATAACAACAAATTGACCAAAAAACAATTTATGAACACGACCTGACAAGAACAGCCATGAGCTGACACATACACACGAAGTAATTACAAATTTTGCACATGACTTAAGAGTAATTTGTTGGAGATGAGGGGTTGACCTGCTGATCCCACCGGCGAACTGACAGAATGTTATGCTCCACACGAACTGACGTGTTCTTGTAGCAGAGGAGTGTAATGGAGGGGTCACGGACGACGCGAGGTTGGGGGCACCGACTGCGATGGAGTTAGAGCGCGGCACGGTGGGAGGGATGGTGGTGTGCGAGCTTGGCTCCGTGGGAGGGTCAGCCGCGCTCGGGGGCCAGTGGGGGCGGCGCGAGAGAGGAGGCATGGTTCAGGGGCGGCGCGTCGCCGGACATGGGAGGCAGGGCCGTGATGCGTCGTCAGAGGTGGGAGGCAGAGCCGTGGCGCGTCACCAGAGGTGGGAGCTGGGGGGCGTGTCCCGGCGCTGGAGGTGGTAGATGGGGGGCATGGTGGGTCGCCGGAGGTGGGAAGCCAGGGGGTGCAGCGGGTCGCAGGAGGTGGAGGCGGGGGGTGGGGGGTCACCGGAGGTGGGAGGCGGAGGGCATGGCGGGTCGCCGGAGGTGGAAGGCGGGTCGGGGCCGGCAGCGTGTAGCACGTATCGAGGGAGAGAGGTGGGGGTCGTGGGTGCGTGGTCGGTTTGCTTATTTTCTCTTTCTCTCAATACAGAAAATCACCATCACGCCCTTATAGCCTAGATAGTAACAGAATAATATTCTGTTACTCGTAACAAAATAGTCCAGTCCTGTATATTGATTCGTGAAGAATAACCTCAATTGATGATTTTGAAAAGTTTGACGAAATTTGAAGAATGTCATAAAGAGGTGGTGGCGTTACCCACCGTATAAGAACTTTGATGACTTCAGACACCGCGTACAATTGTCGCGTGGTTCTGAGAGTATAGCTCTTCATTAATGTCTTCACACTTGGAGGGTTAGTCTTCATTGATTGAACAAAAATGTTACTTCGTGTGTTGTGCCTCAAAGTCAGAAAAAATGCATAACCGTTACGATGTGTGTCCACTTTAGAGAACATTCAAAGATTCTAGGATGTTTAGCGCACACCACAACTTCCAGAACCTCTTTTCATCCAAGGGCTTAGTGAAGATATCGGCAAGCTGGTCTTAAGTCTTCACATGGTCGATGACGATGTCTCCCTTCAGCACATGATCACGAAGAAAATGGTGACAAATCTGAATATGCTTTGTCTTGCAATGTTGCACTGGATTGTGGGAGATCTTGATAGCACTCTTGTTATCACAGTAGAGAGGGACTTTCTTCACGTTGATGCCATAGTCCTTGAGGGTTTGCTTCATCCATAGCAACTATGAGCAGCAGGCACCAGCGGCAATGTATTCAGCCTCCGTTGTGGTAAGTGCAATGTAATTCTTCTTCTTTGAGGACCAACAGACAAGAGATCATTCGAGGAAATGGCATGTGCCTGATGTAGACATGTGATCCACACGATCTCTAGTGTAATCAGAATTAGAAAATCTAGCTAGATCAAACGATGATCCCTTGGGTTACCATAATCCAAGCGTTGGCGTGTGAGCTAAATATCGAAGAATTGGATTCATAGCTTGGCGGTGTGATTCCTTCGGTGTCGCTTGGAATCGAGCACACATGCAAACGCTAAGCATAATATTTGGCCTAGATGCACATATGTAAAGAAGCAAACCAATGATGGAGCGATATACCCTCTGATTGAAATCTTTACCATTTTCATTAGTGCGGAGTTGACCATTATTAGGAATTGGAATTTTGAGGCCTTTGCAGTCTTTCATGTCGAATTTCTTCAGGCAATCTTTGAGGTATTTCTCTTGAGAAATGAAGATGCCATTAGGTTGTTGATGAATTTGAAGACCAAGGAAGAATTTCAATTCTCCCATCATAGACATCTGATATTTTTCACGCATCATGTATGCAAATTCATCACTAAAACACTTGTTAGTGCAACCAAAGATAATATCATCAACGCACATTTGGCATATGAATAGTTCACCATCATAATATTTAGTGACAAGAGTAGGATCAAGTGAACCAGGTTTGAAACCCTTCTTCTCCAGGAATTCCTCCAGTGTATCATACCAAGCCCGCGGGGCTTTCCTGAGGCCATAGAGATCCTTGTTCAGTCTGAAGACTTTGTCTGGATGCTTTGGATCCTCAAAACATGGTGGTTGAGCAACAAATACTTCTTCCTCAAGCTTACCATTGAGGAATGCACTTTTCACATCCATTTTGTATAAGTGAATATTGTGATGGTTAGCATATGCAAGCGATATATTAATTTCTGCAAGCCTAGCAACAGGTGCAATCGTTTCACCAAAGTCAATACCCTCAACTTCTGTGTAGCCTTGTGCCACAAGACGGGCCTTATTTCTTACCACTTGGCCATTTTCATCTTGCTTGTTGCGGTAGATCCACTTAGTGCCGATGATATTGTGCTTGCGTGGATCAGGTCGATTCACAAGCTCCCACACATTGTTGAGCTTGAATTATTGCAATTCTTCTTGCATGGCTTGAATCCATGTAGGCTCCAGAAATGCTTCATCAACTTTGGTGAGCTCTGTGATAGAGACAAAAGCATAATGCCCACAAAAGTTAGCTAGATGTGAAGCTCTTGAGCGAGTGTGGGGACCAGGTGCATTGATGTTGTTGAGGATCTTCTCAATCCGCAATTCATTCACCATTCGTGGATGAGCTGGACGAGGGCCTTGTTGAGGTTGAGCATTTTCCTCAGAGTCATTTCCTTTAGGAGCAACTATTTCTTCAGAACAAGGAATGATCACTTCTTCAGCTATTTCTTCACTGGGCATTATTTCATGTGTGCCCTTTAGCTTGATAGGTTCCTTAGGAGGCATTGCATCTAGCACAGGAGGCAGGTGCTCTCTTTGCGAGTCGTTAGTTTCAATGTACCGCACATCTGCAGTTTCAAAAACCTTGGTGTGATAGGTGTTGAAGACTCTATATGCATGCGTGTCCTTTCCGTAACCAACCATGAAACCCTCATGTGCTTTCGGTGTAAATTTGGAAATGTGGTGTGGATCTCTAATCTAGCATTTAGCACTGAAGATTTGAAATAACTTACATTGGGATTTTTGTCAGTGAGGAGCTCATATGAAGTTTTCTTGAGGAATTTGTGAAGATATACCCAATTTTTGATGTGGCAAGAAGTATCAATTGCATCACGCCACCATCGACGAGGTGTCGTTTATTCATCAAGCATGGTGCGGTCCATATCAATGAGAGTCCTGTTCTTGCGCTCAACAATTCCATTCCGCTGAGGAGTATAAGGAGCAGAGAGCTCATGAGTGATACGAAGTTCATCAAGATAGTCATCAAGGCCTGTGTTCTTGAACTCGGTGCCGTTGTCGCTTCTGATATGCTTGATCTTGATGCCAAAATTTGTCATGGCATGGTTAGCGAATCATCTGAAGACGCCCTGCACTTTAGTCTTGAAGGTAATGATATGCACCTTGGTGTAACGAGAATAGTAATCAACAAGGATGAATCCATAGAGTGATGCTGCATTGGTTAGTATAGCATAATTAGTGGGACCAAATAGATCCATGTGATGTAATTCAAAGGGACGAGTAGTGGTCATTACTGTTTTCATGGAGTGCTTGGATTTGGTCATATTTCCAGCTTCACAAGTACCACAAAGGTGATCTTTAACGAATTTGATGCCCTCGACGCCAATGATATGCTTCTTCTTGACGAGTGTGCTCAAATTCCTCATGCCAGCATGTCCAAGTCATCGATGCCATAGCCAACACTCTGATGCTTTTTCCAGTAGGCATGTGGCTGGTTGAGGACCTAGAGAGAAATATAAAATATACAAATCACCTCTCCTAAAGCCTTCGAAGACTTTGGACTTGTCAGATTCCATTAGCACAATGCATCTATATTTGCCAAAGATGACAATCATATCAAGATCACAAAGCATTGAGACGGACATGAGGTTGTATCCTAAGGACTCGACAAGCATCAATTTTCCATGTGCCGATCCTTTGAGATAGCAACCTTACCTACACCCAATACCTTGCTTTTTTCCTTTGTTATCATAGGTGATATGCTTTAGATGAGATGGAGTAAGGGGAGCATTGGTGAGGAGATTCCTGTCACCAGTCATGTGATTGGTGCAGCCACTGTCTAGAACCCATTCAATAGCTTTTGGAGTATCATCCTATAGAAGCATTACTATCACTTACAAATTCGTAAACTTCAGTAGAAGAATATGAGGACCAATTTCATCAGTAAGCAAATAACAAGAAACATAGGGATGTGTGAAATGAAGAATTTCATTTCATCATGATTAGCTTGCATCCCAACAAGCATATGTGTTAGGCCTTCACCAAATTCATTAGACATTTATAGTGTTTGAAGACCTGACCCTGCAGAAGGGATTAGTTCTTCTTCTTAACCACCAACATCTGAATGGGTGGATGAGAAGCAATTTAGCCCAAAGCATTGATAGAGAACTTAGGCATTCAACAATATGCATTTATCTTCACAGGAGGAGTATAGTACTCAGAAGAATATGCAGAGAAATTCTTAGCAGTTTTGTGCACATAGCAGTTTGAAGATTAATGCACATATTCATCAAATCTCTATTTGTTTCCCTGCATGAAGTGTTAGTATGAGCATAAGTTGGCCTGCGACCATTTGACGACTTTGGTCCAGGTGAAGAATTTTCCATGTGATTGTTCCTTTTCTTTGATGGTGTCATGATGACATTCACCCGAAGATTTCGAAGAACAGTTTTAGGCACCCAGATTTTATTCAAAGGGGAACCATTCCTGCAGTTAGTACCATGAAATCTGGCAAATACTTCACCATTCTGATTTTTGAATAGCTTGTAGTTGGAGTCAAATGACTCATCAGAAGAATGTGGAGTATCACAGTTAAGGCCAGATAGAGTGGATGGATGTAACATCCCAAATTTTCAATTTGGAATGTTATACATAGGTCATCATAAGCATATCATATTTTATTTGCATCTCGTTTGTGATCCTAAAAATCCTAAGCAACTCAAGGACCCACAGAGAGAGTTGGGGATTTCACTATTTTCATATTTGAATTTTTCTCAAATTTGAAAAGAGGATCACTTTGGTTTTAATATTTTTCTCTCCGAAATATTTCCAATATATAAAAAATAAAAGAGAGGAGATAAAGGGACTTCTCCAAATAAAAGAAATATTGGAGGAAAAATGATAAAATCAAATAAATATTTTATTTGGGATTTCATTGCTATTTCATTTCAATCAGAAAAATATGCATTTTTCAAAATTGCATTTTTAGGCAAGAAAAATGTTAACTTTGTTCTAAATATTTTATTTAGACGGTGAAAATTGTTTTTGGAATTTTTTATATTTATTTAGGATTTTCTTTGGCACATTTTTTTAAATGTTTCCCAGAACGAACTGGACCGAAGCCCAGCCGGCCCAGCTGCGCGCCGACTTAAGAGCGGGCTCGGGCCAGAAGACCGAAGCCGCCCCAGGCTATATATAGCCAAGGCCTGAGGTCCCCTCAGCCCAAAGCCGCCGCCACCGCCAGCCCGCCTAGAGACACGTGCCGCCTTGAAACCAGCGCCATCGCCGCCGCACCGACATCGTCGGAGTTCGCCGCCGACCGGTTTTTTTCCGGGTTTTCGTTGGTTTTTCCGGTAAACCCTAGATCTTGATCCATTTTTTTCGCGGTTCGGTTTTTCTCGGTTTTCCGCTGGTTAGGTCAGTTTTCTCACTTTAGAGCTATTTTGCGAACGTTCGTTCGTTTAGATCTTGTAACAAACGAATTCGTTCGTTAGTCTCTGTTAGCGGACGTTCGTCCGATAGATTTTTTCTTTTTATTTTGCTTTCGGCCAGGGACCTATCCATGATTACTTTTATCGCAAATTAGCCCCTAATCTTCAAACCCTCGCAACTTTTTAACCGTTCGTCCAAATCTAGTGAAACCAATGCAAAAATCTTCGTCTCGAAGCCCTTTTCAAGTTAACCAACTTGAACATGGGTTCGACAAATTAAAATTTGGTTTCAAGCAGATTTGAATTCGAAGTTCTTTTGATCATAGTTTTAGTTCCGTAACTTGAACCTTCAGTTTGGATTTTCTTATTTGAGTTTTACCCTTGCATATATGCTTGATTGCTTATGTATGCTATTGTTTGTTTGCGATAGAATTTCTGGAGTGTGAAGCGTGCTACTACGAGTCTCTAGGGTTTGCAGATCATCAGCAAGGCAAGTAACACTTTGATCATATTCTTTTATACCCAGTTTTTATTCATTAGTTCCAATCCTCAAACATTGCATGAGTAGGATCTCTTAACATGTGGGTATTGGGAAGTAGATGATGAGGTAGAACCTATCGCCTTTTATTATCAAACCCTGGGAGTTACTTCTACGTTATGCTTATACTGCTATGATATGCTCATAGATGTGGATTGGCTGAGTGTATCCATGACAGATGTGAGAGTTGTTAATTAATGGTTAACTTAAGATGGCTACTTAAATACACATCTGGGTGGATTGGTTGCGGGCACCTGGAGAATCCAGTGTTGTCCTAGGATATCCCGGAGTACCCGTGTGATCATCCTATGGTTCGCCACGCAGGCTCAAAGGGATCATAAGATTATTCATGCTAGAAACTTCCGTGTGCAGCCACAAGTCATTATTGGCTTTGGCATAGTTGAGTATGTTGCATGACCTCTTTCAGTGGTAGGCTAGCAGATGTAGGGGAAATTAGGTGTAAGTGTCTACCCAGAGTAAAGAGTAAATACTTCTGAAAGACTGTGTCTCGGTCATCCATTTCTCAAACACCATGTAGTGCGAGAAATCCAACGGAGGAGACATAGTCTTGTGGGGAAAAGTGCGCAAACCTCTGCAAAGTGTACAAACTAATCATGGTTAGCCGTGTCCCCGGTTATGGACATCTTGAGTATCTGGTTCTTGGATTGTCATGTTGATCTCATCACTCTAAATTAATTTGTTGGGTTATTACTACTGCTTAATTGAGATTGAGTTGGAGGAACCTTCTCAATGTTTATCAACTACCATGATAGTTGAACAAAATATATACCTTTTTTGTAGGGAAAAATTGGCTTTTCGCAAAAACATATTAACCATAGAGCCTCCACCAGCCAAATATGCATATAGTTATAGCTATTACTTGTTCATTTGCACTACAGTGTTATATTTCAAACATATTCCATGTGCTGACCTGTTTACTGGCTGCAACATATTATGTTGCAGACTTTTCAGAGGAAGAGTAAGGTGCGCTAGGTCGTTGCCGTGCACTCAGCTATGCCATTGGAGTTGATGGACTCACCTTATCTTCCAAGCCTTCCGCTATTATCGTATTTAGATGGCCTTAATCCATATTATTGTATTAAGTACTCTTTTATGAATTATTCGATGTAATAAGTGTGTGATTGCACTCTGTTATAAATCCTTCAAGTACTGTGTGTCAGCATTACCGATCCAGGGATGACACTTATGCAGAGAGATTTGACCGTTTCAGGTCGGATCGCTACAAGATGGTATCAGAGCACACATCGATTGTAGGACACGACCACTAAGATAAGCCATATGACACTCATCTCTACTCATTTCCTACTCCTCTCCATTTTCCACCCTATAGATGGCGGACCCAAGGAACAAGTTTGCACAACCGGATGAAGACACACCTTTTGGACGACACTTGAAGGAAGTCACTAGGTACCTGAACATCGGAATACCAAGCTTCACCGGGACCTACACCGCCAATTTACCAGAAGAGGAGTGTTGGATGATTCGAGTTCAAGTTCCAGGAAGGACATTCACGCCAGTTACTAAGCCCATAGAGTTTTCTTTGATGCACCAGCCTGGAGTCTAGGAAAGAGCATGGCAGCTCACATCGCCATGGGACGCATCGACGAAGTTTATCACAAGGATCTTAAGGACACCATCTACCAGAAATGTGGGCACCGAGATGAGAAATGGGAGATGATCAGCACCAGGAGGGACAGGTCCATTGCAACCTTCATCCAGGAGTTAAACCAGCACATTCGTCGCCAGGAGAACCAAATGTGTGCAAGCATGATAGATCTGAAGAAGGTGATGACAAGGAACATGGAGCTTGAAGAGGAACTCAAGTCTACACGAGATGGATATGAGGAGGAAATCACAATACTAGTAGAAAAGAATGACGACCTGACAAGGAAGCTAGGCGTATTCATGGGAGACCCCGTGCTAGGAGCAGATGACGACCATCCCGAGAACTACATCATCATCGACGACACCGACTCCGACCATGACAGTAGTGATGATGACTACAAAGACGAAGCTGGAGTGGATATCATGGAATCTTCCACCGATCAAAATTTCTAGATGACCACCACATTATCAGTAGAATTACCCCCATGTATATAGTAGTAGTCCGAGTATATTTTGTAACGGTAGCTAGATTGATTGTATGCCCTTGTTTGAATTGAGTGGTGTGATATGAATGTGTTTGTCTCATGTGCATATGGGTAGTGTTTTCTCACTAGACCTTACTCTATTCTAATCTCTCCCCTCTAAACCCATCAGATTCCTCCGAGACGTGACCCCGGATTTGCCTTCCCACCGGAGCTCACTCAATTGATCCAACAGCAGAATGCCTTGATGCAGCTACTAGTCTAGAACCAAGGCAACAACAATAACAACAACAACAACCCACCGCCACCTCTTCTAGTGGACAACCTAGCCCGTTTTCTGAGGTTGAATCCGCCGGTGTTTTCCAGTAGCACCGAGCCGATTATTGCTGATGACTGGCTACGTAAGATTGGAAGGGAGTTGACCAGCGTAGGTTGCACATATGCGGAGAAGGTGCGCTTTGCCGCACATCAATTGGATCGACCCACAGCCTCATGGTGGGAGAATTACACAGCCACTTTTCCCATAGCCAATGTCACTTGAGATCAGTTTTAGCAAGCATTCCGCACAGCCCATGTCTCTACAGGAGCAATGAATATGAAGAAGTGTGAGTTTCACAACTTACGCCAGGGAAACCATACTGTGGGGCAGTACGTGGATGAGTTTAGCAAGTTAGCCCATTATGCCCCAGATGATGTGGCCACAGATGCCGCAAAGCAGGAGAAGTTTATGGAAGGACTGAATGATTAGATGAGTATGCAGTTGATGGTGGCAACACTCACTAACTACCCGAAGTTGGTAGACCGGCCCCTGATGATTGAAAAGAAACAGCAGCAGATAGAGTGCCGCAAACGGAAATATGGACAGGGGAAGTACAATTCTGGAGCTCAGCAGAAGCCTCGCTTTACCCCCTAACTCCGGAGGTTACACTCATAACCATGGAGGCCATACTCACAATGGAGGAAGTTCACATAACCACAGTGTCCCAAAGAATGGGAATGGAAATGGAGGAAGCAGCAGCCAGAACCGTTCCAACCTAGCAATGCCCGCCAAGAAGGATCTAAGTCACATTACTTGTTTCAAGCGCGAGAATACTGGACACTATGCCACCGAGTGTTCTGAAGCAAAGAATGGAAATGGCAATGGAAGCTCTGGGAAGAAGCCCAACCCTCTCAACAGGGGACAAGTGAACCATGTTAACGTGGAGGAGGTTGAAGAGCAGCCAGATGCAGTTATAGGTAAGTTTTGGGTTAAGTCATTTACTGTAATTGTTCTTTTTGATAATGGTGCATCTCATTCATTCATTTCAAGGGGATTTGTGGATAAGTATAATTTGCCCACCAAAGTTCTCAGGACACCTATGTTAGTAAGCTCGCTGGAGCAGAGTTTATGGCAAGCCAAGGATGTTTTCATATGCCATTAACCATAGGTAGGCATGTTTTCCCCTCAGACCTAGTAATTCTAGAGTCCCGAGGATTGGATGTGATACTAGGCATGGATTGGCTATCGATGTATGGGGGAAACATCGATTGCGCCAGTAAGTCGATTATGCTCACCACGCCGGAGGGAAAAAGGATTAAGTATGTATCCAGGCATGCGCCAAGGAGGACCCAAGTAAATTCCCTCTCAGGATTTGTTCAGGAGGAAGTGCCTATAGTGAAGGATTATCCAGATGTATTTCCAGAGGAACTACTAGGCATGCCGCCAGATCAAGACATTGAGTTTTTGATAGAGTTGTTGCCGGGCACTTCACCAATATCAAAGAGACCATACCGTATGCCCGCAACTGATCTGGAGGAGATTAAGAAGCAGATTAAGGAGTTATTGGATAAAGGTTACATTCGACAAAGTTCGTCACCGTGGGGAGCCCCAGTGCTCTTAGTTGATAAGAAGGACGGATCCTTGAGAATGGTTGTTGATTATCGTGCTTTGAATGATGGGACGATCAAGAACAAATACCCACTACTGATGATCAACGATATGTTTGACCAACTTCAATGGGTTAAAGTATTTTCCAAGATCGACCTGCAATCAGGATACCACCAGCTGAAGATCCGAGAAAAGGATATACCTAAGACAACCTTTACCACAAGGTACGGTCTACATGAGTACACGGTCATGTCATTTGGATTGACAAATGCCCCTGCCTATTTCATGAGTATGATGAATAAGGTGTTCATGGAGTTCTTGGATAAGTTTGTTGTGGTGTTCATTGATGATATTTTGGTATACTCGAAGAATGAAGAGGAACACAAGGAGCATTTGCGTTTAGTTCTCGAGAAGCTCAGGGAACATCAGTTATATGCCAAGTTCAGCAAATGTGAGTTTTGGTTGAAAGAAGTTGGATTTCTTGGACATGTTATATCAGGAGAGGGCATAGCAGTAGACCCTACCAAGGTTCAGGCAGTCACTGATTGGCTAGCACTGTAACACCCCGAGACCGATGCGCCAGGTGTCTCCCAGTTATTCACTGTTTTTTCCATGTCATTTGTTTGCGTGTCATGCTTTTCATATCATGTCATCATGTGCATCGCATTTGCATACGTGTTCATCTCATGCATCCGAGCATTTTCCCGGTTGTCTGTTTTGCAATCCGACACTCCTATGTCCTCCGGCACCCTCCTTTTGCCTCTTTTCGTGTGCGGGTGTTGAACATTCTCGGATTGGCCCGAGATTTTCTAAGCGGCCTTGGTTCACTACCGGTAGACCGCCTGTCAAGTTTCGTGCCATTTGGAGTTCATTTGATACTCCAACGGTTAACCAGGGAATTGTAAAGGCCTCGTGTGTGTTGCAGCCCAACACCCCTCCAAGTCAGCCCACAAACCGATCCAAACCCCCTCCATCCTCTCGGTCGTTCGATCACGATCGTGTGGCCAAAAACCACACCTCATTTGGACTCTCCTAGATCCCTCTACCTATATATTTGCACCTCCCCCTGAAAATTCGCAGATGAAACCCTAACCTTCTTCCTCTTCGCGCCGCCGGACAAAAATCCTGTCGCCCGGACATGTCCGCCGCTCCCGGCCACCTCACTCCAGCCAATCCAGAGCCGCCACCTCAGCAGCGCCGCCTTCCTCCTCCTCTAGCGTGCTACCACGTGTCCCCCCAGCGCCCCACTCCGCGCGAAGACCGCGAGACCGAGCCAGGCCCTCCCTGGCCCGGCTCCCCGCGCCGCCGCCCGTGCGCCTCCCCGCCCGCTCGTGTCGCCCGCCGTGCGCCTCACCGGCCGTCCGCCTCCTTACCGCCGCTCGCCGCCTTCCCTCGCGTCGCCGACCGCGCCGCTCGGCGCCAGCGCCGCCCCGCGCCTCTCTGACCGGCGCCGCCCCTGCTAGCTCCTCCGCCGGCCGTCTCCGGCGAGCTCCGCCACCGCGCCGCCCGGTTCCGGCATCTCCGGCGCCGCCCGGTTCCGGCATCTCTAGCGCCGCCCCATCCTACTCCGGCCACCGCGACGAAGATTCCGGCGATGCTCGGAAAGCGTGCCCGAAACCCTAGATCTGTTTCGGAGGTGATATTTTCGTCTAAGTCCCTTAATTCTTACACTCTGGAGCCCTGTTCATCGCATCATAACTCCTCATCCGTAGCTCCGTTTTGTGAATATGAGATATCAAAATGTTCATCAGGATGTCCTCTTCATTTTGTTCCATTGTGCCATGCTTGTTTGAGTCCATCTTGATGCCCAAATTGTTGATGCAATAGTGCTATAAAATGTTAGTTCCTGATTCTTATCAGTTTATGAGCATTTGTCATTTTTCCCATGATTATTGTGTGTTGCATATGGTCTTGAGCTCTACATGTGTTTTGGTCTATGCCATGCCATCTTTATAGGGGTGTATGCCATGTATTTTTGTGATCAATGTGGTGACTAGCACAAGCATGCAAAGTAGCTCTCGTGATATTGCTGATTTCAGGGACTTAGAATTTCACTAAGTCTTTGCTCTGCTGTTATTTTATGCCATGTGTTCATGTTGCTACAGAGAGATCCATGCCTCTTTTGAGTATGTTCAGTAAGGATGATTTGAGCATATGGTTGTCCTCTATCCATCCATGCCCCTGTTTGCATTTATGGAGTACCCTAGCGCGACTCAATTTTGCTCCACTTTTGCTATAAAATGTTCCTGGAAGATTGTTTACATGTTAATCAATTTTGCCAAGGTTGTTGTAGTTGATCCATGCGTGCTATGAGATTGTTCTTGCCATGGTTAGCTTCTTGATCATATATTATTGCTGGTAGTATGCTTAGTTTGTCATGCCATGCCTTGTGTTGAGTGCATCGAGCTCGCAAACATGCCTTCATAACTCTGTTTTTGCCATGTCCAGTTTTCTGCTAAGTCTGAATCTGTTAACGAAACTTGCTATGTTTACATGGGTGCCATCATATCTTCTGATCCTTTTTGGCTTATGGTCAATAAGGGACTTTTGTTATATTCTTTGAGTAGATTCATGCCATGCCTTGTATTGCTATGATCTGATCCTGTAGCATGTTGTTATCTTGCTCTAAACATTGCTTCCTGATGTTGATTCCTGACATGTTAGTATTTTCACCAAGTATGTGATGCTGATATCTTTTGCACTTTTGCCATGCTTGTTTGAACCTGCTCTTGTGTGATTTAGTTGTAGCTCAGTTTTCATCGTTTATCAAGCATCTTGAGTAGATTACTGCCATGAGCTTTGTTGCTATGTTGGAGTGCAGTAGCTTAGTTTCTTGTTGCATTTTAGATGGCTTCGTGTTGTTAATCGCAGAATTGTGCCATTATTGTTTTGCTTGTCATTTCCAAATCGTGCATCCGATTCCGGTGATCTTTATATCAATTTCGACCGAGATCAACTCATCTTTCCAGAGGCGCACTTGGTTTGACAATTTGATGCCTTGATCAATATTTTACTTCCGGAGCTCGCATATGCATTGCATATCACATCCCGCATATCATGCCATGTTTTGCATCATGTTGCTTGTGCATTGCACCGTGGTTAATTGTTTCTTCCTTTGCTTGTATTCTAGCCTTGGGTAGAGCCGGGAGACGAGTAGGTGATCGAGGAACCTGTTGAGCACACTTACAAGGATCAAGCTTTCGTCAACTCGGAGAACTTTGCAGGCAAGATGATCATACCCTCGAAATCACTTCTATCTTTGCCTTCTAGTTGCTCGCTCTTTTGCTATGCCGCAATACCTACCACTTGCTTTATCATGCCTCCCATATTGCCATGTCAAGCCTCTAACCCACCTTTTCCTAGCAAACCATTGTTTGGCTATGTTACCGCTTTGCTCAGCCCCTCTTATAGCGTTGCTAGTTGCAGGTGAAGATGGACTTTGTTCCATGTTGGAACATGGATAAGTTGGGATATCATAATATCTCTTATTATAATTAATGCATCTATACACTTGGTAAAGGGAGGAAGGCTCGGCCTTATGCCAGGTGTTTTGTTCCACTCTTACCGCCCTAGTTTCCGTCATACCGGTGTTATGTTCCTTGATTTTGCGTTCCTTACGCGGTTGGGTTATAATGGGAACCCCTTGACAGTTCTCCTTGAATAAAACTCCTCCAGCAAGGCCCAACCTTGGTTTTACATTTGCACTAACAACCTATCACCTTCCATTGGGTTTTCACGAGCCCGAGGGTCATCTTTATTTTAACCCCCCCGGGCCAGTGCTTCTCTAAGTGTTGGTCCGAACTAGAGCCCCTTACAGCGCCACCTCGGGAAAACTTGAGGGTTGGTTTTAGTTGTACAGATTGCTCATCCGGTGTTCCCTGAGAACGAGATATGTGCAGCTCCTATTGGGATTTGTTGGCACATTCGGGCGGTCTTGCTGGTCTTGTTTTACCATTGTCGAAATGTCTTGTAACCGGGATTCCGAGTCTGATCGGGTCGTCCTAGGAGAAGGAATATACTTCGTTGACCGTGAGAGCTTGTGATGGGCTAAGTTGGGACACCCCTGCAGGGTTTTGAACTTCCGAAAGTCGTGCCCGCGGTTATGGGCAGATGGGAATTTGTTAATATCCAGTTGTAGAAAACCTGACACTTAACTTAATTTAAATGCATCAACCGCGTGTGTAGCTGTGATGGTCTCTTTCCCGCGGTGTCCGGGAAGTGAACATGGTTCTTGTGTAATGCTTGTACATAAGTAGTTTCAGGATCACTTCTTGATCACTTCTAGTTTACGACTGTGCTTTTCTTCTCTTCTCGCTCTCATTTGCGTAAGTTAGCAACCATATATGCTAGAGCTTGCTGCAGCTCCACCTCACTACCTTTTCCTACCCATAAGCTTTAATAGTCTTGATCACAAGGGTGTGAGATTGCTGAGTCCCCATGACTCACAGATTACTTCAAAAAGTTGCAGGTGCTGATGATAACCGTGCAGGTGACACAACCGAGCTCAAGGAGGAGCTCGATGAAGATCGTGTTCGTTGTGTTGTTTCGTCTCCAGTTGATCAGTAGTGGAGCCCAGTTGGGGCGATCGGGGATCTAGCAATAGTGGTTGTCTTTCTTTCTTTGGTTCCGTAATCGGACCTTGATTGTATTCTGGATGATGTAATGCTATATTTATGGATTGTGTGAAGTGGCGGTTGTAAGCCAACTCTTTATCCCTTTCTTATTCAGTACATTAGATGTGTAAAGACTACCCCTCTTGTGACATGCCTACACTGCGGTTATGCCTCTAAGTCGTGATCCGACATGTGGGAGATATAGCCGCATCTTGGGTGTTACAAGTTGGTAATCAGAGCCTTCCCCAACTTAGGAGCCCCCTGCTTGATCGAATCGCTGGCATTGTTGAGTCTAGAAAAATGTTTTGAGTCTTTTAGGATTATATATATCGGAGAGTAGGATTCTTTTTACTCCTCAGTCCCTTCGTCGCTCTGGTGAGGCTTCCTGACGTCGAGTTTTGACTCTTCTCTCCTCAAATTTCACTAAATTTTTTGTTAGGATCATGCGGGTATCTTGGAATCGTTCCGATGGTTTTGTGATGGGAACATTGTTCTTGGTGCCTCTTGACATTTAGGGGTTGTGGCATTGTCCCGGGGAGTTGAGCTCCGAGGTGTTGTCGTCACAATTTTATCGTTGCAGTTCTGGAATACCTGAGTTTCTCCAACATCGAAAATCTCTTTTATGCAGTTGTTGGTGAGATAACCTCGACACCACTCAGTACTAGGGCGGGAGTTTGGGAGTATTGCCATAACTCGTATAACAGATGCTTTTCAAAGGTTGAGGTAAATGATTTCCGAAGGTTTCTTGGTTATGTGTTGAAGGATGGATACAGCTGGATGTAGGATTTGCTAGTTTTGGGTGAGATATTATGCTTCCCCTGTATCCCCAACACCTAATTGCATAACCAGAATGTTTCAGGAGTTTATAAGTGGGAATTCAAGTAGCTCATAGGAATTCTTTCAACAGACACATGATACGATATGGGATCTATCTTATGTTTGTTTCTGGCTTATTTTGCAAGCCAAACCTTTGTTTTGCTTTAAGCTGTGGTATTCGAGTTGCTTCAATGTCAAGTGTTGATTCCATACCTTTTCCAAGTGGTGTTCTCATACTTCCATGTGAATACTAATCCTTTATGATAATCGAGATTGTCATGTCAATCCTTTTCAACCCATGTCTTTCTCTTCAAGTGGATCCGATCATTTTAACATTCGCAAGATCAACTCTCAGTTTTTCTCAACGGTGTTTGTTTCATTCATCACAACTTGCCTTTGTTTTCCCGCCCTCCCACCCTTGTTTCTTCAAGGACTCATATATCTTAATCAAGTATCCATTTTATTCATGTGAAGTCTCTCCATTCTTTTTTTTCATTATTCTTATCCGGTGATTCTCCGGAAGATGCTAACGGAGCTTTAAGTTCATCATTCGTCATTCTTTTCTTCTCCTGTGTAACCAATTCAAGCTTTGCTGATCATATCCCTTTCCTTGTTTCAAATGTTTTCTCATGCCGGTGCACCCCTAATCATTCACCTCTCGCTATTCTTTTGTTCCGGAGTGCTGAAGATATCTCAGGAGATTCATGTTTTCATTCCTAACCCGTTCAAGATATCTCGAGGTTGTTATCTCATTCAAGCTATTTTATTCAACTAGTGCAATCTCTCTTCAAATTGTTCTACGGTGTATCTTTTGAGTGGGCCCTAACACACAGGCCTTTTCCCAGGATCTTACTTGACTCTTCTAATTTTCCCGGAGTTACTCTCAAATTCTTCTCCAAGTTTGACGTAAGAATGAATTATCATCAGTCATTTGTATTTCTCCAAGATCTGTCAAATTTTTTCATTGTTGGCTCAACCTTTCCATTCTTCATTCCGGAGTGCCTCAACAATTCATGGTGCTGTTTCTCATCGTCTTTCTCTGCATTTGAAGACCGAAGAAGAGTTCCTCTTAAAATCTTACCCGCTCTTTCAAAGATTCTCAGTTCAAACTCGATACTATCCTCTCATAATTGTTTTCGATTGTGACAATTATTTTCAATCTTCCAGAGCTATTCAGGAGTCTTTTCAGTTTGATTCTCCGAAGACCATCATCTCAGAATTATTCATTCTCAGCTTTCAGCTCTCATTCTCCAAATCTTACCGGTGCTTCATTCAAGTATTCTCTAATCATCTCGGAATCTCTTCGTTCACTTGCATCTAAATTCTCTCAAGTATCTTGGTTTCTTTATAATTCTTCCCGGTGTTTCTTTATCTTTTCTTCGTTCATTTCCAATTCATACGGTGGTTCATTCAAGATCTTTCTTCCTTCATTATCATATCAATTCATTCGTTCTTTCCAATCCTACCGGTGGTTCGCAGAAGACCTTCTCAAGTTTGCGCTATATCAATCTTAACCCTTTCTACGAGAATAAGTAGTATGCCAAATCCATTGCTTTTCATCAATCTAAATTGGTGAAGGATGCGCATAACATAATTCTTATTATTTGTTTCATCCAAGTGATTAATTCTTTATTCCGGAGGCTCATCAAATTCTCGGTTTAAATTGTTTCATCTTTTCTTTTTCGGAGTTCCATGTTTTCCGCATTATATCATCACAAAGATCCATCTAAATCATTACAAGGCTTCAACATTATTCTTTTCATACTTCATTTAGTTTGTTCATTCTTTTCTTACCGGAGTTCTTCATGGAGGCTCTACATGATGGTTGATCAAGGATTCAATTTCTTCTCGAAGTGTTCATTGAGATTCTTTTCAGAGGAGTTCAAGCATTCTGCATCTTGCATCCCAAAGTCCTATTCATTCTATCTTATCTTTTGAGGTGGTGTTATGTCATTGTTGATAATTTTCCCTTCGTGTTTCATGATTCACAAGTTTTTCAAGAGTGACAAATCTAAATCCATCATTTTCTCTTTGCTCAAGACATCTTTTCAACCAATCAACCTCTTCGTTGGAGTTATCTTGTGTCATGTTTCACCTAAAGCCTTCCCTAAGGATTGTTGCTATTTATGGTGCTCATAAATGACCCAAGTTCTTCATTTATCCTCCCAGTGAATAAGTTTCTCGTCTCCTTGTTCATATCAATCCAATCTATTGTTTTCCATTAGTGGCGGAATTTCACCTCATAGATGTGAGATGTTTTCCATAAGGCCACAACAAGTTTATCCTTTCGTTGTTGATAATCCAACAACTCCCTTTGTCACAGCCCTGGCTTAGCCTTTGCTTGACCTTGCTTGATCATCATGGCATCATGTTTAATTCTTGAAAAGTTGAAATGGGGGCTGTTCAAACCCTAGCACCAGAACCAAATCAAATAGGTTCAACTTAAAAATATTTTCAGTGAATCCAAAATGCCCTCTAGAAATGTTCATGATTTTTTTATAAAGGTGAAAACCTCTGACAAAAATGATGAACATATTTATAGGCCATTCCTGGATTTTTGAATTAACCCATAATGTATTTGAATTGGACATTTAAATTTTATAAATATTTTAAATGTCCAAATACTCATGAGCTGAAATGGTTACTGTTGGAAATATTCCAAACAGTGCCCACAAGCAAGCTCATGATTTTTGAACATGCTCTGGCATTTTATTTTAAAAGCCAAAACATTTGCAGAAAATAGAAAAGAGAGAGAGGGTTAGAGCTTACCTGTCGCCCTGGCCTGGCCCAGCTCGGCCCAGCCCACTGGTTATTGCCAGTCATCCCGCTCCTCTCGCCAGGAGGACGAGAGGCGCGTGCCCGGCGCCAGCAGCCACACGCGGCCACCTCCTGCTTCTGCCGACACCCAGGACACCATCTACGAGTGCCACGCACTCTCCCTCGTCCCCCTCTCACTTTCCCCAGTCTCCCCGTGCCCCTCTCCCTCCTTTGGCTCTCTCCCCATCCCCTCCCGAGAGGAGCTCGTCGCCACCGTCGCCGTCCACCGCGACCATCGAACCTCTCTCGTCTCCTCGACGTGTCCCCAAGCACCACCGACGTCTTCCTCTTCCTCACGGGCGAGCCACGACGCCTCGGACGCACTGCAACGCCGCTAACGCCATCTTCTTCCACCTCGGTCCGCCGAGATCGCCGGCGACCGTACGCCGTCCCTGATGCCTCCTCGAGCTCGCTGAGGCCACCGCTACACTCCCCGTGAGCCCCTTCTCCGTTCCCCTCTCTTCCCTTTGCCGTTATCTCCCTCTAACCGTGGGCTCCGTTGAGCCCGAGAGCTCACCGCCGCCACACATGGCGCCGTCGTGGCCACAGCTGCCGCCTTACCCTTTTGAGCCCGTCGTTGTGCTCACCGTGCTTCCAGAAGCATGCCAAGCCAACTAGCCCCTCCTCCCATGCACCCTAACGCCGGGCATGACCTGGCCGAACTCCGGCCGCCGCGCAAGTCACTGCCGCCGTCGACCTAGGCCACTAGGGCCGCTGCTGTTAGCACCATTGGATGCGGACGAGTCTTCTCGTCTCGTAGGTAGTCTCCGCCGTCTTTTTGGTCACCGGAGACACAATCCCGACCTCCTCCGCAGTTTCGGCCTCACCGGCGGCTCAACGCCGGCCAACCTCCGGCAGGGTTTGACACCTGTTTGACCTCCCTGCGTCCTGACGTGTGGGCCCAAGCCCCTGATTAGTTAACTCTAGATTAATTAGAACTAACTAATTTAGACAACTAAACAAGTCACTAACATGTGGGCCCCGCCCTGCTAACAGCCTGGTTAGGGTTAGTTTAACACTAACTAACTTAGTTAGTGGACTGAGTCACTGACCAGTGGGTCCCACTGGTCAAGTTTGACCCGGACCAGCCCCTGTTGACCTGCTGACATCAGCATGACCTGATGCTGATGCAATAAGTATTTTCTGGATTTATTTTTATATAGGAAATTCCAGAAAATGTTGCAAACTTCAAAAAATCATAGAAATTCAACCGTAACTCCAAATGAAATAAATTATATATGAAAAATTATCAGAAAAATTCAAGGAATCCATATGTACCATTTTCATGCATGTTAGAACAACTTAAGGCCACTGTTTAGGAAAAATAAAATGAATGGTATTTAAATAACCACATGTGGAGTTTGAATTTGAACTTTGGGTTTAAACCAACTTCATTTAATTGTGTTGCTAGTTGCATTACCTCAATCAACAACATATTGCCATGTCATTATCATGCATCATGTTGTGCATTGCATTGATTGTGTTCCTTCTTTGTTGCCGGTGGTTGTCCCCTCTTGATAGACGTTGTACCGACGCTGTGGTCGTTGACACTGATGAAGACCCAATGATATCTTCAGAAGTGCCAGGCAAGCAAAACCCCCTTGTTCATTCCGATACAATCCCCTCTCTCGCTCCTGCGCTCTTTTACTGCATTAGGACAACAATGATTCATCTGTTACTTGCTGCGGTAGTTGAACCCCTTTCCTCTGCATGACCTGTCAGTGCCACAGTAAATAGATGAAACCCACAAGCATGAGTAGGAGTTGTTTGAGCCCTGATGTGCCTACTCATTCATGCTTGTTTGTCATGCCTGCTATTGCATAGAGTTGTGTCGGGTCTGATTCATCGGGAATGAATTGGAATGGTGATGAACATGTTCTACTGTGTGTGAGCTAAGTGTGTGAACACAATTTGGTAAAGGTAGTGGTGAGAGGCCATGTAGGAGTACATGGTGGGTTGTCTCATTGAAACCGTCCTCAGGAACTGAGTTCTGTGTTTGTGATCCATGAAATGGCTACTACCACACATTGGGCCCTGAAATATGACCCTGCTCGACTTATTGACCCCTCTCGTCCTCTGTCCAGGAGATGCAACTAGTTTCTGGTGTTTGTAGGTTATGTGTTGGCAGCCGTGCGTAGCGCTGACCCTAGGGGTGGGCTATGATGCGGTAGATACACTATGGCTCGGTATGCCGGGCGCCCGTTTGGCGTCTCGGGATCCTGTACACATCGTTTGGGTCCGTTGAGGAGACCCCGGCCGGATTTCCTTGCGGATGGAACCCGAATAGGCGATAAACCTGGACTAGAGACTTGTGCGGTTAGTCAGGTCGTGGTCTACACCCACATCGGCTTTCGCTTGAAGTCTGCCGAGCACATGTCGTGTGCAGACGCTAAGTGGTGGAAACATGTGTGTCGAAGTACACCCCTGCAAGGTTATAAATGATCTATTCGAATAGCCGTGCCCGCGGTAAAGGACTTCTGGGTTTCCTATAACAGTTCATAGACAAGTGAAAGTGGATACTCTAAAACTCGCAAGAGAAGTGTGAGTGCTATTGATGGCCTTCTCGTAGGGAGACGGGAGCGGATCCATAGTGGTGTATTGAATGGTGAATATGTGGAATCGTATGCGCCACCTCAAAAGAGTTGCTTGCAGTCGTAGTTCAGGTTAGCCACTGAGTCAAAGCTGGCTTGCTGCAGTTAAACTCCACCACCCCACTTGTTGATACCGATGCATATGTAGCTAGTTCTGATGTAAGTCTTGCTGAGTACCTTTGTACTCACGTTTGCTTAACTTATGTTTTGCAGAGAGACTTCAGTCTCGCTAGTAGTTCCGCGTGGACTTTGACGTTTAGCTTGATACCTCAACTACGATCTTGTGCCCTCGGCAGGATCTGGTAGATAGTCAGGCTTCTTAGCCTTTTTCATTTGTAGATGTCTGTACTCAGACATGTTAAGCTTCCGCATGTGCTTGATTTGTATGCTACGTTTGTTGGGTCATGAGACCCATGTTTGTAATATCTCGCTCCTCGGAGCCTAATGAATAAATACTTTGAGTCGTAGAGTTATGTTGTGATGCCAGGTTGTATTTGCACATATCGAGCATATTGTGTGTATGATTGAAATGCTTGGTATGTGTGGGATCCGACAACCTAGTGGTTTATCCTTGGTAGCCTCTCTTATGGGGAAATGTAGTCTTGTGCTTCCATGAGCCATAGTAGTCCGCTACAACCCGGTTCACCGGAGTCCTGCTAGCCCAGCACTACTGCTCAGGACACTTGACTGGCCGGCATGTGTTTCACTTCGTTCCTGTGTCTGTCGCTTCGGGGAAATGTCACGCGGTGACATCTGGAGTCCTGCCTAGCCTGCTACAGCCCGGGTTACCGTAGTCCTGTTAGCCCAGTGCTACAACCCGGATTCACACGCTGCTGACTGACATGCTCGAAGATGATTCATGTATGTCTGTCCCCATGGGTTAGTGCTACTTTGGGTTCATGACTAGCCATGTCGGCCCGGGTTCTCCGTCATATGGATGCTAGCGACACTATCATATATGTGAGCCAAAAGGCGCAAACGGTCCCGGGCCATGGTAAGGCGACACCCGTGGGAATACCGCGCGTGAGGCTGCAAAGTGATATGAGGTGTTACCAGCTAGATCGATGTGACTTGGAATCGGGGTCCTGACAGCGTTGGTATCAGAGCCTGACTGCCTGTAGGATTACCAAGCCAAACTGGTCGAAGTTGAGTCTAGAAATGCTTTAGCTATATAAGGGAATTGATTGTGGAAGGGAATGTAAGGCTCTTTTTACTCCTTATACCTCATGGCCTTCTGATCTGAGTCAATCTCTTCTCTTCTACGGGGATTAAGAACTTGGCCTTCTCATCTATCTATCAGGATGACAAGTTACTATGATAGAGACTTATAGGATTGATGGATTTAAGCCCTAGTTTTATTTCTACTACTTCCGTGTGTTGTTAGTTAATCTCAGAACCTTGATATGATGTTGTTAAGTGACTATGCAAATCCTTGTGAATGTCTCAAATCTTTTTCTGGGCATTTACAGCCATTATGTTGTCCGAGTCATCCCAGGTTTCTAAACTATCTGATGCATTTGCAAATTCCTTCCTCCCGTTATCGACATTCCTTTGGGCCAGTTTAACCACACTAATCGGTGAGTTGAGGTACTCTGTTGCCTCGACATATATGTTGGACCTATTATTATGACCCTAGGTGTTTTAGGGAGTCACCTAGTAATGTAGCTATGTTTTGTGTTCCCGGTGTGATGATTCTGGCCACCATTCTAGAAAGCATCTCGTGATGCTACCTAGTAGTAGGTATTCTACTCCTGGGCTTTTTGAACCCAAGATTCACCCTACTTCATGTTGTTAGTATTTGCTAGTTCCCTCAAGATATTAGTAACCCTGCGATAGTCCTCGAGGTCCGTGGTATATCCTTCTTCCAATGCCATGAACCAATATGGCAAAAGCCTTTGAACCAAAAGATCACAATAAGAGTGCTCTTAATGGGTTCTCCATTCAAGAATTGTGAATTTGCCAGTCCTACCTTTCTGCATGGGTTATCCGGAAGAAACCCGTTGAACTTTGTTCGACATGCTAAACCATGCATCCACAACTCAGAAAATCATATGTTCTTTTGGGTTGTCCCTCTTTAGTTATTTCCTGGCCCTCGTCTATCAATTGATAGTCAAGAGTATGTGTGCATTCGTTCATTGATGCCTAATTATTCTTGTGGTCTGTCAAGCCATTCTATTTTGGAATGACTAGGAAAAACAAACTCCAGTACCTCATCCATATCTAGGATTGGGTCAAAGTAGTTGTATCCCGCAGATCAAAATGCCAATCCATCTTTTGTTCTGTTCTACCTTGGAGTGTTGCCCTCTTTATGTCAAGAATGTCATAGGAATTGCACTATCTCTTATGAACTCTTGATGCAGTGATACTTCTCACCATCATCATTCATTCCTCGGTCATCATGTTGTCGTAACCGGAATGCCGACAAGTGAATCGTGATGTGTGAAATCAATACTCCGAGCAACTCGTTGCTTGGTAGTAAATGGACAATATTCTCATTCTTAGCGTGATGGTTACTAAATCATCATTCTAAGATTGAGCGTGCAACCTAGTCCTTATTCCTGGTGCACTTTTCGATCGATGAGTCAGGATTTTGCCAAACCCTCACTCTTTTGATCATGTCATCCTACCTTGAAAGGCAAGATTGTTCTTGAGCTTAATAACATATCGGTGATTCATAATATTCTGAATATCTTCTCAGAGGTATTACAGGTTGTCACCTGACCGCTATGTTGAGCTCGTGATCAGATGGGTTTTCTTATAAACCACCCCTTCTCCAAGAATCTATGTTGGATATCCCTGAGCTAGTTGGTTGAGCGAGACAACAACTTGGAGAGTTGGAAGATGGAAGCTTGTCCCGCTTAGTTCATCTCCAAAGGGATATCTCCATCGATTGGTCCTCGTGATCAGTTGTTGGATCCATTGCCTTGTCAAAACTTTGAATTGAGTATGGGCTATCCTCAAGTCAAATCAGAACCAACGATGTTCGTAATGTTGTCTTACTCGTGGCTGATCCCTCGAGCATACACCATTACATCTTTTGGTCTGACCAATGCTATCACCGTGTTCACATGATGGTGGAAGTCCAGTGATATGGAAATTTCGATGAGTTGCTGTTGAGCCCATCAGCAGCATCTTGTCTCCTCCATGATTCATGCTGAACATTCAGCTAGTGTTGGAAACTTGTGTAAGCATTTTCTTCATGCCCCGTTCATGAAGTATATGTTTGGATGGAAGTAGTGACTTCCTCTAAGTTCACGTGCAATGGATGCAAGTTGCCGCCGTGAATTCGAGGGAGCTTGTTTTTGCTCCCTTTGGAATCATCCCAAGTCAGTCATGCATCCGTGCGAAGTATTCTATGGTTTGTCAGATTAATTACCTCCACTCCATTCGTATTCCTAGCACACCAAGCCACTTGTTGATTTGTTCAAAGAGAATAAGTTCTAAGTGCTAGTCTTGAAGGTACCAGATGGATTTGTATAGGATTTCGTTATCCTCGATGTTGGTTCGCAACCAGAACTCGGTAGTGTTATATTATAAGACTACCATGTGGTCATGCTTGTCTAGGACAATTTGTTCACAGGTGTGTAGCAGAACCAGCTCATGTTTTGGAGCTTTCTATCGTAGTTCTTCTCCCGAGAGTCTCGCAACGTTATCTCGTCGATTTGTGTTGCAACTTCTCTTTTCAGACATGTGTCTGAAGTATCCTGCTTCTAAGCAGATCTGAATCTTGGGCAGATATGATGGTTGGAAAATTCTCAACATTTGCATTTTGTTCCCAGCTTGCACCCCATCGTGTCAATTTTCCATGAGATGTCCTTCTCAGCAGTTGCTGTCCAGGACCATCTTCAAAAGTGGTCCTGTCATGGGTCCCATCCATTTCCGGTGATGAGCAAAAATCATCCATTGTGTTGTCTTCAACAAGGTAGTCCACATCATCCATTCTAGTCCGGGTATGTCATTCTTTCGAACTCCTTCAAAAGATCGATTGTGATTGCCTTGGGCTGGTATAAAGAGTTTCAATGATCTATGGGTCAAAAGTAATTATTTTTGCCACTTAAGGGAATAGCTCTACGAGTCACCTTCACTAAGGTGCCTCGTTATGGTATTATGGGCAACATAACTTCTCGCTACTTTGAAACCCCCTCACCATCTATTTAGGCGTGGAATTGTTTCCCACCAAATCAAACTCTGTCGTTCTTCCATCCCTCTCGATGTGTTTTGTGTCTCAACACGAGATGTTTCAACATCTCATTCTGCGAGTTGATATTGTTTAGCTCGATCTTCAAGAAGATCAATCCTAGTTGAGTTTCTTTCCGTCATCATCGCATGGATGAAGATCTCAAAAGCAAGGATGTCAAGATCGACATGATGCAATGAATCAACATCTTCGAGAAGGGCAATCGGATCGTGAAGATTCTTTATTGGTGTTCCCTCTGTCTTCTTACCTCACGTCTTGAATCTCGGGACGAGATTCTTGTTTAGAGGGGGTGAGTTGTCACAGCCCTGGCTTAGCCTTTGCTTGACCTTGCTTGATCATCATGGCATCATGTTTAATTCTTGAAAAGTTGAAATGGGGGCTGTTCAAACCCTAGCACCAGAACCAAATCAAATAGGTTCAACTTAAAAATATTTTCAGTGAATCCAAAATGCCCTCTGGAAATGTTCATGATTTTTGATAAAGGTGAAAACCTCTGACAAAAATGATGAACATATTTATAGGCCATTCCAAGATTTTTGAATTAACCCATAATGTATTTTAATTGGACATTTAAATTTTACAAATATTTTAAATGTCCAAATACTCATGAGCTGAAATGGTTACTGTTGGAAATATTCCAAACATTGCCCACAAGCAAGCTCATGATTTTTGAACATGCTCTGGCATTTTATTTTAAAACCAAAACATTTGCAGAAAATAGAAAAAGAAAACAGAAAAGAGAGAGAGAGAGTTAGAGCTTACCTGTCACCCTGGCCCGGCCCAGCTCATCCCAGCCCAGTGGCTACTGCCAGTCATCCCCCTCTCCCCAGGAGGATGAGAGGCGCGTGCCCGACGCCCGCAGCCACACACCGGCCACCTCCTGCTTCTGCCAACACCCAGGACGCCGTCTACGAATGCCACGCACTCTCCCTCGTCCCCCTCTCACTTTCTGCACTCTCCCTGTGCCCCTCTCCCTCCTCTGGCTCTCTCCCCATCCCCTCCCGAGAGGAGCTCTTCGCCACCGTCGCCGTCCACCGTGGCCATCGACCCTCTCTAGTCTCTTCGACGTGTCCCCGAGCACCGCCGACGTCTTCCTCTTCGTCACGGGCGAGCCACGACGCCTCGGACACACTGCAAGGCCGCTAGCGCCGTCTTCTTCCACCTTGGTCCGCCGAGATCGCCGGCGACCGTACGGCGCCCCTGATGCCTCCCCGAGCTCGCTGAGGCCACCGCTACACTCCCCGTGAGCCCCTTCTCCGTTCCCCTCTCTTCCCTTTGCCGTTTTCTCTCTCTAACCGCGGGCTCCGTTGAGCCCGAGAGCTCACCGCCGCCACACATGGCGCCGCTGTGGCCACAGCTGCCGCCTTACCCTTTTGATCCTGCCGTTGTGCTCACCGTGCTTCCAGAATCATGCCAAGCCCACTAGCCCCTCCTCCCGTGCACCCTAACGTCGGGCATGACCTGGCCGAACTCCGGCCGCCACGCAAGTCGCCACCGCCGTCGACCTAGGCCACTAGGGCCGCTGCTGTTAGCACCATTGGATGTGGACGAGTCTTCTCGTCCCATAGGTAGTCTCCGCCGTCTTTTTGGTTGCCGGAGACACAATCCCGACCTCCTCCGCCGTTTCGGCCTCACCGGCGGCTCAACGCCGGCCAAACTCCGGTAGGGTTTGACCCCTGTTTGACCTCCCCTGCGTCCTGACGTGTGGGCCCAAGCCCCTGCTTAGTTAACTCTAGATTAATTAGAACTAACTAATTTAGACAACTAAACAAGTCACTCACATGTGGGCCCCGCCTTGCTAACAGCCTGGTTAGGGATAGTTTAACACTAACTAACTCAGTTAGTGGACTGAGTCACTGACCAGTGGGTCCCACTGGTCAGGTTTGACCCGGACCAGCCCCTGTTGACCTACTGACGTCAGCATGACCTGATGCTGACGCAATAAGTATTTTCTGGATTTATTTTTATATAGGAAATTCCACAAAATGTTGCAAACTTCAAAAAAATCATAGAAATTCAACCGTAACTCCAAATGAAATAAATTATATATGAAAAATTATCAGAAAAATTCAAGGAATCCATATGTACCATTTTCATGCATGTTAGAACAACTTAAGGCCACTATTTAGGACAAATAAAATGAATGGTATTTAAATAACCACATGCGGAGTTTGAATTTGAACTTTGGGTTCAAACCAACTTCATTTAATTGTGTTGCTAGTTGCATTAGCTCAATCAACAACATATTGCCATGTCATTATCATGCATCATGTTGTGCATTGCATTGATTGTGTTCCTTCTCTGTTGCCGGTGGTTGTCCCCTCTCGATAGACGTTGTACCGACGCTGTGATCGTTGACACTGATGAAGACCCAATGATATCTTCAGAAGTGCCAGGCAAGCAAAACCCCCTTGTTCATTCCGATACAATCCCCTCTCTTGCTCCTGCTCTCTTTTACTGCATTAAGACAACAACGATTTATCTGTTACTTGCTGCGGTAGTTGAACCCCTTTCCTCTGCATGACCTGTCATTGCCACAGTAAATAGATGAAACCCACTAGCATGAGTAGGAGTTGTTTGAGCCCTGATGTGCCTACTCATTCATGCTTGTTTGTCATGCCTGCTATTGCATAGAGTTGTGTCGGGTCTGATTCATCGGGAATGAATTGGAATGGTGATGAACATGTCCTACTGTGTGTGAGCTAAGTGTGTGAACACGATTTGGTAAAGGTAGCGGTGAGAGGCCATGTAGGAGTACATGGTGGGTTGTCTCATTGAAACCGTCCTCAGGAACTGAGTTCTGTGTTTGTGATCCATGAAACAGCTACTACCACACATTGGGCCCTGAAATATGACCCCGCTCGACCTATTGACCCCTCTCGTCCTCTGTCAAGGAGTTGCAACTAGTTTCTGGTGTTTGTAGGTTATGTGTTGGCGGCCGTGCGTAGCGCTGACCCTAGGGGTGGGCTATGATGTGGTAGATACACTATGGCCGGGTATGCCGGGTGCCCGTTTGGCGTCTCAGGACCCTGTACACTTTGTTTGGGGCCATTGAGGACACCCCGGCCGGATTTCCTTGCGGATGGAACCTGAATAGGCGATAAACCTGGACTAGAGACTTGTGCGGTTAGTCAGGTCGTGGTCTACACCCACGTCGGCTTTCGCTTGAAGTCTGCCGAGCACATGCCGTGTGCAGACGCTAAGTGGTGGAAACATGTGTGACGAAGTACACCCCTGCAGGGTTATAAATGATCTATTCGAATAGCCGTGTCCGCGGTAAAGGACTTCTGGGTTGCCTATAACAGTTCATAGACAAGTGAAAGTGGATACTCTAAAACTCGCAAGATAAGTGTGAGTGCTATGGATGGCCTTCTCGTAGGGAGACGGGAGCGGATCCATAGTGGTGTATTGAATGGTGAATATGTGGACTCGTGTGCGCCACCTCAAAAGATTTGCTTGCAATCATAGTTAAGGTTAGCCACTGAGTCAAAGCTGGCTTGCTGCAGTTAAACTCCACCACCCCCCTTGTTGATACTGATGCATATGTAGCTAGTTCTGATGTAAGTCTTGCTGAGTACCTTAGTTTTGCAGAGAGACTTCAGTCTCGCTAGTAGTTCCGCGTGGACTTCGATGTTTAGCTTGATACCTCAGCTACGATCTTGTGCCCTCGGCAGGATCTGGTAGATAGTCAGGCTTCTTAGCCTTTTTCATTTGTAGATGTCTGTACTCAGACATGTTAAGCTTCCGCATGTGCTTGATTTGTATGCTATGATTGTTGGGTCATGAGACCCATGTTTGTAATATCTCGCTCCTCGGAGCCTAATGAATAAATACTTTGAGTCATAGAGTTATGTTGTGATGCCATGTTGTATTTGCACATATCGAGCATATTGTGTGTATGATTGAAATGCTTGGTATGTGTGGGATCCGACAACCTAGTGGTTTATCCTTGGTAGCCTCTCTTATGGGGAAATGTAGTCTTGTGTTTCCATGAGCCATAGTAGTCTGCTACAGCCTGGTTCACCGGAGTCCTGCTAGCCCAGCACTACTGCTCAGGACACTTGACTGGCCGGCATGCGTTTCACTTCATTCCTGTGTCTGTCCCTTCGGGGAAATGTCACGCGGTGACATCCGGAGTCCTGCCTAGGCTGCTAAAGCCCGAGTTACCGGAGTCCTGTTAGCTCAGTGCTATAGCCCGGATTCACACGCTACTGACCGACATGCTCGAAGTTGATTCATGTATGCCTTTCCCCATGGGTTAGTGCCACTTTGGGTTCACGACTAGCCATGTCGGCCCGGGTTCTCTGTCATATGGATGCTAGCGACACTATCATATACGTGAGCTAGAAGGCGCAAACGGCCCCGGGCCATAGTAAGGCGACACCCGTGGGAATACCGTGCGTGAGGCCGCAAAGTGATATGAGGTGTTACCAGCTAGATCGATGTGACTTGGAATCGGGGTTCTGACACCGTTCTAGCATTTGTTGTAAGCGTGCTCTCTCAAGATCTTGTTTCCCTCCGTTCAATCCATTCCATTGTTTTATTTGTTCCGGAGGCATTATGTTGTTGCTCCCTTCAACCCATCATCTTGTTTTGCCAAGATCTTGTTCAATTCCTTCCATTTATAGTCGGAATGCTGCCCAAATTACATCATTCTTTTTCCTTCTCTATCTTGTTTAACCAGAGTGTTGTGTCCTCTGCTCAAGTTCTTTTTGCCTCATCAAGTCTTGCATTTTTTTTCAACCGAAGTGCTGTCCAAATTTGTTCTTCTTTGTTCCTCTTTTCTGACGAAGATTGTCAACTTCGTTCATCTCCGTTGTATTCTTTACTCGAAGTTGCTCAACTTTTCAAGGTTCTTTGGTTTCACTCGTTTTTCAAAGAAGCAACTTAGTTTTACCCCTTCTCTTCCTCTTCCGTTTTCCCTCCGGTGCCATCCTAGATCTCGGGACGAGATCCTCTCATAGTGGTGGAGTGTTGTAACGCCCCGAGACCGATGCGCCAGGTATCTCCGAGTTATTCGCCGACGTTGCCATGTCATTTTTTTGCGTGTCATGCTTCTCATATCATGTCATCATGTGCATCGCATTTGCATACGTGTTCGTCTCATGCATCCAAGCATTTTCCCCGTTGTCCGTTTTGCAATCCGACATTCCTATGTCCTCCGACGCCCTCCTTTTGCCTCTTTTCATGTGCGGGTGTTGAACGTTCTCAGATTGGACCGAGATTTGCCAAGCGGCCTTGGTTCACTACCGGTAGACCGCCTGTCAAGTTTCGTGCCATTTGGAGTTCGTTTGATACTCCAACGGTTAACCGGGGAACCGTTAAAGCCTCGTGTGTGTTGCAGCCCAACACCCCTCCAAGTCAGCCCACAAACCCATCCAAACGCCCTCCATCCTCTCGGCCGTTCGATCATGATCGTGTGGCCGAAAACCGCACCTCATTTGGACTCCTCTAGCTCCCTCTACCTATAAATTTGCACCTCCCCCCGAAAATTCGCGGATGAAACCCTAACCTTCTTCCTCTCCACACCGCCGGACAAAAGTCCCGTCACCCGGACATGTCCGCCGCGCCCGGCCACCTCACTCCAGCCAATCCAGAGCTGCCACCTCAGCAGTACCGCCTCCCTCCTCCTCTAGCGCGCCGCAACGTGTCCCCCCAGCGCCCCACTCCGCGCGAAGCCCGCGAGCCCGAGCCAGGCCCTCCCCAGCCCGGCTCCCCGCGTCGCCGCCCGTGCGGCTCCCCGCCTGCTCACGCCGCCCGCCGTGCGCCTCGCCGGCCGCCGCCCGCTCGCGCCACCCGCTGTGAGCCTCGCCGGCCGCTGCCCGCCGCCTTCCCTCGCATCGCCGACCGCGCCGCCCCACGCCTCTCTGACCGGCGCCCCCCTACTAGCTCCTCAGCCGGCCATCTCCGGCGAGCTCAGCCACCGCGCCGCCCGGATCCGGCATCTCCGGCGTCGCCCCGTCCTGCTCCGGCCACCGCGACGAAGATTCCGGCGATCCTCGGAAAGCACGCTCGAAACCCAAGATCTGTTTCGGAGGTGATATTTTCGTCCAAGTGACTTAATTCTTACATTCTGGAGCCCTGTTCATCGCACCATAACTCCTCACCCGTAGCTCCGTTTTGTGCGTATGAGATATCAAAATGTTCATCAAGATGTCCTATTCATTTTGTTCCATTGCGCCATGCTTGTTTGTGTCCATCTTGATGCCCAAATTGTTGATGCAAGAGTGCTATAAAATGTTAGTTCCTGATTCTTATCAGTTTATGAGCATTTGTCATTTTTGCCATGATTATTGTGTGCTGCATATGGTCTTGAGCTCTACATGTGTTTTCGGCTATGCCATACCATCTTTACAGGGGTGTATGCCATGTATTTTTGTGATCAATGTGGTGACTAGCACAAGCATGCAAAGTAGCTCTCGTGATATTATCGATTTCAGGGACTTAGAATTTCACCTAGTCTTTGCTCTGCTGTTATTTTATGCCATGTGTTCATGTTGCTACAGAGAGATCCATGCCTCTTTTGAGTATGTTCAGTAATGATGATTTGAGCATATGGTTGTGCTCTATCCATCCATGCCCCTATTTGCATTGATGGAGTATCCTAGCACGACTCAATCTTGCTCTACTTTTGCTATAAAATGTTCCTGGCAGATTGTTTACATGTTAATCAATTTTGCCAAGGTTGTTGTAGTTGATCCATGAATGCTATGAGATTGTTCTTGGCATGGTTAGCTTCTTGATCATGTATTCTTGCTAGTAGTATGCTTAGTTTGTCATGCCATGCCTTGTGTTGAGTGCATCGAGCTCGCAAACATGCCTTCATAACTCTATTTTTGCCATGTCCAGTTTTCTGCTAAGTCTGAATCTGTTAACGAAACTTGCTATGTTTACATGGGTGCCATCATAGCTTCTGATCCTTTTTGGCTTATGGTCAGTAAGGGACTTTTTTTATATGCTTTTAGTAGATTCATGCCATGCCTTGTATTGCTATGATCTGATCATGTAGCATGTTGTTATCCTGCTCTAAACATTGCTTCCTGATGTTGATTCCGGACATGTTAGTATTTTCACCAAGTCTGTGATGCTGATATCTTTTGCACTTTTGCCATGCTTGTTTGAACCTGCTCTTGTGTTATTTAGCCATAGCTCAGTGTTCATCTTTTGTCAAGCATCTTGAGTAGATTACTTCCATGAGCTTTGTCGCTATGTTGGAGTGCAGTAGCTTAGTTTCTTGTTGCATTTTAGATCGCTTCGTGCTGTTAATCGCAGAATTGTGCCATTATTGTTTTGCTTGTCATTTCTAAACCGTGCATCCGATTCCGATGATCTTTATATCTATTTCGACCAAGATCAAATCATCTTTCCAGAGGCGCACTTGGTTTGCCAAGTTGATTCCTTGATCAATCTTTTCCTTCCGGAGTTCGCATATGCATTGCATATCACATCCTGCATATCATGCCATGTTTTACATCATGTTGCTTGCGCATTGCACTGTGGTTGATTGTTGCTTCTTTTTCTTGTGTTCTTGCCTTGGGTAGAGCCAAGAGACGAGTACGTGATCGAGGAACCTGTTGAGTACGCTTACGAGGATCAAGCTTTCGTCAACTCGGAGAACTTTGCAGGCAAGATGATCATACCCTTGAAATCACTTCTATCTTTGCTTGCTAGTTGCTCGCTCTTTTGCTATGCCGCGATACCTACCACTTGCTTTATCATGCCTCCCATATTGCCATGTCAAGCCTCTAACCCACCTTTTCCTAGCAAATCGTTGTTTGGCTATGTTACCGCTTTGCTCAGCCCCTCTTATAGCATTGCTAGTTGCAGGTGAAGATGGAGTTTGTTCCATGTTGGAACATGGATAAGTTGGGATATCACAATATCTCTTATTTTAATTAATGCATTTATACACTTGGTAATGAGTGGAAGGCTCGTCCTTATGCCTGGTGTTTTGTTCCACTCTTGCCGCCCTAGTTTCTATCATACTGGTGTTATGTTCCTTGATTTTGCGTTCCTTACGCGGTTGGGTTATAATGGGAACCCCTTGATAGTTCACCTTGAATAAAACTCCCCTAGCAAGGCCCAACCTTGGTTTTACATTTGCACTAACAACCTATCACCTTCCCTTGGGTTTTCGCGAGCCCGAGGGTCATCTTTATTTTAACCCCCCGGGCCAGTGCTTCTCTAAGTGTTTGTCCGAACTAGAGCCCCTTGCAGCGCCACCTCGGGGAAACTTGAGGGTTGGTTTTAGTTGTACGGATTTCTCATCCGGTGTGCCCTGAGAACGAGATATGTGCAGCTCCTATCGGGATTTGTCGGCACATTCAGGCGGTCTTGCTGGTCTTGTTTTACCATTGTCGAAATGTCTTGTAACCGGGATTCCGAGTCTGATCGGGTCGTCCTGGGAGAAGGAATATCCTTCGTTGACCGTGAGGGCTTGTGATGGGCTAAGTTGGGACACCCCTGCAGGGTTTTGAACTTTCGAAAGCCGTGCCCACGGTTATGGGCAGATGGGAATTTGTTAATATCCGGTTGTAGAAAACCTGACACTTAACTTAATTAAAATGCATCAACCGCGTGTGTAGCCGTGATGGTATCCTTCCGGCGGTGTCCGAGAAGTGAACACGGTTCTTGTGTAATGCTTGTACGTAAGTAGTTTCAGGATCACTTCTTGATCACTTCTAGTTTACGACCGTGCTTTGCTTTTCTTCTCGCTCTCATTTGCGTAAGTTAGCCACCATATATGCTAGTGCTTGCTGCACCTCCATCTCACTACCTTTTCCTACCCATAAGCTTAAATAGTCTTGATCGTGAGGGTGTGAGATTGCTGAGTCCCCGTGACTCACAGATTACTTCAAACAGTTGCCGGTGCCGATAATAACCATGCAGGTGATGCAACCGAGCTCAAGGAGGAGCTCGATGAAGATCGTGTTCGTTGTGTTGTTTCGTCTCCAGTTGATCAGTAGTGGAGCCCAGTTGGGGCGATCGGGGATCTAGCATTAGGGGTTGTCTTTCTTTATTTGGTTCCATAGTCAGACCTTGATTGTATTCTGGATGATATAATGCTATATTTATGGATTGTGTGAAGTGGCGGTTGTAAGCCAACTCTTTATCCCTTTCTTATTCAGTACATGGGATGTGTAAAGATTACCCCTCTTGCAACATGCCTACAATGCGGTTATGCCTCTAAGTCGTGCTCCGACACATGGGAGATATAGCCGCATCGTGGGTGTTACAAGCACCCACCTCAATAGGGGAGATCCATAGTTTTCTTGGACTCGTGGGATACTACCGGAGATTCATTGAGAATTTCTCCAAGATTGCGAAACCTATGACGGGGTTGTTGAAGAAGGACACTAAGTTCAAATGGACATATGAATGTGAGGCAAGTTTTCAGGAGTTGAAGAAACGTTTGGTTACAGCTCCAGTGCTGATTTTGCCAGATATATGCAAGTATTTCCAAGTGTATTGCGATGCTTCTCGCTTAGGACTTGGAGGTGTACTTATGCAAGACGAAAAAGTTGTTTCATATGCCTCACGACAGCTTCGACCGCATGAATTGAATTATGCCACGCATGATTTGGAGTTAGCAGCTGTAGTTCATGCACTCAAGACCTGGAGACATTTTCTTATTGGAAACCGTTGTGATGTGTACACGGATCACAAGAATTTGAAGTACATTTCCATGCAGAAGGAGCTGAACCTCAGACAAAGGAGATGGTTGGAGATTATAAAGGATTGTGATATGAAGCTACACTATCATCTAGGCAAGGCCAATGCCGTAGTAGACGTTTTGAGCCGGAAGAGTTATGCCAATACCCTCATAAGTAGAGGATTTCCCAAGGAGTTAGTCGAACACCTTAGGGAGCTTCGTTTGGATATAGTTCCACGAGGTTTTGTCGCAGCAATGGAGGTTCAGTCAATGCTATTGGGAAAGATTCGAGAAGCTCAGAAGGATGATAAGGAGATTGCTGAGATAAGGGAGAAGATGAGCAAAGGAAAAGGCAAAGGTTTTCGTGAGGATGATCACGACACTTTATGGTTTGAGGACCGAGTATATGTACCCAATAATGCAGAAATCAGGAAGTTAATACTACAGGAAGCTCATGATTCACCATACTCGATTCACCTAGAAAACACCAAAATGTATTTGGATTTGAAGGAGCGTTTCTGGTGGACAGGTATGAAGAAGGATATTGCAGAGTATGTAGTAGTATGTGATGTATGTCAGAGAGTGAAGGCAGAACATCAGAAACCGGCAGGATTACTGCAGCCTATGCCGATACCCGAATGGAAGTGGGAGAAGCTTGACATGGATTTCATCACCGGATTACCCAGGACACGATCGGGATATAATTCTATCTGGGTAGTAGTGGATCGTTTGACAAAGGTAGCTCACTTTATCCTAGTGAAAACCACCTATAGGAGTGCGAAGTTGGACAAGATATATATGACCAGGATCGTATGTCTACAGGGAGTTTCGAGGACCATCGTATCAGATAGAGGGACTCAGTTTACTTCGAAGTTTTGGCATCAGCTGCACCAGACTTTGGGTACCAGGCTAGAGTTCAATACAGCCTTTCATCCGCAGACAGATGGATAGACAGAGAGAGAGAGAGAGTCAATCAGATTTTCGAGGACATGTTGAGAGCTTGTGCGCTAGATTATGGATCTAGCTGGGATGATAATTTGCCGTACGTGGAACTCTCATACAACAACAGTTATCAAGCTAGTCTGAAGATGGCCCCTTTCGAAGCCTTGTATGGAAGGAGGTGCAGGACACCATTGATGTGGGATGAAGTTGGAGACCATCAGTTGTTTGGACCATATTTAAGAATCCGAAGAGAAGGTTAAGTTGATTCGCGACAGACTAAAGGTAGCCCAGTCCAGGCAGAAGAGTTACGTAGATTCAAAACGCAAGGAGGTAGTCTATGAAATCGGAGATAGAGCATATCTTCATGTGTCACATCTCCGAGGAGTTAAACATTTTGGAGTTCAGGGAAAGTTAGCCCCGAGATTTGTAGGACCATACCGAGTTCTGGAACGTATGGGAGAAGTGGCCTACAAGTTGGAGTTACCCGAAGGATTGTCAGGAGTTCATGATGTGTTTCACGTTTCCCAGTTGAAGAAGGGCCATGCAGAGATGGCCGATATTCCTCTGAGAGATACAGTGCCCCTGGAAGCAATTCAGTTGGACAGTGATTTGACCTATGAGGAGAAACCCGTCAAGATTCTCGAGTTTGGAAGTCGAGTTACACGCAGCAAGGTTATCAAGTGTTGCAAAGTTCAGTGGAGCCACCATACTGAGGATGAAGCCACCTGGGAATGAGAGGAAGATCTATGGAAAGACCACCCACACCTATTTTCTAGCCAACCCGAATCTCGAGGGCGAGATTCATCTTAAGGGGGGTAGGTTCGTAACATCCCAAATTTTCAATTTGGAATGTTATACATAGGTCATCATGTGCATATCATATTTTATTTGCATCTCGTTTGCGATCCTAAAAATCCTAAGCAACTCAAGGACCCACGGAGAGAGTTGGGGATTTCACTATTTTCATATTTGAAATTTTCTCAAATTTGAAAAGAGGATCACTTTTGTTTTAATATTTTTCACTCTGAAATATTTCCAATATAAAAAAAATTAAAAGAGAGGAGAAAAAGGACTTCTCCAAAATAAAAGAAATATTGGAGAAAAAATGTTAAAATCAAATAATTATTTTATTTGGGATTTTTTGCTATTTCATTTGAATTAGAAAAATATGCATTTTTCAAAATTACATTTTTAGCCCAGAAAAATGTTCACTTTGTTCTAAATATTTTTTTAGACGGGAAAAATTGTTTTCGCATTTTTAGATTTTTTTAATATTTTTTTAGGATTTTGTTTGGCGGGATTTAAAAAAAAGTTTCCCGGACCGAACTGGGCTGAAGCCCAGCCGGCCCAGCTGCATGCCGACTTAGGAGCCGACTCGGGCCAGGAGACCGATGCTGCCCCAGGCTATATATAGCCAAGGCTCGAGGCCGCCTCAGCCCCAAGCTGCCGCCGCCGCTAGCCCGCCTCTAGACGCGTGCCGCGTTGAAATCCGCGCCGCCGCAGCGCGCCGATATCAATGGAGTTCGCCGCCGACAAGCTTTTTGGTTTTTTGTCGGTTTTTCGGTAAACCCTAGATCTAGATCTAGATCCAGTTTTTTCCATAGTTCGATTTTTCTCGGTTTTCCGCCGGTTAGATCGGTTTTTCTCGGTTTAGAGCTATTTTGCGAACGTTCGTTTAGATCTTGTAACGAATGAATTCGTTCGTTAGTCTCTGTTAGCGGATGTTCGTCCGATAGTTTTTATTTTATTTTATTTTTGGCTAGGGACCTATCCGCGATTAATTTTATCGTAGATTAGCCCCTGATCTTCAAACCGTCGCAACTTTTTAACCGTTCATCCAAATCCAGTGAAACCAATGCCAAAATCTTCGTCTTGAAGCCCTCTTTCCAGTTAACCAACTTGAACATGGTTTTGACAAATTAAACTTTGGTTTCAAGAAGATTTGAATTCGAAGTTCTTTCGATCGTAGTTTCAGTTCCGTAGCTCCGATGCGATTGATTATTTTTGCAAATCGAAGCTCTTCAGTTGAACCTTCAGTTTGGATTTTCTTATTTGAGTTTCACCCTTGCATCTATGCTTGATTTTTATGTATGCTATTGTTTGTTTGTGATAGAATTTCCGGAGTGCGAAGCGTGCTACTACGAGTCTCTAGGGTTTGCAGATTGTCAGCAAGGCAAGTAACACTTTGATCATATTCTTTTATACCCAGTTTTTATGCATTAGTTCCAATCCTCAAACATTTCCTGAGTAGGATCTCTTAACATGTGTGTATTGGGAAGTAGATGATGAGGTAGAACCTATCGCCTTTTATTATCAAACCCTGGGAGTTACTTCTACGTTATGCTTATACTGCTATGCTATGCTCGTAGACGTGGATTGGTTGAGTGTATCCATGACAGATGTGAGAGTTGTTAATTAACGGTTAACTTAAGGTGGCTACTTAAATACACATTTGGGTGGATTGGTTGCGGGCACCTGGAGAATCTAGTGTTGCCCTAGGATATCCCGGAGTACCCGTGTGATTATCCTATGGTTCGCCACCCGGCTCAAAGGGATCATAAGATTATTCATGCTAGAAACTTCCGTGTGCAGCCACAAGCCATTATGGGCTTTGGCATAGTTGAGTAAGTTGTGTGACCTCTTTCAATGGTAGGCTAGCAGATGTAGGGGAAAGTAGGTGTAACTGTCTACCCAGAGTAAAGAGTAAATGCTTCTGAAAGACTGTGCCTCGGTCATCTGTTTTTCAAACACCATGTAGTGCGAGAAATCCAACGGAGGAGATCGAGTCTTGTGGGGAAAAGTGCGCAAACCTCTCCAGAGTGAACAACCTAATCATGGTTAGCCATGTCCCGGTTATGGACATCTTGAGTATCTGGTTCTTGGATTGTCATGTTGATCTCATCACTCTAAATTAATTTGTTGGGTTATTAATACTGCTTAACTGGGATTGAGTTGGAGGAACCTTCTCAATGTTTATCAACTACCATGATAGTTAAACAAAATATATTCCTTTGTTGTAGGGAAAAATTGGCTTTTCACAAAAGCATATTAACCATAGAGCCTCCACCAGCCAAATATGCATATAGTTATAGCTATTACTTGTTCCTTTGCACTACAGTGTTATATTGCTAGCATATTCCATGTGCTGACCCATTTTCGGGCTGCAACATATTATGTTGCAGACTTTTCAGATGAAGAGTAAGGTGTGCTAGGTCGTTGTCATGCACTCAGCTATGCCGTTGGAGTTGATGGACTCACCTTATCTTCCAAGCCTTCCACTGTAATCGTATTTAGATGGCCTTAAGCCATATTATTGTATTAAGTACTCTTTTATGAGTTATTCGATGTAATAAGTGTGTGATTGCACTCTATTATAAATCCTTCAAGTATTGTGTGTGTCAGCATTACCGATCCAGGGATGACACTTACGCACAAAGATTTGACCGTTTGAGGTCAGATCACTACAATGGATCAACTGGAGGTCCTTTTGTAGCAACCCATGTGGTTTTGGGATACTACTCAGGTTTCCAACAAGATCCATCAACATTCATATTTCTCTCAAAAGCAATACCCTCTTTCCTAGGGTTCCTATTGAGAATCTGCTTTTTGAGCACATCACAAACAGCTTGGTGCCCATTGAGGCTTTTGTACATGCCTGTGATGTATAATTCCTTCAGACCTGCATTTTCGTCAGTGACACTTGTGGTTTCCTCACATGAGGGAATTGAAACCACATAGACACTTGAAGATATAGCGGCAGTTGAAGCATTTGAACATTCAATTGAAGAATTTGCATTATCACGTTCAAGGCATTTTAAGCATGGAGCAACAAATTCTCCCCGAGAAGCGTTGATCTGTTGAGCTAGCAATGAATCGTTGTCTTTTTGAAGATCATCGTGAGACGCTCTCAGCTTCTCAAGTTCTTGCTTCCTTTGAAGAAATTCATAGGACAACTTCTCGTGTGTAGCTGAGAGAGACACATGACGACTTTCAAGTTCATCATATTTTGACTATACACATTCAAGGTCTTCGGTCAGAATTTGAGAGCGTTCCATTTCATCGTTCAACAGATCATTAGTATTCTCTAATAGCTCGTGAACCCTTTCTGGAGCAGTTTGTTGTTTAGCAACAATTTTAGCTAGTTTGGAGTAGCTAGGAGTCATATTTTCATCAGATTCACCTTCACTTGAAGAAGATGAAGGCTGTTTCTGTACCTTGACACCTTTGGCCATTAGGCATGATGCTGAAGATGATGAGTCTTGATTGAAAGTCATCGTGTTGAGTGACTCCTTGCCAAGGATCCTGACGGGTGCAGTGCCCTTAATAGATGTCGGAGATCCTGCCCCAGATAAGCTTTGCGTTGGCAAGATGCATGATGAGCCTAAACTCCTTTCTGGATAGGCTAGAGTAGATGCCATCTCTTGCATGCATATCAGCTGAGTGTACTTCTGAATGTCCTCAGTGTTAGCCATCTTGGAGAGGTTAGTCAATCCTATCTCAGTGACTTCCCACAGCTCGCTGTTCATGGATAGGAGATGCTTCCTCATCAACGCCTTCCACTTGGCATAGTCATGACCATCAAAGATAGGGCATGCATCGGACACTTTCATCTTACCTACGGTCGACATAACTAAAACTCTAGGTGGTTAAACCAAAATCACACAGAACAAGGGAGTACCTTGCTCTGATACCAATTGAAAGCACATGTTTCCTCCCAGAGGAGGGGGTGAAAGGGAGATTTTTAGGAATTCATCAAACTCTGAAGAATTTGACGAAGATCAGATTGAAGAAATAGAAACACAAGGAAACTAAGTCATCACAGAATCAGAGTACATGCAATAAGGATACGTAAGAGTGAAGAACATGCAATCATACATTCATACATGCATGAAGAAAATGAACTAAGGAAACGAAAGATAGCGTGATGAAATTCTTCAGTTCAATCAGTTAGAGCACACATGACACATTCTTCATCAGCGGAATAAACTAAGAGAGGGTTGAGGAATTTGAAACCAGGCAGGCTCGATGAAGACAATGGAATTTGGTAGACCAGTTCCAGTTGCTGCATCAATTGTACGTCTGGTTGTGGCGACTGAGTCACAACTCAGAGGACACACAGTCCTCACCGTATTCCTCTTGGGATAAGGTCACTTAGTCCTCGCCCAATCACTCGTGGTAAGTCTTCAAGGTAGACTTCGAAAACCTTCATAGACTTGTTCACCAGCACACCACAATGACTCTTGGTGTACTCAGAACTTGACTCCTAACCGTCTGGAAAAACGATAGTCTTCAAAGGTAACATGCATCGGATCACACAGATCAATCTCTTCAGTGATGCTCAATCACGTTGGCTCTGGGTGTTTCCTCACTTTGGATTCTCTCAAAGTCGTCGGAGCATGGGTTGCTCTATTATGACAAGTGTCAATTTCTCTCAGAGCAGCCAACCAACAATTGGTTGTGGGGGCGGCTATTTATAGCCAGGGGCAACTTGACATGGAGTGTCATAAATGCCCTTCTCTGATTCGACCGTTGTCAGGATAAGGATCCACTTGACAACTGGCATGCGGTGCAGCAATGGTCTGAATTTGAACTCTCAAATTCATGGGGCACTCAATTTCCTCACTTTTAGGCAGAACACACTCGCGAACTCCTAACTCCTCAGTGTGACCTAATTTGTCAGCGACCAGACGAATTCTTTCACTATCGCTAGCAATTGCATCAGCTGTACTAGAGATTCCCAAAGGCTTCACTCGAAGTGGCTTTTGTGTATAGGATTGAGTAGGTTTGAGTATCACTTTGCAAATGTGAAATATGATTCACCTAGACCCCCTTTAATAGTATGGTTTTTCCTATGACTCAAAGATGAAGAAAAGAAACTATGAAAACAAAGTCTTCAAGCTTCAAAGTCTTCACATCAATTTCTTCAAAGGTTGTACCAATTTCATCACTTGAAGAAATATATTTTTAGGGGCCGTCTTCCGTGTGTGAAACCAGATATTCTCAGACTCTGTCTCCTTTGTATATCACAAACTCATTAGTTCATCAACCTATTTGCCGTCAATACTCCAAAACAACTAAGGGGGCACTTGATGCACTTACAACTCATCAAGCTGCTTCTTAAGCTCAGCTAGCTCTAAGGGTGCCATCTTGTAAGTTCTACTAGAAATTGGGGTGGTTCCTGGGATAAGGTCTATGACAAACTCTACATCTCTGTCAGGTGGAATGCCTGACAGCTCCTCTAGAAAGACATCCAGAAAGTCACGGATTACCGGGATATCTTCAAGGTCTGGGAGAGGGCTGGCATTAAGGGAATAGAGTTCATGATTTGCAAATCTAGTGGAGACAGTGTGTGACGCCCCGAGATCGATGCACCAGGTGTCTTACAGTTATTCGCTGTTGTCGCCTTGTCATTTTCTTGTGTGTCGCATCTTGCCATGTCATCATCCGCATTGCATCTGCATGTTTTCAAAACTTGCATCCGTCTGGATTCCTTCTCGTTCCGTCCGTTGTCCGTTCTAAGCCCAGACACACTTGCACGCGCCCGCGGCACCTCCGAAATATTATTTTATAAGTGGCCAGAAAATGTTCTCGGATTGGGATGAAAGTTGGCGTGCGGTGTTGTTTTGTTGTCAGTAGGTCGCCTGCCAAGTTTCATCGCATTCGGAGTCCGTTTGACGCCCCAACGGATAACTGTAGCAGCATTATAGTCGGTCTAACGTTGGACGTTTTCGGTCTCCGAAAACTGTTGTCAGGCTTTCTTCCTCCCTAGACCATCTTCACAGCCCACTACCAACCGCCAGGCCCAATCTAACCTCCTCACGTCCGGAGCCGTCCGATTGTGATCGGTGGGCCCTGAAACCCCTCCTAACCATCAACCCCCTCGTGCGCGTCCGAAAACTGCCCCGAACCCGAACCGCTCAGTCATCACCATTGTTTCAGATCATCCCCTAACATCTACAATACATCTCCGTTTTTCTTTTTGGTCTCCCTAGCATATTTATCCGGGACCGTCCAATTTTGATCGGATGATCCAAACTCCCTCCTTTCCTTATATATATAGTCTACCCTAGTCTATTTTGGACCTAACCCTATTCCCTAGGGATCCTCCCTAGCCGCCGCAACTACACTCCATCCCATCACCCAGGTCCATCGCCAACCAAACTCCTCCTCTCGATCCATCCTCGTGGCCACCTTTAGATCGAGCAGGAGCACTCGGCCTCTCTCCCTCGCGATATGGCCACCGACCACCCAAGCATTAGCAGCAGTCTCGAGCATCTCTGTCCCCGCCAGCCCTTGCCGGAGACCCAGCAGAGCCCGCTGCTAGTGAGAAAAATCCACTGACGCCGTTCATTCCCCTAGTTCACCTTTCTTCTCTCCCCTAACCTCCTTTTTTTCTCTCTGCTCAGGAACATGGAAGCTCGCCGCCGTTATGCCACCTCCTCCGCTTGGGTCCAGCACGCACCGACGTCCTGCCGTTCTCCTTTGATGCCGGAGCACCCTACAGCCTCACGCGCCCGAGTCCCCGAGCACCTATGCTCGCGCACAAGCTCTGCGGCCCCGACAACCACTTTGTCAGCCTCGTCGCCGACCGGCCAATCCAGCAGGACCGTGCCCTTCCTCTCCACCCTCCCCTCTGTTTTTCTTATTGATCACCGACAACGCACTCTCTCAAAGTCTCTCTCGCTTGCTTCTCTTCATAGGGAGCCGCCGCCACCATGGTCTTCCCCGACGGCATCGCCATGGCCAGCCCTGCCAAGCTCCAGCCCGCGGCCACCATCTCCTGTCAGGTCCGCCTAGTCCCGGCCATCTTCGTCGACTGCCGGCCATCCCTGCCGGCCTTGCGCGTCGCTGCCGTCGCCTACGTGCCGCAGCCCAAGCGCTGCTCCTTGTTGCGCTGCCTCCTTCTGTCGGGAGCAGACAGAGGAAGCTGCCCCTACCCGTTGACTTCCCACGCCCGCGTGTGCGTAAGGGCCGCAAGGCTAGGCCGCCCAGCTCCTTCCGCTTACCCGGCCAACCAAGGGCCAGCATCGCCATGGTCATCGGCCTCTGTTTTACCCACTGTGAGCGACTTCCTCCACAACTGAAGCTCCGTTCCTTTCCTAGATCCGTTCTGGCATGTAGAGATTATTTAGATTTGCCACTATGTTTCACCACAAACATATTTGCTAGCCCAGTGGCTAGAGCAGCCTCTATCGATCCTAGGGGTCTAGGGTGCGAGTCCCGACTGGCCCCATTTTTGCTTAAATTTTTCCTATTATTTTGCACTCCCACATCTATTGGGCCTGCCTGCCAGATTCGGCCCGAATATGTTTTTTAAGCTCTACGAATTTATGTATTTATCCAGAGTTTACTGTTTTGCAGAAAACCCCTCCTTCATGCATATAATAACTTAATAACCATGCATATCATGTAAATAATTTATATATGTAAAATGCTTATAATTTTGTCTAGTTTCATAATTTCCAACTTTCATCCATGTTTGAAAAGATTAAATTGTTGTTAAGTTAAGTTGCTTAAATGACTTGTTAAAAGGTTTTATTTCATAACTAATTAACCATACCTCTGAATTAAACAAATTATATATGTAAGTTGCTTAGAAAATACCTAGTTTAACATGGTGCACTCATCTCGCTTGTTTAACAACTCTAGAATTGTGTTATAGGCAGAACAGTACCAAACCTAAAAATATGCACATGAGGAGTTTCCAGACTTGTTGCTTGTTGTTCCAACCTCATTTAAATTTGCCTAGATAGGTAGTTTTATGATGCTTCACCTCTTGCCATGGTTAACGACATTTAATATTGTTGAGTACATAAAGGAGAGAGAACTAAATAAGTCATGTGGTGTTTCGTCAATATGCATCTCGTTGCATATTGAGCTCCATTTAACTTGTAGTTTTGCTTGTGCACTTTGCCATGCCATGCATAATTAAACCGGACATGCATCATACTTGGTTGTGCATCATGCCATGTTTATGTGATGGTTGTTTACTATGTTGCTTGCTTCTTTCCGGGTACATTCTCTCGTTAACTTCGGTTTCGTTCCGGAGTTGTGAGGATTCGTTCGACTACGTCTGATTGTCTTCCTCATGGACTCGTTCTTCTTCCTTGCGGGATCTCAGGCAAGATGACCATACCCTCAAAATCACTTCTATCTTTGCTTGCTAGTTGCTCGCTCTATTGCCATGCCACGCTAGCTACCACTTGCTCTTTCATGCCTCCCTTATTGCCATGTCAAGCCTCTAACCCACCTTTCCTAGCAAAATGTTGTTTGGCTATCTTACCGCTTTTGCTCAGCCCCTCTTATAGCGTTGTTAGTTGAAGGTGAAGATGAAGTTTGTTCCATGTTGGAACCTGGTTATTGTTGGGATATCACAATATCTCTTATTTTAATTAATGCATCTATATACTTGGTAAAGGGTGGAAGGCTCGGCCTTATGCCTGGTGTTTTGTTCCACTCTTGCCGCCCTAGTTTCCGTCATACCGGTGTTATGTTCCTTGATTTTGCGTTCCTTACACGGTTGGGTGTTATGGGGACCCCTTGATAGTTCACTTTGAATAAAACTCCTCCAGCAAGGCCAACCTTGGTTTTACCATTTGCCTCACCACCACCTACTTTTCCCTTGGGAGTCACGCTCCTGAGGGTCATCCTTATTTTAACCCCCCAGGCAAGTGCTTGTCTAAGTGCTGGTCTGAACCTGTCAGCCGCCGGAGGCCACCGGGGGCAACTCTGGGCTTGCCTACCGGAAGTTTGGACAATCCGGTATTGCCTTGAGAACGAGATATGTGCAGCTCCTATCGAGATGTCGGCGCATCGGGCGGTCTTGCTGGTCTTGTTTTACCATTGTAAAATGTCTTGTAACCAGGATTCCGAGTCTGATCGGGTCTTCCTGGGAGAAGGAATATCCTTCATTGACCATGAGAGCTTGTGATGGGCTAAGTTGGGACACCCCTGCAGGGTTTGAACTTTCGAAAGCCGTGCTCGCGGTTATGGGCAGATGGGAATTTGTTAATATCCGGTTGTATAGAACTTGACACTTAACTTTATTAAAATGAATCAACTGCATGTGTATCCATGATGGTCTCTTTCTGGCGGAGTCCGGGAAGTGAACACGGTTCTTGTGTTATGGTTGTGCGTAAGTAGTCTCAGGATCACTTCTTGATCACTTCTAGCTTCACGACCGTTGCGTTGCTTCTCTTCTCCCTCTCATTTGCGTATGTTAGCCACCATATATGCTTAGTGCTTGCTGCAGCTCCACCTCACTACCCTTTCCTACCCATAAGCTTAAATAGTCTTGATCTCACGGGTGTGAGATTGCTGAGTCCTCGTGACTCACAGATACTTCCAAACAGTTGCACGTGCTGATGATACCAGTGTAGATGTCGCAACTGAGCTCAAGTGGGAGCTCGATGAAGATCGTGTTCGTTGTGTTGTTTCCTTTCAAGTTGATCAGTAGTGGAGCCCAGTTGGGACGATCGAGGATCTAGCATTTGGGGTTGTCTTCTTTTACTTTGGTTCCATAGTCGGACCATGATTGTATTCTGGTTGATGTATGTTTAACTTCTATTTGTGTGAAGTGGCGATTGTAAGTGAACTCTTTATCCCTTTCATATTCAGTTCGTGGGATGTGTAAAGATTACCCCTCTTGCGACATGCCTACCATGCGGTTATGCCTCTAAGTTGTGCCGCGGCACGTGGGAGATATAGCCGCATCGTGGGTGTTACAAGTTGGTATCAGAGCCATCCCTGACTTAGGAGCCCCCTCGATCGAATCGCTGACGTTGTTGAGTCTAGAATAAAATGTTTTTGAGTCTTAGGATTATATATATCGGAGAGAAGGATTCTTTTTACTCCTCGATCCCTTCGTCGCTCTGGTGAGGCCTCCTGACGTAGAGTTTTGACTCTTCTCTCCTCAAATTTCACGAATTTTTTTAGGATCACGCAGGTATCTTGGAATCGTTCCGATGATTTTGTGACGAGAACATTGTTCTTGATGCCTCCTGACATTTAGGGGTTGTGGCAGTGTCCCGGGAAGTTGAGCTCCGAGATCCTGTCGTCACAATTTTATCATTCCAGTTCTGGAATACCTGAGTTCGCCGACATCGAAAATCTCTTTCATGTAGTTGTTGGTGAGATAACCTCGACGCCACCCAGTACCGGGGCGGGAGTTCGGGAGTATTGCCATAACTCGTATAACGGATGCTTTTCGAAGGTTGAGGTAATTGATTTCCGAAGGTTTCTTGGTTATGTGTTGAAGGATGGATACAGCTGGATGTAGGATTTGCTAGTTTTGGGTCAGATATTATGCTTCCCCTGTATCCCCAACACCTGATTGCATAACCAGAAAGTTTCGGGAGTTTTTAAGTGGGAATTCAAGTATCACATAGGATATCTTTCCAACAGACACATGGTACGATATGGGATCTATGATATGTTTGTTCCGGCTTATTTTGCAAGCCAATCTTTTGTTTTGTTTTGCTTTGTGGTATTCGAGTTGCTTCAATGTCAAGTGTTGAATCCATACCTGTTCCTGAATGGTGTTCTCATATTTCTATGGGAATATTAATCCTTCTTGATCATCGAGTTTGTCATCTCAATTTCTTCTCAACCGGTGTCTTTCTCTTCAAGTGGATCCGATCATTTCAACATTCGCAAGATCAATTCTAAGTCTTCTCAACGGTGTTTGTTTCATCAGTGCCAAATTGTCTTTGTTTTCCCACCCTCCCCACCCTTTTCCTTCAAGGAATCAAATTGCTTAATCAAGTATCCATTTTTATTCACGTGAAGTCTCTTCATTGTTTTCCTTCAATGTTCTCACCCGGTGATTCTTCTTGAAGATACTAATGAAACTTCGAGTTTATCATTCTTCGTTCTCTTTTCATCTCCGGTGGATTGAATTCAAACTTTCGGTGTTGACCATACCCTTTTCCCTGATTCAAATGCTTTCTCATGCCAGTGCATCCCTGAATTGTTCACCTCTCGCTACGCATTCGTTCTGGAGTACTAAAGATGTCTCAGAAGATTCAAGTTTCCATTCTCTATTTGCTCAAGTTCTTTTGAGGATGTTATCTCATTCAAGCCTTTTAATTCAATATGTGCATTCTCTCTTTTAAATCGTTCAACGGTGTTTCTTTTGAGTGGTCCCTAATCCACAGGTCTTTTCCCAGGATCTTACCTAACTCTTCTAATTTTCCCGGAGTTATTCTCAAATTCATTTCTAAGTTTGACGTAAGAATGATTTGTCATCAGTCAAATGTCTTTCTCCAAGATCTTTCAAATTCTTTTCATCATCAGTTCAACCTTTCTAATATTCATTCCGGAGTATCTCGACGATTCATGGCGGTGTTTCTCATCGCCATTCTCAACATTTGAAGACCGAAGAAGAGTTTTTCCTCCAAATCTTACTCGTTCTCTCAAGACTCGTGGTTCTAGCTTCATGCCATCCTCTCATAATTGTTTTCGATTGTGAGAATTATTTTCACCCACCCGGAGCAATTCAGGAGTCTTTTTAGTTTGATTCTCTGAAGACCATCATTTTAGGTTTATTCATTCTTAGCTTTCAGCTCTCATTCAAGTATTCTCTAATCAGCTCGTGATCTCTTCGTTCTCTTGTATCAAATTCCCTCAAGTATCATATTTTGTTTTCCAACTCTTCCCGGTGAATTGTGCCTTTGCTACTTTCATTTTCAATCCTTCCGGTGGTTCGTTGAAGACCTTCCTAAGTTTATGCAATATCTATCTTAGTCCTTTCTACGAGAATAAGTAGTATGCCAAATCCGTGCTTGTCATCAATCTAAATTGGTGAAGGATAAGCATAATGCAATTCTTATTCTTGTTTCATCGAGTAAATTCAATTCTTTCTTTATTCCGGAGGCTAATCAAATTCTCGGTTTTATTGTTTCATCTTTTCTTTTCCCGGAGTTCCAAGCTCTCATCATCATGAAGATCCATCTAAATCATTGCAAGGCTTCAATCTTATTCTTTTCATCCTTCACTTCTTGTGATCATTCTTTTATTACCGGAGTTCTTCATGGAGGTTCTACATGATGGTTCAGCAAAGATTTAATTCCTTCTCGAAGTGCTCATCGAGGTTCTTTTCAGAGGAGATCAAGTATTCTTCATCTTGCATTCTGAAGTGCAATTCATTCTACCTTATCTTTTGCGGTGGTGTTACGTCATTTTTGACAATTGCTTGGTGTTTCATGATTCATAAGTTGTCCGGGATGACATATTGTAAACCCATCATTTGCAATTCATTCATGAGATCCTTTGCAACCAATCAATTTCTTCATTGGAGGTTATCTTGGTATAGATTTCACCTAAAGCCTTCCATTGGGAATTTTGCTCTTTGTGATGATTACCTATGATCCAAGTTTTCTTATCACCTCGGTGGAAGAAGTTTTTTTATCTTTTCTAACTCTCAATCCAATCTATTGTTTTGTTAGTGGCAGAATTTCACCTCATAATTTTGAGACGTTTTCCATAAGCCCACAACAAGCTTGTTTCCTTCGTATTGTTTTCCCAACAACTCCGTCCAATTCTATATGAGAGGATGCTTTCATATTCATTCGAGGTAGAAGATGTTGTTTTCTTCTTTGTTACTTTCAATCCGTTCTATCTTTTGTTCCGGAGGCATTGTGATGTTGCACGCTTCGACCCATCGTCCCATTTTTGTCAAAGATCGTGTTCTTTTCATGCTTATCCTTTCAACAGGAGTGTCGTGTGCTCTTTTTCTAATATCCCCTCATCTTGTCAAGATCATGTTCAATTCCTTACATTTACAGTCGGAGTGCTGTCCAAATTATATCATCCTTATTCCTTCTCTACCTCGTTTCAACCGGAGTGTAGTCGTAATTGATCTTTATTGTTCCTTGTACATCTCGTTTTAACTGGAGTTCTTGCATGTACTTCTATCCATTTCAACCTTTTTCTTATGTCTTTCAACCTACAAGGTTCTCGTAATGTTCCTTGTTCCTCTTTTCTAACGGAGTGTTTTCAACTTTGCTCATCTTCGTTGTATTCTTTTTTTCAATTTGTCCAACCTCTCAAGGTTCTTTGTTTTCACTCATTTGTCAAAGAAGTAACTTTGTTTACCTCTTCTCTTCCTCTTCCGTTTCCCTCCGGTGCCATCCTAGATCTCGGGACGAGATCCTCTCGTAGTGGTGGAGTGTTGTGACGCCCCGAGACCGATGCGCCAGGTGTCTTCCAGTTATTCGTTGTTGTTGCCTTGTCATTTGCTTGTGTGTCGCATTTTGCCATGTCATCATCCGCATTGCATCTGCATGTTTTCAAAACTTGCATCCGTCCGGATTCCTCCATGTTCCGTCTGTTGTCCGTTCTAAGCCCAGACACACTTGCACGCGCCCGCGGCACCTCCGAAATAATATTTTATAAGTGGCCGAAAAATGTTCTTGGATTGGGATGAAAGTTGGCGTGCGGTGTTGTTTTGTTGTCAGTAGGTCGCCTGCCAAGTTTCATCGCATTTGGAGTCCGTTTGACTCCCCAACGGATAACTGTAGCGGCATTATAGTCGGTCTAACGTCGGACGTTTTCGGTCTCCGAATGTTGCCGGGCTTTCCCTCTCTTTCCTCCCTAGACCATCTTCATAGCCCACTACCAACCGCCAGGCCCAATCTAACTCTCCTCACGTCTGGAGCCGTCCGATTGTGATTGGTGGGCCCTGAAACCCCTCCTAACCATCGACCCCCTCGTGCGCGTCCGAAAACTGCCCCGAACCCGAACCGCTCAGTCATCACCGTTGGTTTCAGATCATCCCCTAACATCTACTATACATCTCCATTTTTCTTTTTGGTCTCCCTATCCTATTTATCCGGGACCATCCGATTTCGATCGGATGATCCAAACTCCCTCCTTTCCTTATATATATAGTCTACCCCTAGTCTATTTTGGACCTAACCCTATTCCCTAGGGATCCTTCCCAGCCGCCGCCACTACACTCCATCCCATCACCCAGATCCGTCGCCAACCAAACTCCTCCTCTTGATCCATCTTCGCGGCCACCTTCAGATCGAGCAGGAGCACTCGGCCTCATCTCCCTCGCGCTATGGCCGCCGACCACCCAAGCATTAGCAGCAGTCTCGAGCATCTCCGTCCCTGCCGGCCCTTGCCGGAGACCCACCAGAGCCCGCTGCTGGTGAGAAAAATCCACTGACGCTGTTCGTTCCCCTGGTTCACCTTTCTTCTCTCCCCTGACCTCTTGTTTTTCTCTCTACTCATGTCCGGAGCAAGGAACGCCATGGCCGCTCAGGAACATGGAAGCTCGCCGCCGTGTTGCCACCTCCTCCGCTCGGGTCCAGCACGCACCGGCGTCCTGCCGTTCTCCTTAGACGCCAGAGCTCCCTGCAGCCTCACGCGCCTGAGTCCCCGAGCTCTCGTGCTCGCGCACAAGCTCCGCGGCCCCGACATCCACTTCGTCAGCCTCGTCGCCGACAGACCAAACCAGCATGACCGTTCCCTTCCTCTCCACCCTCCCCTCTGTTTTCCTTATTGATCATCGACAATGCACTCTCTCAGAGTCTCTCTCTCTCTCGCTTCTCTTCACAGGGAGCCGCCGCCGCCATGGTCTTCCCCGACAGCGTTGCCATGGCCAACCCTACCAAGCTCCAGCCCGCGGGCACCATCTCCTGTCAGGTCCGCCTGGTCCCGGCCATCTTCGTCGACCGCCGGCTATCCCTACCCGCCTTGCGTGTCGCTGTCGTCGCCTACATGCCGCAGCCCAAGCACTGCTCCATGCCGCGCTGCCTCCTTCTGTCGGGAGCAGACAGAGGAAGCTGCCCCTACCCGTTGACTTCCCACACCCGCGTGTGCGCAAGGGCCGCAAGGCTAGGGGCGCCAGCTCCTTCCGCTTACCCAGTCAACCAAGGGCCAGCATCGCCATGGTCACCGGCCTCTGTTTTACCCGCTGTGAGCGACTTCCTCCATAACTGAAGCTTCATTCCATTCCTAGATCCGTTCTGGCATGTAGAGACTATTTAGAGTTGCCACTATGTTTCACCACAAACATATTAGCTAGCCCAGTGGCTAGCATAGCCTCTATCCATCCCCCAGGGGTCTAGCATAGCCTTAATTTTTTCCTATTATTTTTCACTCCCACATCTGTTGGGCCAGCCTACCAAATATGGCCTGAATAGGTTTTTTTAAGCTCCGTGAATTTCTGTATTTATCCAGAGTTTACCGTGTTGCAGAAAACCCCTCCTTCTTCATGCATATAATAACTTTATAACCATGCATATCATGTAAATAATTTATATATGTAAAATGCTTAGAATTTTGTCTAGTTTCCTAATTTCGAACTTTCATCCATGTTTGAAAAGATTAAATTGTTGTTAAGTTAAGTTGCTTAAATGACTTATTAAAATGTTTTATTTCATAACTAATTAACCATACCTCCTAATAAATAAATTATATATGTAACCTGCTTAGAAAAATGCGTAGTTTAACATGGTGCACTCATCTTGCTTGTTTAACAACTCTAAAATTGTGTTATAGGCAGAACAGTACCAAACCTAAAAATATGCACATGAGGAATTTCCGAACTTGTTTCTTGTTGTTCCGGCCTCATTTAAATTTGCCTAGATGGGTAGTTTTATCATGCTTCACCTCTTGCCGTGGTTAACAACATTTAATATCGTTGGGTACATAAACGAGAGAGAACTAAATAAGTCATGTGGTGTTTCGTCAATATGCAACTCGTTGCATATTTTTTTGAATGTTGGTAGGAGTCCTACCAAATTCATTGACCAGTAAGGAGTAAAAACCGTACAGAAGGGTGCCCAATAAAAACGAGCAAAGCACCTAAGAAAGTGTGCTACAAGAGGAAAAAGAAAAACAAACAAGGCAAAAAAAATCATCCTGGGTCGAAGGGGATCCCTGCTCCTGCCATGTTCCAGATTCTAATTTCCTCCTTAATTCTCCTCACCAGCGTGTTAGTATTCATCCGCTTGTTGTCGAACAGCCGTCTATTTCGTTCGCACCATATTTCCCAAGAGATTAGGTGCATAAGAGACAAGGTCCCTTTCCTTTTTGCGATTGGTGCTTTTTGCCAGCAGCTTTGCATCCATCCTCCAATGCTGTGCAGCTCCATCCAGAAGATTGACCGCAATGATGGCAAGGCAGCCGCAACCGCGATCAAGTCCCAAGCCTTCCTTGCCCACGGGCATTCCACAAGAAGATGGAAGGCAGTTTCCAGATTTCTCTGACACAAATGACAGAAATAGTTGTTCTTCCATCCGCGCCGCAGCAACACATCGACCGTCAAAATTTTCCCTAGCGTGGCCGTCCATAGAAAGAATCTACACTTGCCCAGTGCCCACGCTGCCCATGGACATCGAGCCCAAGAATTGTAGCTAGTAGGAAGATCTTGCACTGTAAGCAGAGTCGGGGTTGAAACGCCACTCAATGGTGTCCGGCTGACCAGGTGTAAGGGTGATGTTCTCAAGCTGCGCCGCAAGAGAAACAAGCTGATGCACCATCGTTTCGGTCAAGCCTTGAGCCATGTCCGGCAGCCATCGCTCATTAGTCATGGCATCCTTGACAGTACAATTTTTCCTGATTGAGACCTTGTACAGGACCGGTGCAACTTTCTTTGGGAAGAGTCCATTCAACCATCGATCATGCCATAATCGTGCAATGCAACCGTCCTGCAGCGTGACGGTTGCGGCCATATTGAAGAGAGCATGATCCGACGCATCACATGGCAGTTCCAGGTCGACCCATGGTCTCGACTGATCCTTCCAGGACATCCATAACCATCGGATGCGAAGGGCACGGCCGAATTTTTCCAGGTCCATAACCCCAAGGTCACCCAGGGTTTTAGGGCGCGCCAGAGCCTGCCAGTTAACTCTGCACTTCCCGCCATTACAAGAGTTCTCCCCGCTCCATAGCCACGCATGGCAGATCTGAATAAGCCGTTTCAGGACCCACACCGGTAATTTGTGAACCGTCATCATGTAAATATCAATAGATGACAAGGCGGCATTGAGAAGAACCAGGCGGCCACTCTTGGCCATCAATCCCCCTTTCTAGGTCGTTGTTTTGTTGCCAAATTTATGCAGCCATGGGTCCAGGTCAATTTTGCGGAGACGTTTTAGCGCTAGTCGCATTCCTAGATACACACATGAAAAGGCCTTCAGTGGAATGCCAAGGGGTTGCAAGATGGTTTGCAACTCCAGGTTCCCACATCGGATTGGCAATGCTGAGCTTTTGGCCGTGTTAGTGTGTAACCCTGAAACCTCCCCGAAGAAATCAAGCAGGAGCTTTATCATCCTTGCATCAAAAGCCGAAGGCCGCATAAAAAGTGCCACATCATCAGCATAGAACGTGCATCTCATCACTTGCCCGCGGCCCGGAAACTTGGAAATTAGGTGGCCTTCCGTCACCAACCGTAGAATCCGCTGAAGTGGATCCATGGCAAGGATGAAGAGGAACGGGGACAACGGGTCCCCTTGATGCAGACCTTTACCATGGTGTATTAACTCGGACCATGAACCATTGATTACCACCTGCGAGGTGGATGTTCTCAGCAGCATAGAAATCCACTCACGCCACCTTGGTCCAAAGCCGCGTGCCTTCAACATGTCCAGAAGGTAGGTCCAGGAAACAGAATCAAATGCTTTGGCAATATCAAGCTTTAGTAGCAAAGTCGGTCTCTTGTTATTATGAAAGTAGCACGCCATGTTTTGCACATAGAGAAAATTCTCCTGAATGCTGCAATTTTTTTATGAACGCGCTTTGGCATGGGTCAACGAGCATGCTCAGCTTAGGAGCCAGCCTACGGGCAAGAATCTTGGTGAAAATTTTAATCAAGCTGTGGACCAAGGAAATCGGCCGGAAATCATGCAAGTTATCAGCGTCATTCTTCTTTGGAATTAGAATGATGATGGCTTTGTTGATTCTGTCCAAGCCAGTGCTATCCATGTGGTATAGCTGGTTTAGTGCTGCCAAAAGATCCATCTTAATAATGTGCCAGCAAGCCTTGAAGAAACCACCTGAAAATCCGTCCGGACCCGGCGCTTTTACCTGTGGGGTATCATCGATTGCCTCCTTAACCTCACGCAAGGTGAACTCTCCTTCAAGGTGGTGCAGATCCACATGCTCAAGGTCAAGTTCCTCCCAGTTGATGGCTGCGGTTTGTTGCTCCGCCCTTCCAAAAATGGTGGTGAAGTGTCGGTGGGCCAAAGCAGTCATTGCGTCTGTGGATGTTGTCGCACCTGCCGGGTCATGCAAAAACATGGATGGTGTTCCGCTTGCGGCGCGCATTCGCTTTTCGGTGGAAAAAGTTTGTGTTAGCATCCCCAACCTTCAGCCAGGTCACCCTTCTCCTTTGTCGCCTTTTGATTTTTAGTAGTACAGCAAGCCCGAGTGATCTAGACTTCAGTTTAGATCGTAGCTCCTGTTCGTCAAGGAAGAGGGATCTCGTATCTTGTGCCATGTCAAACTGTAGAATTAGCTCATTTAGAACAAGTAATTGACGCTGGAAGTCCCCCATAATGTTTCTGCTCCATGCCTTGAGTGCCTTGCTGTTCCGCCATAACATGGTGTTCAGCCTAGTTATGGAGTAGGAGCCACCCGTCCCGGTCGTCCAAGCCTGCTTTACTACCTCTTCAAAGCCGCTGATGAACTGCCAGTAACCCTCATAATGGAATTGCCTATTAACGGAGATGACGCTCTCATCAATCAACAACAGTGGGCAATGATCAGAAATAGAAGACGATTGCGGCAGAAGCTTTGCTGTCGGGAACCGTAGCTCCTAATCCACATTGTGGAAGGCTCCATCTAAGCGAACTAGTGTAGGGGCTGCCTGTTCATTACTCCACGTGTACTTGCGCCCGATCAGCGGCAATTCATGCAAGCTAGACATATTCAGGGTTCTGCGAAACCAGTACATCCATCATCGGCAGATACGATCATTGTTTTTGTCTTGCGGGTCCGTTATTAGGTTGAAATCCCCAATAACTCACCATGGCCCTAGCATTGTGTTATGGATGTCAGCAAGTTCGATGAGAAAAGCTTGCTTCCGCGGGTCATCATGTGGTCCGTAGACCGTGGTCAGGGACCAAGGCTGGCCTCCGTCAACCGGCGAGAACCTTGCAGTGATGGAGAATTTTCTCACATTGATGTCTGAAGCCGCATACCGATCAGACCTCCAGCCTAGCAGTACTCCACCTCGCGTGCCCTCTGCATTGAGTGCGGCATGCCGGTCCAAACGCGTGTGAAATATCTCACTACGATCACGATCAGTGAACGAGTCGAGCTTGGACTCTTGCAAGCAAACGATAGAATAGGCCAAGGTGTCGAGAAGTGAGTGAATAGACACGCGTCTAGCAGCATCATTAAGATCTATAACATTCCAACTGATGACAGATAGATGTTCATTCATGGGAAACAAATGAAGCTACAGAGAGATAGATAGGCGGGGGTTGCGCAAGTTCCCCACAGCAGGATACATACTGCATGCAGATAGTGCAGGGCAGCCACACAGCGCACAAACCAGAAAGAAAAGGCAGCAACATGAGAGCACTAATCATGGAAACTAAGAAGTCATCAGGTTCAGCAGCCGCAACATCGGTGTTCAGGCGGCATGGCCTGCCAGCTCCTCCAATATCGCTTGGAGTTCTGCATCAGGTAGGCGCAACTGCGAGGGAGAAGCCAGCCTAGCTATCTTCACAATTTTTGCCACATTCTCCGGGGGCATGGGTTCGCGGAAGAACTGAACATAGGCGAGGAGGGCGTTGTGAATTCTTCGGCCTTTCTGATGATGCCGAGCTCGACACAGATGCCGGCTTGGGTGCGCCTGGTGGACGATAGACTTGAGCGCAGCCGCATCAGCCTCGTGCTCTGCCTGGACGCCTTCACCGTGCCTATGATCCGCTGCCGGAGTGGCTTGGCAGATCGCTTCGTGGATGCCGCTGTCGGAGCACCCAACACCGAGGTGGAGAGCAGGGTAGCAATCTTGCTGACAAACACCCGTTGCTCATCTATGTGCAGCTGTGCCACGTTGGTTGTGATCGCCGCCACCAACCCAGGCCTAGTCAGGTTGGCCTCGGCCAGCGCGCTCCTAGCACGTTGCTCTTCGATGGATTGCAACTGCAGGCCTAGCATTGCGCATTGCCTGCTGACGCATGTTACGAAAGAAGCGCTTGCGCACCCCACCACGCTTGTCGCGGCGACGACTACTGTCACCCCATCTCCCTCATCATCGTCACTCCGACGGCCGCCAAAATGAGCGGAGCTTGAACCCACCGATCGGGCCCTGTCATCTCCGTCCCGCGTGCCGAAGCGCCACTTGCCCTTGAAGCGATAGGTGTGCGGCCACTCCTTGCGCTCGCCGTGCACGGGGGAGGCCGAGGGCGAGATCAGCGTATAGTCCTTGACCACGTCTAGGTGGATCAGCACCGGGAAGGATGGGCCTTCCTTGCCCTCCTCCGCACGAGTGCCTTCGGGGAGGAACTCACGTGGTCGGACGATGTCAGGGCGGTGCATCACGTTGAAGTCGGAGGCCCGCGGGATTTTTTCGGGGTGCCAAGTCCAGAGCCAGGCAAAGAGCGCTGAGTAGTTGGCCTTGGTGGTGGACTACCGCTCGATGAGGTCCAGATCCCAGTCCTTGCCGATCACCTCCTGCACGCTATTCCAGTCCCACTAGGTCAGTGGTAGCCTCTTGATGGCCACTCGGCAATAGTAACGCCAAATGCGACTGCTGCCCGGCGGGGGGAGCCATGGCCGGAACTTGAACTGCACACCAGCCACCTCAATGCCACGCCGCTCGAGGGCAAGGTCTCTCTGAGCATGGCGGAACGTGGTGAGGAGGTAGTCGTCGGGGTAGAACGGAGCCGCGGCGATGTCGCTCCAGGGAAAGCCGAAGTCTCGCTCCACCGCGCGCGCCACCATGTCGGCGGTGATGCCGGAGCAGTGGACGACCGCAGTCAGGATGAGCGCGGACGAGCGGAGGTGATGGGCCTCAGCCTCCATGGCCGGGGTGCTGACCACTGTGCAGCTGGAGTTGGTCGACCTCCGTGACGCCTCTCCCGGTATGTAGGCCATAGACACTGCCGAAGACGTGGTGCGGCGCACCGTAGTGGTCGGGACCGGAGGCGGCGGCGAAGCCAAGCGCTGTGCCGCAGCAGGACCGGAAGGAGGCGGTGGCAGCACGGTCGAACTCGGGGACGCTGCAGACACAGCAGATTGCGAGGGGGGACAGGTGGAGTCGGTGGTGGAGACCTGGAGAAGTGCTTGTTCTTCAGGTGCTCGAGGCAGCCACGCTCGAGATGACCAGGACGCTTGTAGGTGTAGCAGATAATAGGGTCACGGCACTCGAAATATATGTGCCTAGAGCCAAGACAGCGGTAGCACAAATTGCCAAAGTGTCTCATGAATGCTTATGAAGCGGCAGACGAGACCGGACGATAATGGCGCGGATCTTTTGGATACTGGGAGGCATCGCGAGCCTGGCGCCACGCCAGCTTCTGGGCATGTAGAGAGGAGACCTGAGTCCATCCCTCACCGTGAGCACCCGCATTAGATGCCAGAGCGGGAGGCGCGAGCGAGGAGCAGATCACCGGATCAGCCGAAGGAATCGCCGTCCCAGGGCAAGCCGCAGGCGCGCATGCGAAGATCGCAGGCGGAGGCACCGAGCGGGTCGCCAGTCCGGACGCAGGCGCATCTGCGCGACCAGGCGCCACCATGATGGACTGCAACCGTGGCCTGGCAGAAGCAGCCACTGCTGCGGCCCAAGACGGGGGGAGCACTGCGGCAGACGGACAAGGGGCTGGCAGCGAGCAAGAAGTAGGAGGAGAGGAATCACTCACCCGGAGCTCGCTATAACTCACCTCCCGCAGAGCCACACATGGGAAGATCCGCCCGAAAACCTCGTCAACGAACGGCGCCGAGGCATCCGCTGCCTCCTGCAGTGCTACGCATGGAAGCACGCGGCCGGAGACGCCATCAATGATGGATGGCGAAGCAGCGCATGGCACGGTGGCTGGGGCAGCCGGGGAAGGCGCAAGCGGCGGAGGTGCTCGAGACCGCTCGCAAGCGGCCGGAGACCGCTCCATCCCACTCGGTGGTGCCCCTGCTTCGCTCCCCACTGGCTCGGTTTTGCGTTGCTGCTTGCTCTGGGCTGATGGGTTGCCGTATTGAGCTCCATTTAACTTGTAGTTTTGCTTGTGCACTTTGCCATGCCATGCATAATTAAACCGTACATGCATCATACTTGGTTGTGCATCATGCCATGTTCATGTGATGGTTGTTTACTATGTTGCTTGCTTCTTTCCGGGTAGCTTCTCTCGTTAACTTCAGTTTCGTTCCGGAGTTGTGAGGATTCGTTCGACTACGTCCGATTGTCTTCTTCATGGACTTGTTCTTCTTCCTTGCGGGATCTCAGGCAAGATGACCATACCCTCGAAATCAATTCTATCTTTTCTTGCTAGTTGCTCGCTCTATTGCCATGCCGCGCTACCTACCACTTGCTATTTCATGCCTCCCTTATTGCCATGTCAAGCCTCTAACCCACCTTTCCTAGCAAACCGTTGTTTGGCTATGTTACCGCTTTTGCTCAGCCCCTCTTATAGCGTTGTTAGTTGCAGGAGAAGATGAAGTTTGTTCCATGTTGGAACCTGGTTATTGTTGGGATATAACAATATCTCTTATTTTCATTAATGCATCTATATACTTGGTAAAGGGTGGAAGGCTCGGCCTTATGCCTGGTGTTCTGTTCCACTCTTGCCGCCCTAGTTTCCATCATACCGGTGTTTATGTTCCTTGATTTTGCGTTTCTTATATGGTTGGGTGTTATGGGGACCCCTTGACAGTTCACTTTGAATAAAACTCCTCCAGCAAGGCCCAACCTTGCTATTACCATTTGCCTCACCACCACCTACTTTTCCCTTGGGAGTCACGCTCCCGTGGGTCATCTTTATTTTAACCCCCCCCCCCGGCCAGTGCTTGTCTAAGTGTTGGTCCGCACCTGTCAGCCGCCGGAGGCCACCAGGGGCAACTCTGGGCTGGCCTACCGGAAGTTTGGACAATCCGGTGTTGCCCTGAGAACGAGATATCTGCAACTCCTATCGGGATGTCGGCGCATCGGGCGGTCTTGCTGGTCTTGTTTTACCATTGTCGAAATGACTTGTAACTGGGATTCCAAGTCTGATCGGGTCTTCCTAGGAGAAGGAATATCCTTCGTTGACCGTGAGAGCTTGTGATGGGCTAAGTTGGGACAACCCTGCAGGGTTTGAACTTTCGAAATTCGTGCCTGCGGTTATGGGCAGATGGGAATTTGTTAATATTCGGTTGTAGAGAACTTGACAATTAACTTAATTAAAATGAATCAACCGCGTGTGTAGCCGTGATGGTCTCTTTCCGGTGGAGTCCGGAAAGTGACATGGTTCTTGTGTTATGGTTGTGCGTAAGTAGTCTCAGGATCACTTCTTGATCACTTCTAGCTTCAAGACCGTTGTGTTGCTTCTCTTCTCGCTCTCATTTGCGTATGTTAGCCACCATATATGCTTAGTGCTTGCTGCAGCTCCACCTCACTACCCTTTCCTACCCATAAGCTTAAATAGTCTTGATCTCGCGGGTGTGAGATTGCTGAGTCCTCGTGACTCACATATACTTCCAAACAGTTGCACGTGCCGATGATACCAGTGCAGATGTCGCAACTGAGCTCAAGTGGGAGCTCGATGAAGATCGTGTTCGTTGTGTTGTTTCGTTTCCAGTTGATCAGTAGTGGAGCCCAGTTGGGACGATCGGGGATCTAGCATTTGGGGTTGTCTTATTTTATTTTGGTTCCGTAGTCGGACCTTGATTGTATTCTGGTTGATGTATGTTTAACTTGTATTTGTGTGAAGTGGCGATTGTAAGCCAACTCTTTATCCCTTTCGTATTCAGTACATGGGATGTGTAAAGATTACCCCTCTTTCGACATGCCTACCATACGGTTATGCCTCTAAGTCGTGCCCCGAAACGTGGGAGATATGGCCGCATCGTGGGTGTTACACAGTGACTATCTTGCCAGATGGGTGTGTAAGCTGAATAGACTTGGTGCAACAATCGATCTTGGTGTGATGAGCTGTCATCCAGTCCATACCCAAGATGATGCTAATATCTATAGACTTGAGGGCTATAAGAGATGCAAGGAATACAAGTCTGTCAACAAGGATTTTATTACCATGGTTTACACTAGAAGTTTGCCATTTGGATCTAGGAGTTTGAATGACTAGTGGAGAAGGCATATCACAAAATGACATGGTGTGCAAGCTCGCATAGCTTTTGATATGTCTCCAACGTATCTATAATTTTTGATTGTTCCATGCTATTATATTATCTATTTTGGATGTTTTATATGCATTATTATGCTATTTTGTATTATTTTTGGGACTAACCTATTAACCCAGAGCCTAGTGCTAGTTTATGTATTTTCCTTGTTTTAGAGTTTCGCAGAAAAGGAATATCCAACGGAGTCCAAATGGAATAAAACTTTCGCGATGATTTTCTTGGACCAGAAGACATCCACAGGACTTGGAGTACACGTCAGGGAAGCGACGAGGCACCCACATGTACGGACGGCGCGCCCGGGGCGATAGGGCACACCCCCACCCTTGTGGGCCCCTCGTGACTCCATCGACCTATTTATTCCGCCTATATATTCTCCAATATTCCCAAGCCAACCAGGAGAGCCACGAAAACACTTTTCCACCATGACAACCTTTTGTACCCGTGAGATCCCATCTAGGGGCCCTTTCCGGCGTCCTGCTAGAGGGGGATTCTATCACGGAGGGCCTCTACATCGACACCATTGCCTCTCCGATGAAGCGTGAGTAGTTTACCTCAGACCTACAGGTCCATAGCTAGTAGCTAGATGGCTTCTTCTCTCTCTTTGATTCTCAATACCATGTTCTCCTCGATGTTCTTGGAGATCTATCCGATGTAATACTCTTTTGCGGTGTGTTTGCCAAGATACGATGAATTCTAGATTTATGATCAGCTTATCTATGAATATTATTTGAATCTCCTCTGAATTCTTATATGCATGATTTGATATATTTGCAAGTCTCTTTGAACTATCGATTTGGTTTGGCCAACTAGATTGGTTTTTCTTACAATGGGAGAAGTGCTTAGCTTTGGGTTCAATCTTGCGGTGCTCGATCCCAGTGACAGAAGGGGAACCAAGACGTATTGTATTGTTGCCACCGAGGATAACAAGATGGGTTTTCATCATATTGCTTGAGTTTATCCCGCTACATCATGTCATCTTACTTAATTCATTACTCTGTTCTATGAACTTAATACTCTAGATGCAGGCAGGAGTAGGTCGATGTGTGGATTAATAGTAGTAGATGCAGGCAGGAGTCGGTCTACTTGATACAGACGTGATGCCTATATTCATGATCATTGCCTTAGATATCGTCATAATTAAACGCTTTTCTATCAATTGCTCGGCAGTAATTTGTTCACCCACCACAAAATTTTCTATCTTGAGAGAAGCCTCTAGTGAAACCTATGGCCCCGGGTCTATTTTCCATCATATAAGTTTCTGATCTACAATTTTAGTTTCCTATTTAATTTCCATGCAATCTTTTACTTTCCATTACATAAACCAAAAAATACCATAAATATTACTTTACCGTTTATCCAACTCTATCAGATCTCACTTTGCAAATAATTGTGAAGGGATTGACAACCCCTTATTGCGTTGGGTGCAAGTTGGTGTTTGTTTGTGTAGGTATTCGGTGACTTGCGCATTTTCTCCTACTGGATTGATACCTTGGTTCTCAAAACTGAGGGAAATACTTACTCTACTTTGCTGCATCACCCTTTCCTCTTCAAGGGAAAAACCGACACATGCTCAAGAAGTAGCACGAGGAATTTCTGGCGCCGTTGCCGGGGAGATCTACGCCAAGTTAAGACATACCAAGTACCGATCATAAACTCTCATCTCTCGCATTACATTATTTGCCATTCGCCTCTCATTTTCCTCTCCCCCACTTCTAAAACGATTTTTGAAAAGATTTGTCGTTTCTTCGCCCCTCTTCCACCCGTCTCCTCCGTGTGCCTTTGGTGTTCTCGTGTGTTTAAACGCCCGATTAGCTCTTATGGCTAGTCCTCCCATTATTGTGGGCACTCCTGATAATGAAGTCCTCAATTTCAAACAAAGGGAAGGAGAAAATTTGAAAGATGCTTGGTATAGAATTTGCAATGCTCAAAATAGATCTACTCGAAAGCAATCTACTGTTGTTCTTCTTCGCAATTTTTATGTAGGTGTTACTCCTCGGAATAGATATGTTCTAGATACCATTACTGGAAGAAATTTCTTGGGGAGCCATATTTTTGATTCTTAAAATGCTATGATAGATTTGCTAGGTCCCCCACCTCTTTTGGTTAACGGTACAGTTTTAACTTTCGAGCATGTGATGCAAAGACTTGATATTATTGAGAATAAAATTGCTACCGTTGAGTTGATTGAAAATTTGGATAAAAAAGTCATAATAAGATTACTCAATATGGATTTAAAGTAGGAGTTACCTTAAAAAATTTAAGGGAAAAGGAACCAATAGTTATTGAAAAGATAGATCAAGATTCTACTAGAATTGGCAACCTTGAAGATATTATTATCAACTTAGGTTCCGCTTTTTCTTCCGTTAAAACTACTCAAAATCTTCCTCCTACTAAGATTGCCAAGTTTACTTATGTTCCTAAGAAGAAGGGTGAATCTTCGAGTAAAGACAATGAATATTTCAAAGCGATAAGTATTCACCCTAATTTTCCCGATATTGTGAAGGAACCCATTGTCATGAATGAATTTCTTGATTTCTTGCCTAGGAGTTAAATCATTGATAAAACCAAAGAATCTCCTAAGAATCATAGGTGTGTAATTGAAGAATTGCATACCAAAGATGACAGTATCTAGATCTATTCGTGTTTTATGCCTAGCTAAGGGCATTAAACAATAGCGCTTGTTGGGAGGCAACCCAATTTTATTTTTTAGTTTTTGCTTTTTAGGTTCTGTTTTGCATTAAATAATTCATCTACTCTCTGGTTAGATGTGGTTTTGTGTTTTAATTAGTGTTTGTGCCAAGTAAGACCTTTGTGATAGCTTACGGTGATAGTTAATTTGATCTTGCTGAAAAACAGAAACTTTGGCGCTTAGGAAATTAATTTTCATTTTTAGAGAGAGGACGATAAAATACTTATTCTTTTTTACAAAATATTAATAAACAAATTTCTTAGGTCTTCCTAATTTGTCAGAATTTTTGGAGTTACCGAAGTATTCGAAATCTCTAGATTGTTACAGACTATTCTATTTTTGACAGGTTCTGTTTTCTTTGTGTTGTTTGCTTATTTTGATGAATCTATGGCTAGTATCGGGTGGTATGAACCATGGAAAAGTTGGAATATAGTGTATATTACACCAATATAAATAAATAATGTGTTTACAACAGTACCAAAAGTGGTGATTTATTTTCATATACTAACGGAGCTTACGAGATTTTCTGTTGAGTTTTGTGTTGTGAAGTTTTCAAGTTTTGGGTAAGGTTTTGATGGACTATGGAATAAGGAGTGGCAAGAGCCTAAGCTTGGGGATTCCAAGGCACCCCAAGGTAAAATTCAAGGATACCAAGAGCCAAAGATTGGGGATGCCCAGGAAGGCATCCCCTCTTTCGCCTTCATCTATCGGTAACTTCACTTGAGGATATATTTTTATTCACCACATGATATGTGTTTTGCTTGGAGCGTCTTGCATAATTTTACTCTTTGCTTTTTAGTTTGCCACAATCATTCTTACTATACATGACTTTTGAGAGAGACACACTTGAATCGTGATTTATTAGAATACTCTTTCTGCTCCACTTATATCTTTTGAGCTAGGCAATATTGCTCTAGTGCTTCACTTATATCTTTTAGAGTACGGTGGTGGTTTTATTTTATAGAAATTGATGAACTCTCGTGCTTCACTTATATTATTTTGAGAGTCTCTGAACAACATGGTAATTTTCTTTGGTTATAAAGTCCTAATATGACATGCATCCAAGAGGGATATAATAAAAACTTTCATATAAAGTGCATTGAATACTATGAGAAGTTTGATTCCTTATGATTGTTTTGAAACATGAAGATGGTGATATTAGAGTCATGCTAGTGAGTAGTTGTGAATTTGAGAAATACTTGTGTTAAAGTTTGTGATTCCCGTAGCATGCACGTATGGTGAATTGTTATGTGATGAAGTCGGAGCATGATTTATTTATTGATTGTCTTCCTTATGAGTGGCAGTCGGGGACGAGCAATGGTATTTTCCTACCAATCTATCGCCCTAGGAGCATGCGCGTAGTACTTCGTTACGATAACTAATAGATTTTTGCAATAAGTATATGAGTTCTTTATGACTAATGTTGAGTCCATAGATTATACGCACTCTCACCCTAGCACCATTGCTAGTCTCTCTTGTGCCGCGCAACTTTCGCCGGTACCATACACCACCATATACCTTTCTCAAAACAACCACCATACCAACCTATTATGGCATTTCCATATCCATTCCGAGATATATTTCCATGCAACTTTCCACCGTTCCATTTACTATGACACGCTCCATCATTGTAATATTGCTATGCATGATCATGTAGTTGACATCATATTTGTGGCAAAGCCACCATTCATAATTCTTTCATACATGTCACTCTTGATTCACTACACATCCTGGTACACCGCTAGAGGCATTCACATAGAGTCATATTTTGCTCTAAGTATCAAGTTGTAATTCTTGAGTTGTAAGTAAATAAAAGTGTGATGATCTTCATTATTAGAGCATTGTCCCCGGTGAGGAAAGGATGATGGAGACTATGATTCCCCCACAAGTCGGGATGAGACTCTGGACAAAAAAAAGAGACCAGAAAAATGAGAGAAGGCACAAATAAAAAAAGAGAGAAAAGAGAGAAGGGGCAATGCTACTATCCTTTTACCACACTTGTGCTTCAAAGTAGCACCATGATCTTCATGATAGAGTCTCCTATATTGTCACTTCCATATACTAGTGGGAATTTTTCATTATAGAACTTGGCTTGTAAATTCGAGTGATGGGCTTCCTCAAATTGCCCTAGGTCTTCATGAGCAAGGAAGTTGGATGCACACCCACTTAGTTTCTTTTTGAGCTTTCATAAACTTATAGCTCTAGTGCATCCGTTGCATGGCAATCCCTACTCACTCAAATTGATATCTATTAATGGGCATCTCCATAGCCCGTTGATACACCTAGTTGATGTGAGACTATCTCCTTTTTGTCTTCTGCACAACCACCGTCTATTCCACCTATAGTGCTATGTCCATGGCTCACGCTCATGTATTGCGTGAAAGTTGAAAAAATTTGAGAACATCAAAAGTATGAAACAATTGCTTGGCTTGTTATCGGGGTTGTGCATGATTTAAATATTCTCTGTGATGAATATGGAGTATAGGCAGACTATACAATTTTGTAGGATAAGCTTTCTTTGGGCATGTTATTTTGAGAAGAGATAATTACTTTGTTAGTATGCTTGAAACATTATTGTTTTTATGTCAATATTAAAATTTTGTTTTGAATCATATGGATCTGAACATTCATGCCACAATAAAGAAATTACATGGATAAATATGTTAGGTAGCATTCCACATAAAAAATTCTTTTTTATCATTTACCTACTCCAGGACGAGCATGAATTAAGCTTGGGGATGCTTGATACGTCTCCATCGTATCTATAATTTTTGATTGTTCCATGCTATTATATTATCTGTTTTGGATATTTTATATGCATTATTCGCTATTTTATATTATTTTTGGGACTAACCTATCAACCTAGAGCCCAGTGCCAATTTCTGTTTTTTCCTTGTTTTAGAGTTTCGCAGAAAAGGAATATCAAACAGAGTCCAAACGGAATAAAACTTTCGCGATGTTTTCCTTGGACTAGAAGACATCCAGAGGACTTGGAATACACGTCATGGAAGCCACGAGGCACCCACAAGGATGGTGGGTGCACCCAGGGGGGTAGGGCGCGCCCCCACCCTTGTGGGCCCCTCGTGACTCCATCGACCTCTTTATTCTGCCTACATATTCTCAAATATTCCCAAACCAAACAAGAGAGCCACGAAAACACTTCTCCACCACCGCAACCTTCTATACCCATGAGATCCCATCTAGGGGCATTTTCTGGCGTCCTGTCGGAGGGGGATTCGATCACGGAGGGCTTCTACATCAACAGTATTGCCTCTCCGATGAAGCGTGAGTAGTTTACCTCAGACCTATGGGTCTATAGCTTGTAGCTAGATGGTTTGTTCTCTCTCTTTGATTCTCAGTACCATGTTATCCTCGATGTTCGTGGAGATCTATCCGATGTATTACTCTTTTGCGGTGTGTTTGCCGAGACTCGATGAATTGTGGATTTATGATTAGCTTATCTATGAATATTATCTGAATCTCCTCTGAATTCTTATATGCATGATTTGATATCTTTGCAAGTCTCTTCGAACTATCTATTTGGTTTGGCCAACTAGATTGGTTTTTCTTGCAATGGGAGAAGTGCTTAGCTTTGGTCTCAATCTTGCGGTGCTCGATCCCAGTGATAGAAGGGGTACTGACACGTATTTTATTGTTGCCACCAAGGAAAACAAGATGTGGTTTTCATCATATTGCTTGAGTTTATCCCGCTACATCATGTCATCTTACTTGATGCGTTACTTTGTTCTATGAACTTAATACTCTAGATGTAGGCAGGAGTCGGTCTATGTGTGGAGTAATAGTAGTAGATGCAGGCAGGAGTCGGTCTACTTGATACAAACGTGATGCTTATATTCATGATCATTGCCTTAAATATCGTCATAATTATGCACTTTTCTATCAATTGCTCAGCAGTAATTCATTCACCCACCGTAATATTTTTCTATCTTGAGAGAAGCCTCTAGTGAAACCTATGGCCCCCGGGTCTATTTTCCATCATATAAGTTTCTGATCTACAATTTTAGTTTCCTATTTACTTTCTTTGCAATCTTTTACCTTCCATTCCATAAACCAAAAAAATACCAAAATTTACCGTTTATCCATCTCTATCAGATCTCACTTTGCAAATAACCGTGAAGGGATTAACAACCACTAATCGCGTTCGGTGCAAGTTGGTGTTTGTTTGTGCAGGTATTTGGTGACTTGCGCATTGTCTCCTACTGGATTGATACCTTGTTTCTCAAAACTGAGGGAAATACTTACTCTACTTTGCTGTCGGCCTCTTGGGAACGGGGGTACCCAGAATTGCCTGCATGCGGCCCACAGTGTGGCCCCGTCGACGACCCGGTATGTCCCAGCTTCAACATTAACAACTCAAGACCCTCATGGGGGGCCAAGCCCCGCGAGGCGGATGACACCAAGACCTCCGTGGGGGGCGGCCTTACCAGGCTAGCTCCCGAGGAGCGGAGATATCTATGCAAGATGCATCTCGCGAGGTTCACATGACGTGAGCCATGACGACCAAGGCCAGACGGGTGCCAGCGGGCGGAGGGTACCAGTTTCCTCTTTGGTGCTAAGGAGGCAAGCGCAGGCATGGGGTCCCGAGGAATCAAGAAAAGGTTTCCATATCGGTGCAACAACACCCAGACCGCCAGGACAGCAGGATGGAGGTCATCACGGAGCCCAGCGCGGCGTCACCACCAGAGGCTTTTGCTGGTGAAGACTAGTTTTGTCAGGATAACTTGTACTAGTTGTCTCCCTTCGAATTTGGCCATTGTGGGATCCCTTCTAGCCTATATTTGGGAAGAGGACCAAGGCCACTATAAATAGGACTGAGCCACCACCATGGAGGGGGGATCCATTCCACCCTGACCAGCTCACCAGCTCATCGAGTGCAAGAACACCTCACCTCCTGAGGCTGTTCAACCACTGTACTAGTTTATCCCCAGCCCCTTGAGGCAATCCACCACAAAGCTGGAGTAGGGTATTACACCGCAAGGTGGCCCGAACCAGGATAAACTGTTGTGTCTCTTGTCCCTTGGGTTCGTCGAGCTAGGCCTTGGAATCGTTGAGCGGGAAGACTGGGGAGGACGAGTTCTTCGCACACACCCCAGTGTTCGAGCCTCTCAAGGGTCCGCAGAACCCCAAATCCGACATTTGGCGCACCAGGTAGGGGTGCGTCGGAGCCTCTCTTCCGCCGATTGACTCGACGGTGCTCCACCGCTCCCATGGCTGATGCTCGTCGAGCCCGTGCTGAGCCTCGGGCCGCTCTCGCCTCTCGCGTTGCCTAGACGGCGCCTGCCAGCAGGCCTCCCCGTCGTTCCCCATCGCCTGCCGCCAACGCCGCCACCGGCCCGGCGGGGCACGAGCAGCAAGCTTCGTCGCTGCACTCCGTGTGGCGTGATGGGCACACGTCCACCCCGTAGCTGACTCCGGCTGGTTCTTCATCTCACACTCATCGCGGGCTGGCGAACGCGCAGGCTGCGCTGCTCATGGCACGCGAGCTCCTGCACTACCTCCCAGTCGACGACTTCTACAAAGACTCGCTGGACTGCATCGCCGAGCTTGTTAGCGCCGCTGGGGGCTCTCTTGCACCGTCCCTCTCACTGCCTCGCCCGCTGCCTACCACGGGCGACATAGCCCATGGAGTGCCTCCGCCATCACCCTGTCAAGACGTCGCCCTCGGACCAAGGCGTGCGGTCCCACGGTGTGACCCGCCGCGCAGGGTGCCCGCGCATGAAGAAGAAAGCTGCCAGGAGGTCAAGTGGCCGCAAGAAGGTGCTCCAGCACTCCCTGCACCACCACGTCAGGACCACGTGCCGCCTATGATGGTGGTGCGTGAGCACCAAGATCAGGCTCCACCGCCAGGCCGGGCTCCGGTTACAACTGCGGGCCGCCGAGCCTTTACTCCCGAGCTACGCAGCGTCGTATGGCCGGGGAAGTTCAAGCCCGAGATGCCTCCACGCTACGACGGCACCCCGACCCTACGGAGTTCCTGCAACTCTAAGAGCTGAGCATCGAGGCGGCTATGACGCACCAAGACCGGCACTCCAGATGCCTTCCATGGATTGAGAGATTCGTCGTGTGATTTGTTTGGTTCGTTGCATTAATCATTGCATCATTGGCATTGCATCATGTCATCTTGCAATCCATTTTAAAACTCAACTAAAGAAATTGCATGGATCTTCGGTCCATTTAAACCGAGGGAATTTACAATGTGAATCTCTTTATAACATATACTCCCATTATTATTAGGGAGCTATTATAAATATTCCATTCGTATGGAATCAACCCAAACAAACTTGCATTCTAAATCTCTTCCGTTTCCAGATTCTAGAGTCCTTATCTCATCTCTTTTGGTCTCCATTTAAATTGCTTCCAAATTCAAACAGTTTGAGTGTTATTCAAACTTATTTGAATTTGTATATTCTAAACTCTCTCTGACCATTTTGTTCATTAAATCCTCTATATTTTTCTGTCTCGAGGAAAATATGTCACGTGTGGGAATTCCACTCCTATCCTTCCTCTCTTTTCCTCTAAATTTTTCCTATTCTAAAAAAATTAAAAAAGGAAAGAATTTGGAGGGAGAGAGAGCAGCACAGCCAGTGCCCCTGCTCCCCACAGCCCCCAGGCCGGCCCATTCATTTTCCTCCTAAGGCCCAAGGCCAAACCAGCTCTAACCCTAGGCCCCGACCCTCTCCATCGATCTCTCCCTCTCGCTCCCATGCTCGCTCTCAAGAGGATCCCGATCCCCATGTCCCTCCAGCGCTCCCTCGACCCCCACTCTCCCTCGTCTCCTCCTCTAGTGCCGCCGGCCTCGCACACACACGCACGCATGCCGCAAATCCTGCTCACGCCCGATCTCCTCGCCCGCCTCCTCGTGTACTCAGCGCCGCCGCCTCGTCAGCTCCGCCGCCGGATCCCTCCAGCCGTTGGCCTCAACTCTGGCCTCGTCCAAGCTATCCCGCCATCGCCTGCTGCTCTAGCGAGGCCATGCCTCCCCTTTGCGTCTCCTCCTTGCCTCAACCTCCATATCCGACGACATCCTCAGGATCCGCGGTGGCGACCTCAGCCTCCCCGTGCTCGACCTCGGCCTCCTGTGCTTCGCCCTCTCGCCAGAGAACGCATCGCCGCGTCTCCTTCACCTCCTGCCCGAGGCCCCTACATCAGCCCCGATAGCCACCGTTCCTTGCTGGTGGTCCCCGTTGCCCCGCTACACTGCCTCTGCTTGCTGTCACCGCTATCCTCACTAGCTTCGCGTCCGTGCCGCTGCTGCTGGACTTGGCTACGTACTGCTCCTTTCCTCAACTCGGGTCGGCACCGACCCCGACCCCGACTCCACAACCACCGAACCAGGAACGCCAAGGACATCTTCGGGGTTTTTGCCAAGTCCCGTTCCGATGAACCTACATGCAACACCGACGTCCACGAGCACCTCCTGCTAGGCATCCACTCCGACCACATCAAGCTGGCAAGTCCGAAGACCCCAAGTACCTGACGTCGACGACCCTCAAATTCATCTACGTGGTGACACGCTAAGTACCTTTACCGCCATCTTCATAACCGCCAAGGACGCCAAGGCCCCTTTGTGGATTTCGACAAGTATGAACACCGTCGCAGAAGACCCGTGTACCACAAGCGGCAAGTTCGACTATCGTGGCGTGAACCACTACTTCCACGACGACGTGTGTATCACTACCATCGCCCTCCAAGACCTCGTGGACGTCAAGTTCCTCGCCGTGACCCCGAACATCCACGGAAACTTATGCGACGAAGAACATGAACGACTACCGTCGCCAAGATCGCTAGTACCACTACCATCGCCGAGGATCGATAGTACCACTACTTCCACTACGACCGTCCCGAGAACATCGACTTCCTCTGCATTGCACCAAACCCGAACCGTCTCATTTGCACGCTTCGAAGGTATAACCCCGAGACGACGCCCGTGAAAGAATGCATGTGTGGTATGAGATGCCGTGTTTGCCCCGTGTCCGAGTTGTCGCTTGCACGCTCCTCGTTTGCCTTGCCACTAACTCGTGGGACACCCAGAATCCGGGATCACCCCACCATTTTGCTCAACTCGCTCACGCCCCTTTATTTTTCCATCGGTATCTCAATCGAGATACCGTAACAGATATGTTGCCGTGGCATCATTTTCGGATTCTTAGCCGTGGCACCCCTTTCGTTTCTGCCACGATGACAAATGCTTCATAAAATGCTCTTATCAACATTTTCATAAATATTGCATAAAAATTGCATATGTCATCCGCATCATGTTAACAACATCAAGAATGTTTAAATTGTTGTTTGCTTCATTTGCTAGATATGCACATGGGGATTTTCCGGAATGGTTGTTGTTATTTCCGGCCTCATTTAAACTTTCCTAAATGTTTAGTTTACTTATGCTTCACCTCTTCCCATGTTTAACAACATTTAATATTGTTGGGTACATAAACGGGAGTGAACTAAACAATCGAATGTGGTGTTCCATCAATATGCATCTCGTTGCATATTGAGATCCACTTAACTTGTAGTGTTGGTTGTGCACTTTGCCATGCCATGCATATTTAAACCGCACATGCATCATCCTTGATTGTGCATCATGCCATGTTGATGCTTGGTTGTTTACCATGTTGTTTGCCTCTTTGCGGTGTTGCTTCTTATTGTTAGTTCCGGTAACGTCACGTTTGTGAGGATTCGTTCAACTACGTCCGTTTGGCTTCTTCATGGACTCGTTCTTCTTCCTTGCGGGATCTCAGGCAAGATGATCATACCCTCGATATCACTTCTATCTTTGCTTGCTAATTGTTCGCTCTATCACTATGTCGCGCTACCTACCACTTGTTATATCATGCCTCCCATATTGCCATGTAAAGTCTCTAATCCACTTTTCCTAGCAAACCGTTGTTTGGCTAAGTTACCGCTTTTGCTCAGCCCTTCTTATAGTGTTGGTAGTTGCAGGTGAAGCTGGAGTTTGTTCCATGTTGGAACATGGATATGTTGGGTTATCACATTATATCTTATTTAATTAATGCATCTATGTACTTGGTAAAGGGTGGAAGGCTCGGCCTTATGCCTGGTGTTTTGTTCCACTCTTGCCGCCCTAGTTTCTGTCATACCGGTATTATGTTCCTTGATTTTGCGTTCCTTACGCGGTTGGGTGTTATGGGAACCCCTTGACAGTTCGCTTTGAATAAAACTCCTCCAGCAAGGCCCAACATTGGTTTAAACATTTTCCACCATCACTTATTACTTTTCCCTTAGGAGTCACGCTCCCGAGGGTCATCTTTATTTTAAACCCCCGGGCCAGTGCTCCTCTGAGTGTTGGTCCAACCAGTCAACCGTCGGTGGCCCCCAGGGGCAACTCTGGGCTGGCCTATCAGAAGTTTGGACAATCCGGTGTGCCCTGAGAACGAGATATGTGCAGCTCATATCGGGATTTGTCGTCACATTCGAGCGGCTTTGCTGGTCTTATTTTACCATGGTCGAAATGTCTTGTAACCGGGATTCCGAGCCTGATCGGGTCTTACCGGGAGAAGGAATATCCTTTGTTTACCGTGAGAGCTTGTGATGGGCTAAGTTGGGACACCCCTGTAGGGTATAAACCTTCGAGAGCCGTGCCCACGGTTATGTGGCAGATGGGAATTTGATAATATCCGGTTTTAGATAACTTGACACTTGATTCAATTAAAATGCATCAACCGTGTGTGTAGCCGTGATGGTCTCTTTTCGACGGAGTCCGGGAAGTGAACACGGTCTTGTGTTATGTATGAACGTAAGTAGTTTCAGGATCACTTCTAGCTTCTCGACCGTTGTGTTGCTTCTCTTCTCGCTCTTATTTGCGTATGTTAGCCACCACACTTGCTTAGTGCTCGCTGCAGCTCCACCTCATTACCTTATCCTACCCATAAGCTCAAATAGTCTTGATCTCACGGGTGTGAGATTGCTGAGTCCTCGTGACTCACGGATACTTCCAAACTGTTGCAGGTGCCGATGATACCAGTGCAGGTGGCGCAACCGAGCTCAAGTGGGAGCTCGATGAAGATCTTGGTCGTTGTTATGTGTCTTTTCCGAGTGATCAGTAGTGGTGCCCAGTTGGAACGATCGGGGATCTAGCATTTGGGGTTGTCTTCTTTTATTTTGGTTCCATAGTTGGACCTTGATTGTACTCTAGATGATGATTGTTTAACTTGTTATTTATGTGAAGTGGTGATTGTAAGCCAACTCTTTATTGCTTTCTTATTCAGTATATGGGATTGTGTGAAGATTACCCCACTTGCGACTAAACCACCATGCGGTTATGCCTCTAAGTCATGCCTCGACACGTGGGAGATATAGCCGCATCGTGGGTGTTAAAAGTTGGTAATCAGAGCCATCCCGACTTAGGAGCCCCCTGATTGATCGAATCGCTGACGTTGTTCAGTCTAGAACAAAAATGTTTTGAGTCTTAGGATTATATATATCGGAAAGTAGGATTCTTTTTACTCCTCAGTCCCTTCGTCGCTCTGGTGAGGTATCCTGGCATAGAAGTTTTGACTTTCCTATCTTCAAATTTCACTAATTTTTTTAGGATCACGCGGGTATCCTGGGATGGTTTCGATATTCTTGTCACGAGAACATTGTTCTTGGTGCCTCTTGACATTTAGGGGTTGTGGCAGTGTCCCGTGGAGTTGATCTTTGAGGTGTTGTCGTCACAATTTTATCGTTGCAGTTCTGGAATACCTGAGTTCCCCAACATCGAAAATCTCTTTTATGTAGTTGTTGGTGAGATAACCTCGACGCCACCCAGTACTGGGGCGGGAGTTCGGGAGTATTGCCATAACTCATATAACGGATGCTTTTGAAGGTTGAGGTACACGATTTCCGAATGTTTCTTGGTTATGTGTTGACGGATGGATACAGCTGGATGTAGGATTTATTAGTTTGGGTGAGATATTATGCTTCCCCAGTATCCCCAACACCAGATTGCATAACCAGAAAGTTTTGGGAGTTTATAAGTGGGAATTCAAGTAGCTCCTAGAATATCTTCCTGACAGATGCATGATATGGGATTGGGTAAATCTCTATCATATGTATTTGGTCTGGCTTATCTGCAAGCCAAATCCTTTGTTTTGTTTTGAGTTGTAGTATTCGAGTTGCTTCAATGACAAGTGTTGATTCCATACCTTTCCTAAGTGGTGTTCTCATATTTCTATGTGAATACTAATCCTTCATGATAATCGAGATTGTCATGTCAATTCAACCGGCGTGTTTCTCTTCAAGTGGATCCGATCATTTTTTACATCCGCAAGATCAACTCAAAGTCTTCTCAACGTTATTTGTTTCATCCGTCCCAAGTTGCCTTTGTTTCCCGCCCACCCACCCTTTGTTTCTTCAAGGACTCAGATTTCTTATTCCAGTATCCTCTTATTGATGGGAAGCTTCTCCATTCTTTTCCGTCCATGTTCTTATCCGGTGATTCTCAGGAAGATACTAACGGAGCTTCAAGTTTATTATTCTTCGTTCTCTTTTCTTCTCCGGTGGATTAAATTCAAGCTTTGTCGATCATATCTTTTCATCATTTCAAACATTTTCTCATGCCGGTGCACCTCTTAATCATCCACTTCTCGCTATTCAATTGTTCCGGAGTGCTGAAGATATCTCAGAAGATTCAAGTTTCCATTCTCAATTCGCTCAAGTTCTTTTGAGGATGTTATCTCATTCAAGCCGTTTAAATCAACCGATGCAATCTCCCTTTCAAGTAATCGTTTGAAGGTGTTTCTTTTGAGTGGGCCCTAACCCACAGGTCTTTTCCCAGGATCTTACCCGACTCTTCCATTTTCCCAGTGTTACTCTCAAATTCTTCTCCAAGTTTGACGTAAGAACGAATTATCATCAGTCATATGTATTTCTCCAAGATCTGTCAAATTAGTTTCATCGTTGGTTCAACCTTTCTATTTTTCATTCCGGAGGGCCTCAACAATTCATGGTGGTGTTTCTCGTTGTCATTCTTGGATTTTGAAGACCGAAGAAGAGTTCCTCTTAAATTCTTACCCGTTCTTCCAAAGATGCGAAGTTCAAGCTTGATGCCATCCTCTCATAATTGTTTTCAATTGTGAGAATTCTTTTCACCCATGCGGAGCAATTCAGGAGTCTTTTTAGTTTGATTCTACGGAGCCCATCATCTCAGAATTATTCATTCCAGCTTTCAGCTCTCGTTCTCCAAAAATCCTACCAGTGCATCATTCAAATATTCTCTAATCAAGCATCTTTGTTCATTTGCTAATTCTTCCCAGTGTTTCGCTATCTTTTCTTTGATCATTTTTAGTTCTTACGGCGGTTTGTTCAAGGTTCCTCTTCATACGTTATCATATCAGTTCATTCGTTCTTTCCAATCTTACCGGCGGATCATTGAAGTCTTTTCTTAAGATTGCGCTATATCTTTCATAATCCTTCTCAACGAAAATAAGTAGTATGCCAAATCCGTTGCTTATCATCAATTTAAATTGGTGAAGGATGAGCATAACATAATTCTTACTCTTGCTTCATCCAAGTGATTGATTCATTCTTCCGGAGTTTGTTCACGATGAGTAAATTCTTGATTACAAGTGATTCATCTTTCTTTCTGGAGTTGTTCATCATATCAATTTCTCAGTTCTAAGTTGTTCCTCTTTTCTTTTTAGAGTTCCAAGCTCTCTCGATTATCTCGTCGCCAAGCTCCATCTAAGTCAGTGCAAGGCTTCACCTTGTGTTTTCAACTTCTCTTTCTTTCTATCATCCTTTTATTACTGGCATTCTTCTTGGAGCTTTTTCATGGTGGTTCATTAATGATTAATTCATTCTCGAAGTGTTCTTCAAGCTTCTTGTTTGAGGAGTTCAAGCATTCTTCATCTTGCATTCCGAAGTGCAATTTTTCTACCTTATCTTTTGAGGTGGTGTTATGTCACTCTTGACAATTTCCTTCATGTTTCATGATTCACAAGTTGTCTGGAATGACATATTTTAAACCCATCATTTTCAATTTGTTCATGAGATCCTTGCAACCCATCAATCTTTTCATTGGAGTTATCTTGGGTTAAATTTCACTTAAAGCTTTCCCTAAGGATTGCTGTTATTTATGGTGCTTATAAATGACCCAAGTTTTTCATTTATCCTCCCGGTGAAAATAAGGTTCTAGTCTACTTGTTGATATCAATCCAATCTATTGTTTCCGTTTGTGGCAGGATTTCACCTCAAGTTTTCAGATGTTTTCCTTGTTTATCTCGTTTCTACCAGAGTGGTTTCAATTACTTCTTGTCCTTTGTGCTCGCCATTCATAGATTTGCAACCTCCAAGGTTCACATGGTGTTCCTTGTTCCTCTTTTCCAACGGAGTGTTTTCAACTTTGTTCATCTTCGTTGCATTCTTTCTTTCAATTTGTCCAATCTCTCAAGGTTCTTTGGTTTCACTCATTTGTCAAAGAAGCAACTTAGTTCTACCTCTTCTCTTCCTCTTCCGTTTCCTCCGGTGCCATCCTAGATCTCGCGAGGAGATCATCTTGTAGTGGTGGAGTGTTGTGATGCCCCAAGACCGGCGCTCCAGATGCCTTCCATGGATTGCGAGATTCCTCGTGTGATTTGTTTGGTTCGTTGCATTTATCATTGCATCATTAGCATTGTATCATGTCATCTTGCAACCCATTTTAAAACTCAACTAAATAAATTGCATGGATCTTCGGTCCATTTAAACCGTGGGAATTCACATGGTGATTCTCTTTATAACATATATGTCGGCGTTCTGGGAACGGGGGTCCCCAGACTTGCCTGCCTGCGGCCTGCGGCGTGGCTCAAAGGGGGGCCCAACACGGCCCATCTTCACCAACACAGACCCAAGACCCTCGCGAGGGGCAAGCCTCGCGGGGCGGACGACGCAGAGCTTCCTTAGGCACGGCCTCATCAGGCAGGCTCGCGAGGAGGCGGAGAGATCAAGGCGGGTAACCTCATGAGGTGCCCGTGACGCAAGCCGTGACGACCAAAGGCGCCAGGCGGGTGCCAGCCCGCGCAGCGTCCTCCTTTCCTCTTTGGTGCAAAGGGAGCAAGCGCAGCCGCGGAGTACCGAGGCATCAAGCAAAGGTTGCCATTTCGGTGCAACAAGACCAAGACTAGGAGGACTGCAAGACGGAGGTCATTGTGGAGCCCAAGATAGCGTCACCACCAGAGCTTTGTGCAGGCGAAGACTACTTTTGTCAGGATAGCTAGTACTAGCTGCCCCCCTTCAAATTAGCCCGCCATTGTTGGCTCCCTTCCCGCTCGATATTTGGGAAGAGGACCAGGGCCTCTATAAATAGGACCAGCCGCCCCCAGGGGAGAGGGGCATCAACAATCGGAGAGAGAGAGGAGGGTGACCGAACTCCTCCCAGCAGTTCATCGCCCCAGCCAAGAGCAGACCGTCGCGAGGCTGTTCTTCCTTGTATTGTTCATCATCATCAGCCCAAGAGGCAATCCACCACACCACACACTGGAGTAGGGTATTACACCACAACGGTGGCCTGAACCAGTATAAACCCTGTGTCATTCGTGTTGTTCTTTCCATAGCTTAGATCTTAGCGAGGCGGAGGGGTGCAAGTAGGTAGGAGGCGAAATCTCCGCGCGCACCCCAGTGTTCGAATCTCAAGGGTCTGCCGGAACCCGAAATCCGACATTTGGCGTGCCAGGTAGGGGTGCACCGGAGTTTTCTCTTCCGCCACCGCCACGGCCTGCCTCGCGATGAGTAGCGCGTCGCCTGCTCTGGCCGCCGGCGCCAACACGGGGGTCAGGGGGCTCCGAGCCCTGGCCCCAGCCCTGCAACGGGTACGGTGGCCGGACAAGTTCAGGCCAACGACGCCACCGCGCTACGGCGGCGCGACAGATCCGCTGGCCTTCTTGCCGGCGAGCGAGGAGGCCCCCCTCGAAGCTGGAGGTGATGATGGGGTCATGGCCAACTGGCTCCCCATGGCCCTCACCGGCGCTCCGCGCCCATGGCTGCTCCACCTGCCGGCAACCTCCATTGCCTCTTGGGAAGAGCCCCGCAGCCTCTTCCTCGCCCATCGCGCTGCACCAACACCCCCGGTCGTCGCGGTCCTCCTGGGCGGCTCGCAGGCGCCGCCTACAAGTAACCACGTGAAGCCGTTCATCCGCCGGGTCAGCGCCGCTTCCACGCGACAGGGGACTCTCTCGGACCGGGCGACGTCCAAGGCCGGCCTGACCTTTAGCTCGGAGGACCACCCCTCCAACTCGGCCTGCTCGGGTGCGCTCCCCATGCTGTGGAGCCCACCATCTGCCAGGTGGCCGTCACCAGAACTCTCATCGATGGCGGTGTGGGCCTCAGCGTGCTCTCGGTCGAGGCCTTCAACCTCCTCTGCATACCCCTGGAACAGCTGCAACCCAGCCGGCCCTTCTCAGGCGTTGGGGGCGGATCATCCAGCTCCTTGGGACAGATCTGGCTCCCAGTAACCTTCGGCACCTACAACAACTTCCGCACGGAGCTGGTCGACTTCGACATCGCCCCCATCGGCCTCCTCTACAACGCCATCCTCGGCTACCCAACGCTGGCCCAGTTCATGGCCGCGACGCACCTGGCGTACAACCTCATGAAGATGCCCGGGAGCAGCGGTGTCCTCACCGTGCACGGGGACACCGGAGACGCGCTGCGGGTACTCAAGCTCGCCTTCAAGACGGCGGCGTCGGCACAGCCCGCCGGCTTGGAGACCCCCGAGCCCAAGGGGGCTGCACCCCCCAAGAAGAAACAGTTGTTCACCCAAGATAAGGCAGAAACCAAGCAGATACCCGTCGATGAGGACGGGTCCACCAACGCCACTTTCACCATAGGCGCCAACCTCGAACCCGAGCAGGAGGAGGCCCTGGTCGGGTTCCTGCACGCAAACAAGAAGGTATTCGCTTGGGAGCCTGATCAGTTGGCAGGGATCCCTAGGAGTGTAATCGAGCATCACCTCAACGTGTGCCCCAACGTGCGCCCTGTGAAGCAGAAGGCCAGGCGGCAGTCCACAGAAAAGCAGGCCTTCATCGTCCAAGAGACCCGCAAATTAGAAGCCGCTGGGGTCATTCGCGAGGTCCGATACCCGGATTGGTTGGCCAACCCTGTCGTTGTGCCAAAGAAGGGAGGGAAAGAGCGCATGTGTGTCGACTTCACCAACCTCAACAAAGCATGGCCGCAAGATCTGTTCCCGCTCCCCCGCATTGACCAGATCGTTGATTCCACCGCGGAATGCGACCTGCTATGCTTCTTGGATGCCTTCTCTTGGTATCACCAGATCAAGATGGTGGTAGAAGACGTCGAAAAGACAACCTTCCTAACCCCGTGTGGGGTGTACTGCTACACATGCATGCCATTCGGGCTGCGCAACGCAGGGGCGACCTTTCAGCGGCTGATGCACATCACCTTGGGCCCGCAGCTCGGGAAGAATGTTGAAGCTTACGTCGATGACATTGTGGTAAAGTCTCGGAAGGCCAGGACCCTGATACAAGACCTGGAGGAAACCTTCACGAGCCTCAACGCAGTGAACCTACGGCTCAACCCAGAGAAGTGTGTGTTCGGAGTCCCCTCGGGCAAGCTCTTGGGTTTCCTTGTGTCCCACCGAGGCATCGAGGCTAACCCAAAAAAGGTCAAGGCGGTGGAAGACATGAGCCCGCCAAAGACCCTCAGAGAAACGCAGAAGCTCATTGGGCGCGTGACCACGCTAGGGCGCTTCATCTCCAAGTTGGGGGAACGAGCGCTGCCCATCTTCCAGCTAATGAAGAAAAAGGGGCCCTTTGAGTGGACTAAAGAGGCCGACAAGGCGTTCCAGGATCTCAAGAGATACCTGACCAGCCCGCTGGTCATGGTGGCTCCACGCCCTCAAGAGCCCCTGGTGCTTTACCTCGCCGCCACTCCCTACTCCGCCAGCGCGGCCCTGGTGGCGGTTAGAGAGGAGCGTCGAATCAGAATCGCAGCAGAAGCCCAGGACAAGGCAAAACAAGAACAAGGAAGGCCCACAGGAACCGCCACCGTGGCTGAGGAGGATTAGCCGCCGCAGAGGAGTGCACCGAAGGCGGAAGAGGCCCCTCTCCCAGATGGCCAGCTTCAGGAGGCCTCATCGCCTCAAGAGGCGCCACGGTCTCCGAAGGGAGCCGCCAGCACTGACGCACCCAACCTCGTTGAGCACCCGGTGTACTTCGTCAGCACGGTGTTGCGGGATGCGAGGGTGCGGTACCCCATGCCTCATAAACTCCTCCTCGCGCTACTGGTGGCCTCGCTCAAGCTGCGGCACTATTTTCAGGGTCACCCCATCAAGGTCGTCTCGTCATACCCCCCGGAGAGAGTGCTCAGGAGCCCTAACTCAGCTGGAAGGGTCGCTGAGTGGAACATAGAACTGCAAGTGTTTCAGCTCGAATTCAGCACGACCAGAGTCATCAAGGGAGCAGCGTTGGCGGATTTTGTGGCAGAATGGATGGAGGCACCAGGCCTCAAGGCCAGCGAGGATCGGTCCCTCTCCCCGGGAAGCGAGGCGCCAGAAGGCTGGGTCATGTATTTCGATGGGGCGTTCTCTAGGCATGGCGCAGGGGCTGGGGCGGTGCTTATATCGCCCACTCAGGACAAGCTCTACTACGCCGTGCAGCTCTGTTTCCAGCGAGGTGAAAAGGTCTCCAACATCATAGCGGAGTATGAAGGTTTAATAGCAGGCTTGAAGGATGCAGCTGCCCTGAGGGTGAAACGCCTCACCATCCAGGGCGATTCGCAGCTCCTTGTCAATTTCTCCAACAAGGTGTACGAGCCGAAAGATGAGCACATGGAAGCCTACCTTGCGGAGGTCCGCAGGATGGAGAAGCAGTTCTGTGGTTGGAGTTGCAGCATGTGCCCCGTGGCACCAATCAGGAGGCCGACGACATCGCTAAATGGGCGTCCAGGCGGTTACCTCAGGAGCCTGGCGTTTTTGAGGAGCGGCTCTTCAAGCCCTCAGCCCTGCCGTCATTGTCAAACACGGCTCAGCCTCGGGAGGAGCTCCCCCAGCCACCTGCCTCAGGAGCTCCGGCCTGTGGCCCGGCCTCAGGAGCACGCCTGCTCCTGATGATGGAACCTCAGGAGAGATGCTAGATCATGGAGCTCCGGAGTTACTTAACACAAGGGACCCTGCCGGAGAAGGAGGAGGAAGCAGAGCGAGTGGCACGCCAGGCCACGGCATACTGCATCAAGGATGGAGAGCTCTACCAGAAGTGACCAAACGATGTGTCCCTGCGCTGCATCTCTAGGGAGCAAGAGAAGGAACTACTAGAAGATATACACGGTGGAGACTGTGGACATCATTCATCATCATGGACCCTCGTCGGCAAGGCATTCCGCAGTGGGTTTTATTGGCCCACCGCACTCAACGACGCCGTCGAACTAGTGAAAGCATGTGAGGCCTGCCAGTTCCACGCCAAGCAGATCCATCAGCCAGCAGGAGGCCTGCAGAGTATACCCCTTTTATGGTCATTCGCAGTCTGGCGGCTGGACATCTTGGGCCCGTTTCCTCGGGCGCCTGGGGGCTACCGCTACCTCTACGTCGCCGTGGACAAGTTCACGAAGTGGGCTGAAGTAGAGGCTGTCCGCACCATTCCTGCGGGTTCCGTGGTCAAGTTCATCAAGGGCATCGTGAGCCGGTTCGGGGTGCCGAACCGCATCATCACGGACAACGGTTCGCAGTTCACCAGTAACCTCTTCAAAACATACTGTGCTAACCTTGGAACGCAGATATGCTATGCTTCGGTGGCGCACCCCCGAAGCAACGGCCAGGCCGAGCGAGCCAACGCTGAGGTCCTGAGGGGCCTCAAGACCAGGACGTTCAAGAAGAAGCTGGAGGCCTGCGGCAGAGGTTGGTACGACGAGCTTCAGTCCGTGTTGTGGTCTATCCGCACAACCGCGACCAAGCCGACTGGAGAGACCCCATTCATCCTGGTCTACGGAGCCGAAGCGGTCCTCCCTCACGAGGTCAGACGTCGCTCCACGCGGGTCCTGGCGTTCGACGAGGCGCAGCAGGACGCCATGCGGGGGATGGACCTCGTGCTGGGGGAGGAACGTCGCCAAGAAGCCACGCTGCGAGCGGCGAGGTACCAACAGGCACTGCGGCGATATCACTGCCGCAACATCTGCACCAGAACTCTCGAGGTAGGAGACCTCGTGCTCAGGCGGGTTCTCTACAGGGAGGGGCTGCACAAGCTCTCTCCCATGTGGGAGGGCCCGTTCAAAGTTGTTCATGTTTCCAGGCCCGGCTCCGCGCGCTTGGAGACTCAGGAGGGGGTGCCGGTCCAGAACGCATGGAACATCCAGCACCTCCGGAGGTTCTACCCCTAAAAAGGCCCAGAGCCTGTGAAGAAGGCGAATGCCTGTGAAGCTGTCGCATTTTGGAAAAGGCCCAGAGCCTGTGAAGAAGGCGAATGCCTGTGAAGCTGTCGCGTTTTGGAAAAGGCCCAGAGCCTGTGAAGAAGGCGAATGCCTGTGAAGCTGTCGCGTTTTGGAAAAGGCCCAGAGCCTGTGAAGAAGGCCAATGCCTGTGAAGCTCGCCGCCCGTGACACTCTCACGTAATAATGAGTTGGGGCTGTACACGCCCCGGAGTCTCAGGAGCTCCGGCCTCAGGCCCTGGGGATCCCTCCCACGCCCAGTGGCAGCACTTAGCTCTGCGCTGGTGAGAAGACGTCGAAGACTAGATTAGGTGCCGGACGCGGCTTTTCATTTGCTTTCCGCAGTTGGCTTGTTCCTTCTCATTCGAAGTTTTATTGAAGTTGTTGTCGTCTTTGGCTTGTGGTTCTTCGACTTTTCACTCTCCTGCCTCGATTTCTCTTATGTAAGGCCTCGCGAGGGGGGGGGGGACTGCCAAGCGTCCTCACGAGTGTTCCCGTCCTAGTCGTTCAAGGGGTTCGCGACCTGGGTCCATTACAGGAGCACCCCTCCAGTCCGTGCCCCACGGGCATCGCGACACGAACACAGGGCCTGGGTCGGTCGCCCCCCCATGGCTGGGGCCGGGAACTATCCACACGCGGGCACGTAGCCGGAAGGCACGATAACGGAAGCAAAACGATGATTAACAGCAACAACCCAAACACGCCCCCGCGGGGCTCCACACTACTGTCTTTTTTACGCGGGAAAAAAGGAAAAGAAAGAACAGCTCAGGCGCAGCTCGCCTCACACCGGCCTGCAGGGAAGACTCGAGCTGCCTCCGGGGCTCAGGCAGACTCCCTCTCGCGCTTCACCGGGGCGCGACGGCGGGTGGACACGCTACCACCTCCCAAGCAGATGCGACGGCGTCGAGGCTGACCGCGGCCACCGCTGGAAGAGTCGCCGCCTAAAGAAGAACCGGAGAAGCTTGGGGAACCCCGAGCACCGCCAGTCACGCGAGCGCTGTCTTCTCCATCGTCGCTGGAGCTGGGCTCCCGGCCGCGGTCGTCGTCCTCGGGGCAGCACCCTGCGCGGTGACCATCTTCCCCAAACACCCTCACGTAGAGGGTGGCATCACCGTCAAACTTGAAGTGCAGGGTGCAACGACGGCTCAGGCCACGTGCGCGGGCAAACATTTGCCAACCCCGGGCCAGGGCCAGGCTCCCGGCTGTGGAGACCTCCAGCGAAGCCCATGAGGCCCGGCTGCAGCAGCCTTCGGCCTGAAGCTAGAGGCCGCCCGGAGCGCCGGCCGGGAACTCGCCGAGGAGGAAGCGAGGAAGCGGAAGCCGGGTGCTAGTCGGCTCCGCCGACCACATGACGAACTCCGGTAGCACCTCTGCAGTGCGAAAGCGCGGCCTAGGGGGATGCGCGACCGGAGCGCGCCCCCCGGCCACAGCAATCCGCCCGTCGCCGCGCTGGAAATCGTCCCCATGGCCGTGGGGAGCTGCCGTGGTGGCCACAGGATGTTTGTGAGGGCGCCCTCGGCCGCACTTGGGCGGGGGAGAGGCAGGCTCAGCCTGGTGAGCCTTCCCCTTCTCTGCAGCCGAGAACCTCCTTGACGGGGCCATGAAGAAGAAGGAGAAGCAAGGGGGGATGAATTGGAAGGGCGTGCGCTGTTCCGTACTTATGGCCGGCGAAGGCCAACCGTCGGCCTCCACGATCGCAGGTAATCATGACCCGCTTTGCATGCAGGGACTTTTCCAATCCGTGCAGTTGCCGAGGCGCCATGGGGAAGTGGAGACGCCCACGTCCAATCAACCGCCACACGGCGCCCAAGGCCGCAGGCAGTTAGGGCCCGTGGCGCTTCGCTCTTGCCCTTCCGCCTTCCTGCACGGCCAAGTCCGGGCGCGCCTCGGGCCCGGGGGCTACTGTCGGTGTTCTGGGAACAGGGGTCCCCAGACTTGCCTGCCTGTGGCGTGGCTCAAAGGGGGGCCCAGCACGGCCCATCTTCACCAACACAGACCCAAGACCCTCGCGAGGGGCCAAGCCTCGTGGGGCGGACTACGCGGAGCTTCCTCAGGCACGACCTCATCAGACTGGCTCGTGAGGAGGCGGAGAGATCAAGGCGGGGTACCTCATGAGGTGCCCGTGACGCAAGCCGTGACGACCAAAGGCGCCAGGCGGGTGCCAGCCCGCGCAACGTCCTCCTTTCCTCTTTGGTGCAAAGGGAGCAAGCGCAGCCGCGGAGTACCGAGGCATCAGGCAAAGGTTGCCATTTCGGTGCAACAAGACCAAGACCAGGAGGACTGCAAGACGGAGGTCATTGTGGAGCCCAAGACGGCGTCACCACCACAGCTTTGTGCAAGCGAAGACTACTTTTGTCAGGATAGCTAGTACTAGCTGTCCCCCTTCAAATTAGCCTGCCATTGTTGGCTCCCTTCCCGCTCAATATTTGGGAAGAGGACCAGGGCCTCTATAAATAGGACCAGCCGCCCCCACGGGAGAGGGGCATCAACAATCGGAGAGAGAGAGAGAAGGGTGACTGAACTCCTCCCAGCAGTTCATCGCTCCAGCCAAGAGCAGACCCTCGCGAGGCTGTTCTTCCTTGTATTGTTCATCATCATCAGCCCAAGAGGCAATTCACCATACCACACACTGGAGTAGGGTATTACACCACAACGATGGCCCGAACCAGTATAAACCCTGTGTCATTCGTGTTGTTCTTTCCATAGCTTAGATCTTAGCGAGGCGGAGGGGTGCAAGTAGGTAGGAGGCGAAATCTCTGCGCGCACCCCAGTGTTCGAACCTCAAGGGTCTGCCGGAACCCGAAATTCGACAATATACTCCCATTATTATTAGGGAGCTATAATAAATATTCCATTCGTATGGAATCAACCCAAACAAACTTGCATTTTAAATCTCTTCTATTTCCAGATTTTAGAGTCCTTATCTCATCTCTTTTGCCCTCCATTTAAATTGCTCCCAAATTCAAATAGTTTCAGTGTTATTCAAACTTATTTGAATTTGTATATTCTAAACTCTCTTTGAAAATTTTTCTCATTAAATCCTCTATATTTTTCTGTCTCGAGGAAAATATGTCACGTGTGGGAATTCCACTCCTACCCTTCCATTCTTTTCCTCTAAGTTTTTCCTATTTAAAAAAATTAAAAAAGGAAAGAATTTGGAGGGAGAGAGAGCAGCACAGCCAGTCCCCGTGCTCCCCTCAGCCCCCAGGCTGGCCCATTCATTTTCCTCCTAAGGCCCAAGGCCCAACCAGCTCTAACCCTAGGCCCCGACCCTCTCCATCGATCTCTCCCTCTCCCTCCCCTGCTCGTTCCCACCAGAGCCGCCAGGAGAGGATCCCGATCCCCATTTCCCTCCAGCGCTCCCACGACCCCCACTGTCCCTCATCTCCTCCTCTAGCGCCGCCAGCCTCGCACACACACACACGCAGGCTGCAAATCCCGCTCGCGCCTGATCTCCTCGCCCGCTTTCTCGTGTACTCAACACCCCCGCCTCGTCAGCTCCGCCGGCGGATCCCGCCAGCCGTCAGCCTCAAGCTCGGCCGTGTCGCCGCCGTCCAGGACCACCATGCGCCCCATGCTCCTCTCCAACTCCGGCCTCGTCCAGGCTATCCCGCCTTTGCCTGCTGGTTTAGTGAGGCCATGCCTCCCCTCTGCGTCTCCTCCTCGCCTCAACCTCCAAGTCCGACGACATCCTCAGGATCTGCGGTGGCGACCTCAGCCTCCTCTGCTTCGCCCTCTCGCTAGAGAACACATCGCCGCGTCTCCTTCACCTCCTGCCCGAGGCCCCTGCATCAGCCCTTGGTAGCCACCGTTCCTTGCTGGTGGTCCCATCGCCCCGCCACACCACCTCTGCTTGGAATCGCCACTATCCTTGCTAGCTCCGCGTCCGTGCCGCTGCTGCTGGTTGGCTACGGAATGCTCCTTTCCTCAACTCGGGTCAGCACCGACCCGACCCCGACTGCACAACCACTGAACCAGGAACACCAACGACATCTTCGGGGTTTTTTCCAAGTCCCATTCCGATAAACGTATATGCAACACCGACGTCCACGAGCACATCCTGCTAGGCGTCCACTCCGACCACATCAAGCCTGCAAGTCCGAAGACCCCAAGTACCCCAACGCCGACGACCCTCAAGTTCGTCCACATGGTGACACGCCAAGTACCTTTAACGCTGTCAGATGTGGGGTTCCGGCAAACCCTTTAGGTTCGAACACTGCAGTGCGCGCGAAGTCTTTCCTTCCTACCGATCTACGCCCTAGCTCGCTAAGATCTCGCGGACGAACTCGACGAACTCGCAACATAGAAAGACACGAGGTTTATACTGGTTCGGGCCACCGTTGTGGTGTAATACCCTACTCCAGTGTGGTGGTGGTGGATTGCCTCTAGGGCTGATGATGAACAGTACAAGGGAAGAACAGCCTCCTGAGGTTGAGGTGTTCTTGTGAGTAGGCTCTCGGTCGGGTTGGAACGAGCTAAGATGAGATGAGATGCCCCTAGTATGGTGGCTAGCTCTTCTTATATAGGCCCTGGTCCTCCTCCCAAATATCGAGTGGGAAGGGAGCCAACAAGGGCGGGACAATTTGAAGGGGGACAGCTAGTACAAGCTATCCTGACAAAAGTGGTCTTCGCCTGCGAAAAGCTCTGGTGGTGATGCCATCTTGGGCTCCACGATGACCTCCGTCTTGCCGTCCTCCTGGCCTTGGTCCCGTTGCACTGATATAGCAACATTTGCCTGATGCCTCGGTGTTCTTCGCCTGCGCTGGCTTCCTTAGCACCAAAGAGAAAACAAGGAAGCTGCGCGCGCTGGCGCCCGCCTGGTGTCGTGCCTTATGCCTCACGTCACGAGAGCCTCGTGAGGTTTGCTCCGCCTTGATATCTACGCTCCTCGTGAGCCTGCCTGGCTAGGCTACTCCAGAGGAGGTCTTGCGTCGTCCGCCTCGCGAGGCTTGGACCCTCGCGAGGGTCTTGGATGCTTTGTTGGTGAAGATGGGCCGTACGGCCTGCTGGCTTAGCCACGCCGTGGGCCGCAGGCAGGCAAGTCTGGGGACCCCCGTTCCAAGAACACCGATAGTAGCCCCTGGACCCAAGGTGCGCTCGGGCTTGGCTTCGCGGCGAAGCCAAGGGCCAAGTACGGAGCGCCGCGGCCCCCCAAAGCCTGCGGCCTTGGTTGATGCGTGGCAGTTAATTGGACGTGGGTGTCTCCGCTTGCCCATGCTTCCTCGGCAACTGCACGACTTGACAAGTCCCTGCGACATGCAAGGAAAACCATCATTACCTGCGATGGTGGGAGACGCCGGTTGGCCTTCTCTTTCTATAAAGGGGATGGGGGCGGAGCCCCCGTTACCCATCTCTTCCTCGCTTGCTTGCTTCTTCCTCCTTGTTCCACTGCTGACAACAATGGCGCCCATCAGAAAGTTTTCTACTGAAGAGAAAGGAAAGGCTCCCCATGATGATCCGGGGCCTCTTCCTTCGAAGAAAAGGTAGATCCATCACCGTGATGAAGCGGCGATGCAGGTGGTGTTGAGGCCTTGGTGCGAGCGGCCTCCTCCGGGGTACCCGCTGCCCTCGTACGCCCGAGCCGAGGGCTCGGGAGGACGAAGTGATGAGCAGCGCCACCCATGCCGCATCCGGGGTCGCCGCGCCACGGTGACACGTGCCGTCGCCCCTGGGGTTCACGCCGCGGACTCCTTGCGCGAGTTGGTGTCGTGGGCGCCGATGCCAACAAGCTCCTAGATCCGCTTCCCATGGTTCTTCTCTGTTGTGATGCCGCCGAGGGGGCCTCTCGAGCTCTGGCTACAGCATGCCGATTACAGCGCTGCGATGACCGTAGCGGAGATCGAAGCGGTCCCCACCGGCAAGATCTTCATGACTCACGGCTGGGGCGAGATCGCGCGGGTCTCCCGTGTGAGGGGCGCCCTCGCGATCCACTTTGAGTACGACGGTGTCTCCACGCTCTTCTTCAAGGTCTTTGGTGCTGAGGGCCGCCACCTAGAGTGCTGCTCCGGAGAGGAGCGTGAGGCTGACGAGCGTCCCGCTCGCGACCACTCTAGCAACAGCAACCCTTGGGAGTCCAGCAGCTCTTCTGAGCTCTATGAGACTCCGGAGATGAGCGATGACAGCTATGCGCCTCCGAGCACTCGCCGCACTCGGAGCAGAGCTGTGGCGTCTGGTCGTCACTGCCGCTGATCTGGATGGGGTTGGCACCGGCCTCCCGTGGCCCACTGTTGATGATGGTGTCCACCACGGAAGGATGTAGATAGGATTCCCCTTAGTATCAGCTTTTGTTTCGTGCGAAGAATCATGAATTACCCTGTGGGTGCATGTAAGGGTCCGTAACGTCTTTTGTGCTTATCTTCCTTGTTATGAAAATTTGGTGAACGCATGTCCCGTTAAGGCTCGGCCCCCCTTTCTTTCCTCGCGATAGCTTGTTGCTCCACGCTGACAGGTCCCGATCCCTAGGCAGGCTACAGCCGTCGCTGGTATGCCAGGTCACGTGCCGTGGTCAAGGCCAGGAGGTGTGTGGCCCGAGGTCCAGTAAGAGCCCCTTAGGCGCGATGCTCAGGAGGCCCCCCTTAGCGCTCAAGCAGCCATGGTAAGGTGAGAAAGGGAGTTGACGTGGCCGCAACGGGGTCACGGCAAGGCGTGAGTGACCATTAGGCCCAAACATTTAGCCGATTCGAGTGCGAGACTTATCTTGTTGATCTCGTGGAAACTCCTGACGTTGCGCTAGGGCTTCGCGCCTGCTTGTGCGGCATAGCTAGGCCGGCCCTTACGAGTATCCCTCCCCTCACGCTCTCCTTAGTGTTCTACGTCCTCAGGTCCCGGCCCTCGAGCTAGCTCAGCCGCCGCTGGTATGTCAGGTCGCGATGCCGTGGTCAAGGTCAGGGGGTGAGGGTTGGAGAGCCAGTAAGAGCTCCTGAGTCGCGATGCTCAGGAGCCCCCCTTTTAACGCGCAAGCGAATTGCACGAGAGAAAAGGAGACTTGAGGTGCCGCCTTCCATCCTCCCCGCGGGGTCCCTATGGACAGGCACAAGAAGAACATGATTTTTCGTTACAGCCATCAGTGTAACACCCCGGATATGACTTTCCCAATTTGTACTCCAACTCTTGCCGTTTCCGGCGTTAAGTTATTTTATTTTCTCGGGTTCGGGTTTTTGTCTCCATGTGTTGTTGTCGTTGTCATGCATCTCATATCATGTCATCATGTGCATTGCATTTGCATACGTGTTCATCTCATGCATTCGAGCATTTTTCCCGTTCTCCGTTTTGCATTCCGGCGCTTCGTTCTCCTCCGGTGGTCATTTCTAGCTTTCTTTCGTGTGTGGGGATTAAACATTTCCGGATTGGACTGAGACTTGCCAAGCGGCCTTGGTTTACTACGGGTAGACCGCCTGTCAAGTTTCGTATCATTTGGACTTCGTTTGATACTCCAACGGTTAGCCGAGGGACCGAAAAGGCCTCGTGTGTGTTGCAGCCCAACACCCTTCCAATTTGGCCCAAAACCCACCTAAACCTGCTCCATCATCTAGAGTGTTCGATCACGATCGCGTGGCCGAAAACCGCACCTCATTTGGACTCTCCTAGCTCCCTCTACCTATAAATATAGCCTCCTCCCCGAAATTTTCGGATCAAGTCGACCCTAACCCTAGCTCCCCGCTCCTCTCAGCACGCCGGACGTGTCCGCCGGCGCCGGACAACGTCTGCCGCCCACGCCCTCTCAGCGATCGCCACGTGGCGCGCCGCCGCCTCCCACCGCGCCAGCCCACGGGGCCTGACTGCGGCCCTCCCGGCCTGAGTCCCCGCGCCGCTTCGCCCGCCTCCTCGCCGCCCGAGCGCCGCCCGCGCTGCGCCGCCTCCGCCTCGTTGCCACCATGTGCCGCCACCTTGCCGGCGCTGCGTCCCGCCGCCCGCTGCCATCAACGCCGGCCCACTCCGGCGCCGCAAGCCGCAAGCCGCCGCCCCGCCACTCGCCGTCTCGGCGCCATCTGCCGCCTCCCGGAGCCAGATCCGGCCGCCCCCGCCGGAGTCCGGCCGCTCCCCGGCCTCCCTCGCCCCGTTCGGACCTCGCCGTCGCCGGAGAAGACAGATCCGGCCTCGACCCGTCGGAGTTGACTTTTTTCGCGAGGTGGTTTTTCTTCTAAGTCCCAAAATCCCAGATCCATGTGCTCCTGTTCATCGTGTCGTATCTCCGCATCCGTAACTCCGTTTTTGGCATATAGCATATCAAAATGTTCATCTCAGAGAGTACATCATTTCATTCCATTGCATCATTTTCATTTGAGTTCATCTTGATGCCCGAAATGCTGTTAGAAGAGGGCTACTTGAGATAATTGTCAGATCTGCTACTCCATTTGCATATTTGTCATTTTTGCCATGATTATTGTGTGCATGTTATGCCCATGAGCTCTACATATGTTTTGATAAGGGTTTTGCCATCTTCCCAGAGGTGCAACCCATGTATTTTTCTGATGTGTGTGGTCACTAGTGCAAGCTTGCGAAGTGAGGCACTTGGTAGTGCTGATTTCAGGGACTTAGCAATTCCACTAAGTCCTTGGGCTGTTTATTTCATATGGCCATATGTTCATGTTGTTTCCTAGTGATCCGTGCCTCTTTTGAGGATGATCAGTAAGGATGTTTTGTTAATCTTGTAGTGATCTATCCGTCCATGTCTTTGTTTGCAATTATGGAGCAACCTAGCTTGAGTCAATCGAGCTTTACTTTTGCTACTTTGTGAATCTGGGCAGATTGTCAACTTGTTTGCAATTTTGCCGATGATGTTGTAGTTGACCCGTGCATGCTATGCTATTGTTCTTGCCATATCTAGCTTGCATTTTGTGTGTTATTGATAGATGTATGCTTAGTTTATCATGACTTGCTCCGTAGTGAGTGCATCAAGCTCGTAAACAGGCCTACTTGATATCTGTTTTCAGCATGCTCCAGTTTTCACTAAGTCTGTGATCTGATTATGTTTTTTCCATGTTCACATGCTTGCAATTGTATTTTGTGATCCCTTTTGGCTCAAGGTCACTAACGGACTTTTGTTAAGCTCTTTGAGTATCTCCATGCCATGCTTTACTTTGCCATGTTCAGGTCATGTAGCATGTAGTTTTGTTTCTCCGAAGAGGGCTACCTGATTTGAAATTCCAGACAAGTGTTAATTTCACTAAGTCTGAAATCTGTTTGCCATATGCATTTTTGCCATGCTTGTTTGAACCTGTTAATGGATGATTTGGCCGTAGCTCAGTGCTAGACTTTTGTTAAGCATCATGAATGCATCCCTACCAAGTATTTTGTTGTCATGTTTGGGTGCTTTAGCATGTTCATCTCATTGCGTTTAGATGGATACTTGCTGTAAATCGTAGACCGGTGTCATATTTGTTTTGCTTGCCATTTCCAAACCGTAACTTCGTTTCCGACGTTCTTTATATCGTTTTCAAGCGATTTCATCTCATCTTTCCAGTGGCACACTTGGATTTCCAAGTTGAGGCCAGGTTCATGCATTTCTTGTCACATCTCGCATATGCATCCCGCATTGCATATCATCGTTGCATCATGTTGTTTGAGCTTTGCACGTGGTTGATTGTATCCTTGTTGCTTGTTGTCTTGTTTGGGTGGAGTCGGGAGATGAGTTCGCTAACGAGGAGCCCGTTGAGTTTGCTTTCGAGGATCCGGTCAACTCTGACAACTGTGCATGCAATATGATCATACCCTCGAAATCACTACTATCTTTGTTATGCTAGATTGCTTGCTCTTTTGTTATGCCATTGCTACGATGCCTACCATTTGCTTTCAAGCCTCCCAAATTGCCATGTCAAACCTCTAACCCACCATGTCCTAGCAAACCGTTGATTGGCTATGTTACCGCTTTGCTCAGCCCCTCTTATAGCGTTGCTAGTTGCAGGTGAAGGTTGGAGGCCGTTCCTTGTTGGAACATTTATTTACTTGTTGGGATATCACTATTTTATCTTGTTATCTTAATGCATCTATATACTTGGTAAAGGGTGGAAGGCTCGGCCTCTCTCCTAGTGTTTTGTTCCACTCTTGCTGCCCTAGTTTCCGTCATATCGGTGTTATGTTCCCGGATTTTGCGTTCCTTACGCGGTTGGGTTATAATGGGAACCCCTTGATAGTTCGCCTTGATTAATGATTTTCCAGCAATGCCCAACCTTGGTCTTACCATTTGCCACCTAGCCTCTTTTCCCTTGGGTTTCCGGAGCCCGAGGTTCATCTTATTTAGCCCCCCCGGGCTAGTGCTCCTCTGAGTGTTGGTCCAACCGAGCGATGTCCGGGGCTACCAGGGGCAACTCTGGGCTGGCCTAACCGACGTCTGGCTCATCTGAGTGTGCCCTGAGAACGAGATATGTGCAGCTCCTATCGGGATTTATCGGCACATTCGGGCGGTGTTGCTGGTCTTGTTTTAACCTGTCGAAGTGTCTTGAAGAACCGAGATACCGAGTCTGATCGGAACGTCTTGGGAGGAGGTCTATTCCTTCGTTGACCGTGAGAACTTGTCATGGGCTAAGTTGGGACTCCCTTGCAGGGATTTGAACTTTCGAAAGCCATGCCCGCGGTTATGGGCAGATGGGAATTTGTTAATGTCCGGTTGTAGATAACTTGAACCTTAACTTAATTAAAATGAATCAACTGAGTGTGTTACCGTGATGGCCTCTTCTCGACGGAGTCCGGGATGTGGACACGGTGTTGGAGTAATGCTTGCGCAGGTTGTCCTTTAGTTTCTCGCTCGCGCTTTGCCTCCTCTTCTCGCTCTCTTTTGCGAACAGGTTAGCCACCATATTTGCTAGTCGCTTGCTGCAGCTCCACATATATATTTACCTTGCCTTACCTATTTGAGCTTAAATAGTCTTGATCGCGAGGGTGCGAGATTGCTGAGTCCCTGTGGCTCACAGATTACTATTACACCAGATGCCGGGCCTGATGATTCCGCTCCAGGTGACGCGCTCGAGCTCAAGTGGGAGTTCGACGAGGACTCTCAACGTTATTATGTTTCCTTTCCTGATGATCAGTAGTGGTGCCCAGTTGGGGGTGATCGGGACCGTGTCGCATGTTGGGTTATCTTTTATTTTGGCGCCGTAGTTGGGCCATGGGTGTTTGGATGATGTAATGTTATTTATGTACCTTGATTGACGTGGCGAGTGTAAGCCAACTATGTTATCTCCCCTTTATTATTATATTACATGGGATGTGTAAAGATTACCTTACTTGCGACAAATGCCTTCAATGCGATTATGTCTCTAAGTCATGCCTCGACACGTGGGAGCTATAGTCGCATCGAGGGTGTTACAAGTTGGTATCAGAGCCTTCCCCGACCTTAGGAGCCCCATTGCTTTTTCGTTTTTAGCGGCCGAGTTGTGTCTAGAAAAATGTTTTGAGTCATTTAGGAATTATATATCGGAGAGTTAGGAATTCTTTTTACTTCCTAGTCTCCTCATCGCTCTGGTAAGGCATCCTGACGTAGAGTTTTGACTCTTCTCTTCTCAAATTTCACTAAATTTTTTTTAGGATCTCGCAGGTATCTTGGAATCGTTCTGATGGTTTTATGATGAGAACATTGTCTTGGTGCCTCCTGTCAGGGGTTTTGTGGAAGTGTCCCGGGGAGTTGAGCTCTGAGGTGTTGTCGTCATAATTTTATCGTTGCAGTTCTGGAATACCTGAGTTTAGTACGCCGACATCGAAAATCTCTTTTATGCAGTTCGTTGGTGAGATAACCTCGACGCCACCCAGTACTGGGGCGGGAGTTCGGGAGTATCGCCATAACTTGTATAACGGATGCTTTTCGAAGGTTGAGGTAGATGGTTTCCGAAGTTTTTTCTCGGTTATGTGTTGAAGGATGGATACAGCTGGATGTAGGATTTGCTAGATTTAGGTGAGATATTATGCTTCCCCTGTATCCCCAACACCTGATTGCATAACCGGAAAGGTTCGGGAGTTTCATAGGTGGGAATTCTCGTAGCTCTAGTTCTTCTTCCACGGATATTGGTTTGAGATTGGGATGTCTTACCGATTATTCGCTCTTGATCCGTACCTTGTTGATTTATTTCTCTACCTAAATTCTAAGTGGCTTCTCAATTTATGGATATGTGACCATTTCAAGAGGAATGCATTCATTCATTTTGTTCGGATGTGAAGCCTATATGTTGCAATTTTCATTCCGTTTGATTCAACTTCAATATTTATCTATCAATGTGCTAATGGTGGTCAACCTCTTCAGGATGGCTCCTCCAACGCGCACGACTCCGAATCCTGATCCGCCACCACCTCCACCTCCTCCGGAGGCATGGCAAGCTGTGATGGCCGCAACCAATGCAAACACACAGTTGATCATGCACATTCTTCAAGAGCACAATCAAGGCAACCAAGGGAACCAAGGCAACAATCAGAATCACTCTGCTACACTCAACCAGTTCCTTTCTAACGGGCCAAAGACTTTCAACAATTGTGTTGAGGCAATCGATGCTGACGATTGGCTTGTGGATCTGTGCAAGCATTTCGAGTGCAGTAACGTCAGGTCTGAGGACTTTGTCAAGTGCGCTTCCTTCCAACTCAAAGATCAAGCTGCAGAATGGTTCCAGCAGTACAAGGACTCGAGAGGTGGACGTGTTATTACTTGGGATGAATTCCATCAAGATTTCAGAGCTCACCATATCCCTCAAAGCGTGGTTGAAAGCAAGCGTGAGGAATTCCACAACCTGAAGCAAGGCTCTTTGTCTGTCTATGACTACAACAAGTTGTTCCAGAAGCTCGCCCGTTTTGCCAAGAAGGACGTCCCTGATGAGAAGAGCATGATATACCAGTTCAGGGGTGGTCTCAGAGAAGAAATCCAGCTAGCTCTTGTTCTCTTTGAGCCCTTGAGGTACGATGAGTTCTACAACATGGCATTGAAGCAAGAGGCTGCTCAGTTGAGGTGTGATGCTTCCAAGAAGAGAGTCAGAGATGTTACTCCTTCTTCCTCTACTAAAGTGGCCAAGCAGCAGAAGTATTGGCTTCCTCCTCCGTTCTGTCAGCCGTATCAGCAGAAGAGCAAAGGTGGTAGTGGTTCTTCCCACCCACCCAACCCTGGCTTTCAGAACAAGACTTCGTCTCAACCTCCAAGATTGAGTGCTCCGTACCACCGTCCGCTTTCAGAGGTCACGTGCAACAAGTGCCAACAGAAGGGTCACTATGCCAACAAGTGTTTCAACCAGAGGCGTCTTCCTCCTCCTCCTGTCAGATCGGCAAGTACAGCTGTGGTCAAGCATAACCCCAAGTCCGCCAAGGTCAACTTGATGAATGCAGCTCAGGCAGAGGACTCATCAGATGTCATTATGGGTAACCTTCCTGTTAATGATATTCCTGCAAAAGTTCTTTTTGACACTAGTGCATCGCATTGTTTTATCTCGAGGCCATTTGTTTCTAAGCATGAGTTGCCTTTACAAGATTTACCTCGACAGTTATCTGTGGTTTCTCCAGGTAAATTCATGAATGCAAGCGCTATCGCCCCGGATGTTACTATCACGTTGGGTGACTACAAGTTTCTCTCTTCTCTAGTGGTTCTTGGTAACTCAAATATTGATCTTATTCTCGGGATGGATTGGCTTTCTAAGCACAAGGCTCAGCTTAATTGTGCAGCCAGGCAGATTCAATTGACTCATTCATCTGAGGATGTAATTGTCTTTGCCGCTCGTGATGATACCATCCGCCTGTTTTCTCTCAATGAGAAGGGTGAACTGGATGCTATTTCGCAAATTCCAGTCGTTTGCGAATATCAAGACGTCTTTCTAGAAGAGCTTCCAGGAATGCCTCCGCACCGGCCAGTTGAATTCGTTATTGATCTTGAGCCCGGCACGGAACCTGTGTGCAAGCATCCTTACAAGCTCGGACCTAAAGAGTTGAAGGAGCTGAAGAAGCAACTCGATATTCAAGAGAAAATGGGTCTCATCCGGCCTAGTTCTTCTCCGTGGGGTTGTGGTGTTCTTTTTGTGAAGAAAAAGGATGGAACGGACCGACTTTGTGTTGATTACCGTCCATTGAACAAGAAGACTATAAAGAACAAATACCCACTTCCCAACATCAACGAGCTGTTCGAACAACTCAAAGGTGCTCAAGTATTCTCCAAGCTTGATCTCCGTATGGGTTATCATCAGATTCGAATCCGTGAGCAAGATATTCCCAAGACGGCTTTCAGGACAAGCTATGGTTCATATGAATACACTGTCATGTCTTTTGGCCTCGTCAACGCTCCTCCGACTTTCTCTCGCATGATGAACTTCATCTTCAACGCCTACACCAATGACTTCGTTTTGGTCTATCTCGACGACATTCTGGTTTTCTCGAAGAACAAGGAAGATCATGCCAAACACTTGCGTTTGGTGCTTGATAAGCTCAGAGAACATCAATTCTACACCAAGTTCTCTAAGTGTGAATTTTGGCTCGATGATGTTCTTTATCTTGGTCATATCATCTCTGCCAAGGGCATTGCGGTGAATCCTGAGAAGGTGTCTGCAATTGTGAATTGGGAACCTCCTCAGAACGTGAAGCAACTCTGTAGCTTCCTCGGTCTCGCAAGCTACTGCCGAAGATTCATTGAAAACTTTTCTAAGATCGCGAAGCCTCTCTCTAATCTTCTCCAGAAGCACGTCAAGTACGTTTGGTCTCCGGAGTGTGACATTGCTTTCAACACTTTGAAAGAGAAATTGATCACTGCTCCAGTTCTGACTCCGCCTGATGAATCCAAGCCGTACGAGGTCTTTTGTGATGCCTCTCTCCAAGGTCTTGGCGCAGTATTGATGCAAGAGAAGAAAGTTGTTGCTTATACCTCTCGCCAGTTGAAGCCTAATGAGAAGAACTACCCCACTCATGATCTCGAGTTGGCGGCAGTTGTGCATGCTCTTTTGACTTGGAGACATCTTCTATTGGGAAGAAAAGTGGACATTTTCACTGATCACAAGAGTCTCAAGTACATCTTCACTCAGCCTAATCTCAACCTCAGGAAAACTCGATGGGTCGAAATGATTCAAGAGTATAATCCGAGTATCGAGTATACTCCAGGCAAGGCCAATGTGATTGCTGACGCATTGAGCAGAAAGGCTTATTGCAACAGTCTGATTCTCAAGCCTCAACAACCCGAGCTTTGTGAAGCTTTCCGCAAACTTAATCTGCAAGTTGTTCCTCAAGGTTTCCTTGCCAACCTTCAAGTCTCTCCTACCTTAGAAGACCAGATTCGCCAAGCCCAGCTTCTTGATGCTATGGTGAAAAAGGTGAAGATTGGGATTGCCAAGATTCAACCCAAGTAAAAGTGCTACCGCCTTGATGACAAGGACACTCTCTTCTTCGAGGATCGTATTGTTGTACCCAAAGGTGACCTCCGTAAAGTGATCATGAACGAGGCTCACAATTCTCTCCTCTCCATCCACCCTGGGAGTACGAAGATGTATAGGACCTCAAGCAGGCTTATTGGTGGACTCGAATGAAGCGCGAGATTGCTCAATTCGTGAATGAATGTGATGTCTGCAGAAGAGTGAAGGCAGAACACCAAAGGCCAGCTGGTCTCCTCCAACCTCTTGCCATTCCAGAATGGAAGTTTGACCACATTGAGATGGACTTCGTGACTGGGTTTCCAAAGTCCAAGCGTGGCAATGATGCTATATTCGTTGTCATCGACAAACTCACCAAAGTGGCTCACTTTCTGCCTATCAAAGAGTCGATCACTGCAGCTCAATTGGCGGAACTCTATACCTCTCGAATTGTCTCTCTGCACAGTATTCCACAAGTGATCTCTTCAGACCATGGCAGCATCTTTACCTTGAAGTTTCGGGATTCTTTTCAGAAGGCCATGGGCACGAACATCCGCTTTAGCACAGCTTTCCATCCTCAAACTAGCGGTCAAGTCGAGCGTGTGAATCAGATTCTTGAAGATATGCTCAGGGCTTGTGTGATCTCCTTCAGCATGAAGTGGGAGGATTGTCTTCCTTATGCTGAATTCTCCTACAACAACAGTTTTCAAGCAAGTTCGGGCAAGGCCCCATTTGAAATTCTGTATGGCAGGAAGTGCCGTACCCCTCTCAACTGGTCTGAAACCGGTGAACGTCAGCTTTTGGGAAATGACTTAATCACAGAGGCAGAGGAAATGTGCAAAGTCATTCGTGATAACCTCAAAGCAGCCCAATCCCACCAGAAAAGCTACTATGACAGTAAGCACCGTCATTTGGCTTTCGAGATCAGAGATCATGTTTACCTCCGCGTCTCTCCTATGAAAGGTACTCGTCGCTTTGGTATCAAAGGGAAGCTTGCCCCTAGATACGTGGGACCTTTCAAGATTGTCAGCAAGAGAGGCGATCTCGCCTATCAACTCGAGCTTCCTTCAAACTTTGCAAATGTTCATGATGTGTTCCATGTCTCTCAGCTCTGAAAGTGCTTAAGACTCCTGACCGCACCGTCAACTTCGAGGACATTGAGCTCCAAGAAGATCTTTCCTATCGTGAGTACCCAGTGGCTATTCTCGAAGAGACTGAACGCAAGACTCGCAATAAGTCAATCAAATTCCTCAAAGTCAAGTGGTCACATCATTCCGACCGTGAAGCTACCTGGGAACGCGAGGATCACCTCCGTTCTGAGTACCCGGCGTTCTTTCAGTCCTAGATCTCGGGACGAGATCTTTTCGTAGTGGTGGAGTGTTGTAACACCTCGGATATGACTTTCCCAATTTGTACTCCAACTCTTGCCGTTTCCGACATTAAGTTATTTTATTTTCTCGGGTTCGGGTTTTTGTCTCCGTGTGTTGTTGTCGTTGTCATGCATCTCATATCATGTCATCATGTGCATTGCATTTGCATACGTGTTCATCTCATGCATGCGAGCATTTTCCCGTTCTCCGTTTTGCATTCTGGCGCTTCTTTCTCCTCCGGTGGTCATTTCTAGCTTTCTTTCGTGTGTGGGGATTAAACATTTCCGGATTGGACCGGGACTTGCCAAGCGGCCTTGGTTTACTACGGGTAGACCGCCTGTCAACTTTGGACTTCGTTTGATACTCCAACGGTTAACCGAGGGACCGAAAAGGCCTCGTGTGTGTTGCAGCCCAACACCCTTCCAATTTGGCCCAAAACCCACCTAAACCTGCTCCATCATCTAGAGCGTTCGATCACGATCGCGTGGCCTAAAACCGCACCTCATTTGGACTCTCCTAGCTCCCTCTACCTATAAATATAGCCTCCTCCCCGAAATTTTCGGATCAAGTCGACCCTAACCCTAGCTCCCCGCTCCTCTCCGTGCGCCGGACGTGTCCGCCGGCGCCGGACAACGTCTGCCGCCCGCGCCCTCTCAGCGATCGCCACGTGGCGCGCCGCCGCCTCCCACCGCGCCGGCCTGCGGGGCCCGACCGCGGCCCTCTCGGCCCGAGTCCCCGCGCCGCTTCGCCCGCCTCCCCGCCGCCCGAGCGCCGCCCGCGCTGCGCCGCCTCCTCCTCATCGCCACCGTGCGCCGCCACCTCGCCGGCGCTGCGTCCCGCTGCCCGCCGCCATCAACGCCGGCCCACTTCGGCGCCGCAAGCCGCAAGCCGCCGCCCCGCCACTCGCCGTCTCGGCGCCGTCTGCCGCCTCCCGGAGCCAGATCCGTCCGCCCTCGCCGGAGTCCGGCCGCTCCCCGGCCTCCCTCACCGCGTTCGGACCTCGCCGTCGCCGGAGAAGACTGATCCGGCCTCGACCCGTCGGAGTTGACTTTTTCCGCGAGGTGGTTTTTCTTCTAAGTCCCAAAATCCCAGATCCATGTGCTCCTGTTCATCATGTCGTATCTCCACATCCGTAACTCCGTTTTGGCATATAGCATATCAAAATGTTCATCTCAGAGGGTACATCATTTCATTCCATTGCATCATTTTCATTTGAGTTCATCTTGATGCCCTAAATGCTGTTAGAAGAGGGCTACTTGAGATAATTGTCAGATCTGCTACTCCATTTGCATATTTGTCATTTTTGCCATGATTATTGTGTGCATGTTATGCCCATGAGCTCTACATATGTTTTGTTAAGGGTTTTGCCATCTTCCCAGAGGTGCAACCCATGTATTTTTCTGATGTGTGTGGTCACTAGTGCAAGCTTGCGAAGTGAGGCACTTGGTAGTGCTGATTTCAGGGACTTAGCAATTCCACTAAGTCCTTGGGCTGTTTATTTCATATGGCCATATGTTCATGTTGTTTCCTAGTGATCCGTGCCTCTTTTGAGGATGATCAGTAAGGATGTTTTGTTAATCTTGTAGTGATCTATCCGTCCATGTCTTTGTTTGCAATTATGGAGCACCCTAGCTTGATTCAATCGAGCTCTACTTTTGCTACTTTGTGAATCTGGGCAGATTGTCAACTTGTTTGCAATTTTGCCGATGATGTTGTAGTTGACCCGTGCATGCTATGCTATTGTTCTTGCCATATCTAGCTTGTAGTTTGTGTGTTCTTGATAGATGTATGCTTAGTTTATACTTGCTCCGTAGCGAGTGCACCGAGCTCGTAAACCTGCCTAATTGATATCTGTTTTCAGCATGCTCCAGTTTTCACTAAGTCTGTGATCTGATTATGTTTTTGCCATGTTCACATGCTTGCAATTGTATTTTGTGATCCCTTTTGGCTCAAGGTCACTAGGGGACTTTTTAAGATCTTTGAGTAGATCCATGCCATGCTTTACTTTGCCATGTTCAGGTCCTGTAGCATGTAGTTTTGTTTCTCCGAAGAGGGCTACCTGATTTGAAATTCCAGACAAGTGTTAATTTCACTAAGTCTGAAATCTGTTTGCCATATGCATTTTTGCCATGCTTGTTTGAACCTGTTAGTGGATGATTTGGCCATAGCTCAGTGCTAGACTTTTGTTAAGCATCATGAATGCATCCTACCATGTATTTTGTTGTCATGTTTGGGTGCTGTAGCATGTTCATCTCATTGCGTTTAGATGGCTACTTGCTGTAAATCGTAGACCAGTGTCATATTTGTTTTGCTTGCCATTTCCAAACCGTAACTCCGTTTCCGACGTTCTTTATATCGTTTTTAAGCGATTTCATCTCATCTTTCCAGTGACACACTTGGATTTCCAAGTTGAGGCCAGGTTCATGCATTCCTTGTCACATCTCGCATATGCATCTCGCATTGCATCCCGCATAGCATATCATCGTTGCATCATGTTGTTTGAGCTTTGCACGTGGTTGATTGTGTCCTTGTTGCTTGTTTGTCTTGTTGGGAGACGAGTTCGCTAATGAGGAGCACGTTGAGTTTGCTTTCGAGGATCTGGTCAACTCTGACAACTGTGCAGGCAAGATGATCATACCCTCGAAATCACTACTATCTTTGCTATGCTAGATTGCTCGCTCTTTTGCTATGCCATTGCTACGATGCCTACCATTTGCTTTCAAGCCTCCCAAATTGCCATGTCAAACCTCTAACCCACCATGTCCTAGCAAACCGTTGATTGGCTATGTTACCGCTTTGCTCAGCCCCTCTTATAGCGTTGCTAGTTGCAGGTGAAGGTTGGAGGCCGTTCCTTGTTGGAACATTTATTTACTTGTTGGTATATCACTATTTTATCTTGTTATCTTAATGCATCTATATAATTGGTAAAGGGTGGAAGGCTCGGCCTCTCGCCTAGTGTTTTGTTCCAGTCTTGCCGCCCTAGTTTCTGTCATATCGGTGTTATGTTCCCGGATTTTGCGTTCCTTACGCGGTTGGGTTATAATGGGAACCCCTTGATAGTTCGCCTTGATTAAAGCTTTTCTAGCAATGCCCAACCTTGGTCTTACCATTTGCCACCTAGCCTCTTTTCCCTTGGGTTTCCGGAGCCCGAGGGTCATCTTATTTAGCCCCCCCGGGCCAGTGCTCCTCTGAGTGTTGGTCCAACCGAGCGATGTCCGGAGCTACCAGGGGCAACTCTGGGCTGGCCTACCCGACGTCTGGCTCATCTGAGTGTGCCATGAGAACGAGATATGTGCAGCTCCTATCGGGATTTGTCGGCACATTCGGGCGGTGTTGCTGGTCTTGTTTTAACCTGTCGAAGTGTCTTGAAGAACCGAGATACCGAGTCTGATCGGAACGTCTTGGGAGGAGGTCTATTCCTTCGTTGACCGTGAGAGCTTGTCATGGGCTAAGTTGGGACTCCCCTGCAGGGATTTGGACTTTCGAAAGCCGTGCCCGTGGTTATGGGCAGATGGGAATTTGTTAATGTCCGGTTGTAGATAACTTGAACCTTAACTTAATTAAAATGAATCAACTGAGTGTGTTACCGTGATGGCCTCTTCTCGGCGGAGTCCGGGAAGTGGACACGGTGTTGGAGTAATGCTTGCGGAAGTTGTCCTTTAGTTTCTCGCTCACGCGTTGCCTCCTCTTCTCGCTCTCTTTTGCGAACAGGTTAGCCACCATATTTGCTAGTCGCTTGCTGCAGCTCCACATATATATTTACCTTGCCTTACCTATTTGAGCTTAAATAGTCTTGATCGCGAGGGTGCGAGATTGCTGAGTCCCTGTGGCTCACAGATTACCATTACACTAGATGCCGGGCCTGATGATTCCGCTCCAGGTGACGCGCTCGAGCTCAAGTGGGAGTTCGACGAGGACTCTCAACGTTATTATGTTTCCTTTCCTGATGATCAGTAGTGGTGCCCAGTTGGGGGTGATCGGGACCGTGTCACATGTTGGGTTATCTTTTATTTTGGCGCCGTAGTCAGGCCATGGGTGTTTGGATGATGTAATGTTATTTATGTACCTTGATTGACGTGGCGAGTGTAAGCCAACTATGTTATCTCCCCTTTATTATTATATTACATGGGATGTGTAAAGATTACCTTACTTGCGACAAATGCCTTCAATGCGATTATGTCTCTAAGTCGTGCCTCGACACGTGGGAGCTATAGTCGCATCGAGGGTGTTACAGTCAGCCTGCCGCTGGTTGGTCCGAATGAAGTGAAGGCATCGAGGTCCTGGTGAGGTGACGTGTGCGGGGCATGCCGCGATGCAGAGCTCGACCGCTCAGATTTCTCGACGTGGCAGGGATGGACCCATGCACCAGCGCCGTGCCTGTGAGGAGGCCTCATGGGAGGCGATGATCGAGCAGGTGATAACCGTAGGTGGGTTAAGCAGGGAAGGCAAATCAGCCTGGGTAAATGCAGGAAGATACATGCCACTGGGTCCGGCCCAAGCGGCCTGGGGATGATGCAACCCGAGGGGCGCCCCCAGCAAGGTAAGCTAAAGACATAAGGAAAAGGGATACATGCCGCAGGGACGGACCCACGCGGCCAGGGAATAATGCAGCCTGAGGGGCGCTCCCAGCTAAACGAGCTTGGAAGATGTCACCTGGTTCTGTAGACAAAGTACAGTTGGTGCAGCTAAAGCCGTGCGTTGAAGAAATGACTCCTCATGAGCCGCGAGAACCCTGAGCCTCGGGAGGGTCTGGTGGCTCGGGAGGTTCCCTGAAGACCATCTCCATCTCCTCTAGAACGGCGTGGTACCTGGCTTCCTAAGCCGCCAGGACACGTCGTAGGTTGCGTAGATAGGCCAACGCCACGCTCAGCAAGCCAAAAGGCATACGAACGTAGCTGTGCGGCGGGCCCTCGCAGCAGCCCACATCCGAAGGCCAGAAATGCTCCTGAGATGCGGCCCTATTGAGCCCTGGGATGTCGATGCAGACACGCAGCCCTGCATCCTCGCCAGGATGCGGAGCTGTGCCTCGTGGGCGGCTGTCGCCGCGCATGGCTCTTGCTTCTTGCAGTTCCTGGGTGGTCCTGGTGATGAACTCCTGAGTGGTGGGCACTCCTTGCCCTGCGCTCTCCTAAGGGTCACGTGCCGCGAAGCACGCCCCCAAGTGGTGCCCAAGCGCCACCCTCGTGAGGTTGGCAAGGTCTGAGGCCCTCCAGAAGAGAGTCCCCGAGCCCTGCTTGAGGAGGGCGCTGTGCGCGCCTTCCTATGCGATGGAGGGAGATGCCCCTGGAGTAGGCGCTAGTCCTGACGAGGCTCCTGCCGCGACGCCATCCTCCCGATGTCCTGCACGGCGCGGCTGCTTCTTCTTGGGGATGGCCTCCAGAGGGCCTGCATTTCTGCTATCGGGGTCGTCGATTGCTGCGGCTTGAAAGGCGCGCTCGAGGGAGCACACCACATCCCTCTCTTCACACTGGACTGTGATGATTCCTCCACTTCCTGGCATCTTGAGAACGTGGTAGCCGTGATGAATGACTGCCATGAACTTGGCCAGGGCCGGATACCTGAGGATGGCATTGTACGGCAGGCGGATGTGTGCGACGTCGAAGTCGATGAGCTTGGTGCGGTAGTTCTTGCGCTCCCCGAAGGTGACAGGCAGGCGGACCTGCCCTATCGGTGTGGTGGAGTCGTCGGTCACTCCTGAGAAAGGCTTGGTGGGCTGGAGCTGTTCATAAGGCACTTGGAGGTTGTCGAACGTGTCAACGGACAGGACGTTGAGCCCTACGCCGCCGTCGATGAGGGTCTTGGTGACCTGCACATTGCTGATGACTGGGAACACAACATAGGGTGGGCGTCAGCGGTGGCTGCGCAGTTGAGCTGATCTGCCGAGTTGAAAGTGATGGCGCATTGGGACCGCCTGAGCGGGCGCATGGCCTCGAGTTTTGGGAGCGCCGCGTTCACCTCGCGAGCGAACTGTTTGAAGGTGCGCTGAGAGGCTAGGGCCTGGGCGCTGCCCAAGATGCAGGCGATCGCACGTGGCTCCTGGAAGCCCCCAGCCCCCTCGTCCTGGTGGTGGTCGTCGTTCCTTTTTGGTGGCGGCAGCGGGGGAAGACCGGCGTTGCCCTAGGGGCGATCTTCACGCGGCGGGTCCCTCCAGGCGCCCTCGAGAGGTTGGTCCTGCCAGCGGTCCTCACGAGGCCGGTCGCGCCACTCCTGGCGCAGGCCACGGTCGTCCTAGCGTCCGCCTCCACGTCCTCCTCCATGGCTGTAGCCCCGGTCGTTGCGCTCGGGGCATCGACCGTAGCGTACTTCTTGTATGGCTCTGAGCTATTGACAGTCGCTGGTGTTGTGGGTGTTCAGGTTGTGGAAGGCGCAGAACGGTCGGCCGTTTTTGGATAACTCAGGCTGATCTCTGCCCCGCTTCATGTCGGGCTCCGCTGTGAGCACAGCTGCCTCCTTGTGCTTCACGTCCTTGGCCTTGGCCTTCTTCTCCTCCGCGCCCACGGCTGGCAGCTCAAGGAGAGAGAGGCGCCCCTCCTCAGCTCTTGCGCACTTGGTCGCCAGGTTGAACAGCTCCTGAGATGTGTAGAGCTCCTCATGGATGGCGAGCTCTTCCTTCATCTTGACGTCACAGACACCGTCGGAGAACGCGGAGATGATGACCTCGTATGTGACCTTGGGGATCTTGAGGCGGGTGTTGTTGAAGCGCTGGATGTACTTTTGGAGGGTCTCTCCTGGTTGCTGCCTGATGCGCGTAGATCACCCGCGGGCAGTGGGCGGTAGCGAGTGCCCTGGAAGTTGGCAACGAAGCGGTTGTGCATCTCGTCCCAGGAGGAGATCGAGCCGTGCTGCAGGTTCAGGAGCCAGGAGCGAGCTCCATCCTTGAGAGCCATGGGAAACCAGTTCTCCATGACCTTTTCGTCACCGTTGGCCGCTTCGATGCTCAGCTCATAGAGCTGCAGGAACTCTGCGTGGCCGGCGGTACCGTCATGGTGAGGAGGCAGATCCAGCTTGAACTTGCCCGGCCAGGCGACGCTACGAGCTCGGGGGTGAAGGCGCGACAGCCAGCCGTGGTTGCCGGGGCCCACTTCGGAGGTGGAGCTTGGTCTTGATGAGGTCCGCGCTGCACCGCTGTGGGCGGTGCGCGGTCTTGACGAGGTGGCGCCGGGAGTGCAGGTGCAGCTTCTCGCGGCCGCGGAATTTTTTGGCAGCTTCTCTCTTCGCGCACGGGCGTCGGGCGCTGCGGATCATGCCTCGGAGACACGTGCCTTGGTGCGAAGGCGCCGTCTTGGGGCTGAGGTGGTGCAGGCATGCCATGAGCCCCGTCGCCCGTGGTTGGTTGAGGGGGAGGCAGAGAGTGGGACGGCGCCGGAGAGCCCCCTGCGGCGCTGACGAGCTCGGCGACGCGGTCGAGCCACTCCTCATAGAGGTCATCAACGGGGCGGTATCGTAGGAGATCGTTCGCCGCGAGGAGCGGGGCCCGTGCCATTATGGGAGCGCGGTGCGCGTGAGACGAAGAACCGGCAGGGGTCAGCGATGCAGTGGCGGTGCGGCCGTCCTACCACACCGAAGGATGCAATGAGGACGCCTGTTGCTCGTTCCCCGCCGGGCAGGTGGCAGCATTGGCGGCGGGAGACGGAGAACGGCGATGTGGCCCATCGATGGGAGCCGTCTGAGCGACGCGGGCGGTGAGGGCAGCCCGACGCTCAGCTCGAGCACGGCGAGCGTCCGCCATGGAGACGACGGAGCGACGAAATGATGGAAGGGAAGCTACGGCGCACCCCTACCTAGCGCGCCAAATGTCAGATGTGGGGTTCTGACAAACCCTTAAGGTTCAAACACTTGAGTGCGTGCGAAGTCTTTCCTTCCTACCGATCTATTCCCTAGCTCGCTAAGATCTTGCGGACGAACTCAACGAACTCGCAACACAGAAAGACACGAGGTTTATACTGGTTCAGGCCACCATTGTGGTGTAATACCCTACTCAAGTGTGGTGGTGGTGGATTGCCTCTAGGGCTGATGATGAACAGTACAAGGGAAGAACAACCTCATGAGGTTGAGGTGTTCTTGTGAGTAGGCTCTCGATCAGGTTGGATCGAGCTAAGATGAGATGAGATGCCCCTACTATGGTGGCTAGCTCTGCTTATATAGGCCCTGGTCCTCTTCCCAAATATCGAGCGGGAAGGGAGCCAACAACGGCGGGCCAATTTGAAGGGGGACAGCTAGTACAAGCTATCCTAACAAAAGTGCTCTTCGCCTGCGAAAAGCTCTGGTGGTGATGTCGTCTTGGTCTCCACGATGACCTCCGTCTTGCCGTCCTCCTGGTCTTGGTCTCATTGCACCAATATAGCAACATTTGCCTGATGCCTTGGTACTCTTCGCCTGCGCTGGCCTCCTTAGTACCAAAGAGGAAACAAAGACGCTGCGTGCGGTGGCGCCCGCCTGGCACCCGCCTGGTGTCGTGCGTCATGGCTCACGTCACGAGGGCCTCGTGAGGTTTGCCCCGCCTTGATATCTCCGCTCCTCGTGAGCCTGCCTGGCTAGGCTACTCTAGAGGAGGTCTTGCGTCGTCCGCCTCGTGAGGCTTGGACCCTCGCGAGGGTCTTGGATGCTTTGTTGGTGAAGATGGGCCGTACGTCTTACTGGCTTAGCCACGCCGTGGGCCGCAGGCAGGCAAGTCTGGGGACCCCCGTTCCCAGAACATCGACAACCGCCATCTTCGGAACCGCCAAGAACGCCAAGACCCCATTGTGGATTTCGACAAGTACGAACACCGTCGCCGAAGACCCGTGTACCACAAGCGACAAGTTCGACTACCGTGGCATGAACCACTACTTCCACGATGACGGGTGTATCACTACCGTCGACCCTCCAAGACCCCGTGGACATCAAGTTCCTCGCCGTGACCCCGAACATCTACGGAAATTTGTGCGACGAAGAACGTGAACGACTACCGTCGCCAAGATCGCTAGTACCACTACCATCGCCGAGGATCGATAGTACCACTACTTCCACTACAACCGTCCCGAGAACGTCTACTTCCTCTACATTGCACTGAACCCGAACCGTCCCGTTTGCACACTTCGAAGGTATAACCCTGAGATGACGCCCGTGAACGAATGCATGTGTTGTATGAGCTGCCATGTTTGCCCCATGTCTGGGACACCCGGAATCCGGGATCACCCCACCATCTTGCTCAATTCGCTCATGCCCCTTTCTTTTCCATCGGTATCTCAATCGAGATACCTTAACCGATATGTTGCTGTGGCATCATTTTCGGATTCATTGCCGTGGCACCCGTTTCATTTCGGCCACGATTAAAAATGTTTCATAAAATGCACTTATCAACATTTTCATAAATATTTCATAAAAGTTGCATATGTCATCCGCATCATGTTAACAACATCAAGAATGTTTAAATTATTGTTTGCTTCATTTGCTAGATATGCACATGGGGATTTTCCGGAATGGTTGTTGTTATTTCCGGCCTCATTTAAACTTGCTTAAATGTTTAGTTTACTTATGCTTCACCTCTTGCCATGTTTAACAACATTTAATATTGTTGGGTACATAAACGGGAGTGAACTAAATAATCGAATTTGGTGTTCCATCAATATGCAACTCGTTGCATATTGAGCTCCACTTAACTTGTAGTGTTGGTTGTGCACTTTGCCATGCCATGCATATTTAAACTGGACATGCATTATCCTTGATTGTGCATCATGCCATGTTTATGATTGGTTGTTTACCATGTTGTTTTCTTCTTTCCGGTGTTGTTTCTTCTTGTTAGTTCCGGTAATGTCGCGTTTGTGAGGATTTGGTCGACTACGAACTTTTGACTTCTTCATGGACTTGTTCTTCTTCCTTGCGGGATCTCAGGCAAGATGATCATAACCTCGATATCACTTCTATCTTTGCTTGCTAGTTGTTCGCTCTATCGCTATGTCGCGCTACCTACCACTTTTTATATCATGCCTCCCATATTGCCATGTCAAGCCTCTAACCCACTTTTCCTAGCAAACCGTTGTTTGGCTAACTTACCGCTTTTGCTCAGCCCTTCTTATAGCGTTGCTAGTTGTAGGTGAAGCTGAAGTTTTTCCATGTTGGAATATGGATATGTTGGGTTATCACATTATATCTTATTTAATTAATGCAACTATATACTTGGTAAAGGGTGGAAGGCTCGGCCTTATGCCTGATGTTTTGTTCCACTCTTACTGCCCTAGTTTCCATCATACCGGTGTTATGTTCCTTGATTTTGCGTTCCTTACGCGGTTGGGTGTTATGGGAACCCCTTGACAGTTCGCTTTGAATAAAACTCCTCTAGCAAGGCCCATCCTTGGTTTTAACATTTCACACCACCACCTATTACTTTTCCCTTGGGAGTCGCACTCCCGAGGGTCATCTTTATTTTAAACCCCCAGGCCAGTGCTCCTCTGAGTGTTGGTTCAACCAGTCAACCACCGGTGGCCACCAAGGACAACTTTGGGCTGTCCTACCGTAAGTTTGGACAATCCGGTGTGCCCTAAGAGCAAGATATGTGCAGCTCCTATCGGGATTTGTCGGCACATTCGCGCGGCTTTGCTGGTCTTATTTTACCATGGTCGAAATGTCTTGTAATCGGGATTTCGATCTTGACCGGGTCTTCCCGGGAGAAGGAATATCCTTTGTTGACCGTGATAGCTTGTGATGGGCCTAGTTGGGACACCCCTGCAGTGTATAAAATTTCAAGAGCCGTGCCCGTGGTTATGTTGCAGATGGGAATTTGTTAATATCCGGCTGTAGATAACTTGACACTTGACTTAATTAAAATGCATCAACCGCGTGTGTAGCTGTGATGGTCTCTTTTCGGCAGAGTCCAGGAAGTTAACACGGTCTTGTGTTATGTATGAACGTAAGTAGTTTCAGGATCAGTTCTTGATCACTTCTAGCTTCTCGACCATTTCTTTGCTTCTCTTCTCGCTCTTATTTGCGTATGTTGGCCACCAGACTTGCTTAGTGCTTGCTGCAGCTCCACCTCATTACCTTATCCTACCCATAAGCTTTAATAGTCTTGATCTCGCGGGTGTGAGATTGCTGAGTCCTCGTGACTCACGGATACTTCCAAATAGTTGCAGGTGCTGATGATACCAGTGCAGGTGGCGCAACCGAGCTCAAGTGGGAGCTCGATGAAGATCTTGGTCGTTGTTATGTGTCTTTTCCGGGTGATCAGTATTGATGCACAGTTGGGACGATCGGGGATCTAGCATTTGGGGTTGTCTTCTTTTATTTTGGTTCCGTAGTCGGACCTCGATTGTACTCTCGATGATGATTGTTTAACTTGTTATTTGTGTGAAGTGGCGATTGTAAGCCAACTCTTTATCCCTTTATTATTTGTGTGAAGATTACCCCACTTGTAACTAAACTACCATGTGGTTATGTCTCTAAGTCGTGCCTCGAAACGTGGGAGATATAGCCGCATCGTGGGCGTTACAGCGGCCAACGGCGACGAGAAGTTCATGGCGAACTCGTTTCCCATGGTACTCAAGGATGGCGCGCGCTCGTGGCTCCTAAACCTGCCCGCGGGATCGATCTCCTCCTGGGGCGAGATGCGCGAGCGTTTTGTCGCCAACTTCCAGGGCACTTGTGCCCGCCCGCCTGTCGCAGGTGACCTACGGCGCATCAAGCAGCAACCAGGGGAAACCCTGCAGAAGTACATCTAGCGCTTCAACAACATTCGCCTCAAGATCCCCAAGGTGTCGGACAAAGCCATCATATCAACATTCTGTGATGGCTTTCGCGATGTCAAGATGAAGGAGGAACTCACCATACACGAGGACCTGTGCATGGCTCAAGAGATGTTCAACATGGCAGCCAGGTGCACGAGAGCTGAGGAAGGACGCCTCTCCCTCCTCGAGCTCCCAGCGGCCGACCCAGAAGACAAGAAGGCCAAGGCCAAGGATGTGAAGCGCAAGGGAGCGGCCGTGCTCGTGGGTGAACCAGAGATGAAGAGCGGATACGACCACCCAGAGTCATCCAAGTGCAGCCGTCCGTTCTGTGTCTTCCACAACGTACATAGCCATAACACCAATGATTGTCAGGAGCTCAGGCCATCCGCGACGGGTGCCTCAGTCGTCGCCCCAAGCGCAACGATCGAGGCTACGACCGTGGATGAGGTTTAAGTGGAGGACACTGGGACGACCGCGGCCCCCGCCAGGAGTGGCCCGACCAGCCTCATGAGGACCGCTGGCAGGGCCAGCCTCGCGAGGGCGCCTGGAGAGATCAGCTTCGTGAGGACCGTCCTCAGGGCAACACCGGCCTCCCTCCGCTGCCACCACCACCAAGAAGGAACGACGAGCACCACCAAGATGAAGGGGTTGGGGGATTCCAGGAGCCTCGTGCCATCGCCTACATCCTGGGCCATGCTCAGGCCCCAACCTCTCAACGCATCTTCAAGCAGTTCGCCCATGAGTTGAACGCGGCACTCCCCAGGCTCGAGGCCACATGTCCGCTCAGGTGGTCCAAGTGCACCATCACCTTCAGCTCGTCCGACTTGCTCAAGTGCATGGCAACTGCCGGCGCCCTCCCGATGCTTTGCTTGCCCGCCATCAGCAATGTCCTCGTCACCAAGACCCTCATCGATGGTGGCGCGGGGCTCAATGTTCTTTCCATTGAGATGTTCGACCACCTCCAAGTGCCCTATGATCAACTGCAGCCCACCAAGCCTTTCTTAGGAGTGACCGACGGCTCCACAACCCCGATAGGGCAGATCCGCCTCACTGTCACCTTCGGCTAGCGCGACAACTATCGCACCAAACTCATCGACTTTGACGTCGCCCATATCCGCCTTCCGTATAATGCTATCCGTGGATATCCATCACTGGCCAAGTTCATGGTGGTGACTCATCATGGTTACAATGTCCTCAAGATGCCAGGGAACTGCGACATCATCACGATCGCCTGCGAGGAGAAGGATGCGATGTGCTCTCTCGAGCGCGCCTACCAGGCTGCAGCAGTTGAGGACCCAGAGAACGAGGGCACCATCTACCCTCCTGAGGTTGTCCCCAAGAAGAAGAAGCAGCTCTACCAAGAGCCTCAGGAGGGCGGTGTCTTTAGCGGCGCCACCTCAGGACCTGCGCCCATGGACGGGGCGCTTCCCTCTCGCACATAGGAAGGCGCACTCGGCGCACTCCTCAGGCTGGGCTCGGGGGCTCTCTTCGGGAGGGCCTCTAACTTAGCCTTTGTCGTGAGGGAGGCACTAGGGCACCACATGGAGGCATGCTTCATCGCATTCTTCCCTCACGAGGGCACAAGGCACGGGGTTCCAGGTGCTCATGAGTTCATCACCAAGGCGACCGAGGAGCTTCAAGAGGAGAGAGCCATGCGCGGCGACCGCCGCCCACCGCCTAGCACGGCTCCTTGTCCTGGCGAGGACAACGAGCTATGCGTCTGCATCAACATTCCAGGGCTCAACAGGGCCGCATCCCAGGAGCGCTTCTGGTCATCGCACGTTGGTCGGTGTGGGCCCCCCCTCATAGCTACGTTCGCATGCCTTTTGGCCTGCCGAACGCGGCTGTTACTTTCTAGCGCCACCTGCAGAACATCGTGGCGGCTCCGGAGGCCACGCACCACGCGGTCCTAGAAGAGATGGAGATGGTTCTTCACGAGCCTCCCGAGCCTCTAGAGCCTCCCAAGGTTCAGGACCCAGGTGGCTCATGAGGAGTGACTTCTTTAGCATGCTCTTTCAGCTACTACAACATCTCTTAAGCAACGGAGCCAGGTAACATTTTCCAGTTTATTCAGTTGGGGGCGCCCCTCGGGCTGCATTATCCCCAGATCACATGGGCCTGTCCCTACGGCATGTATCTTTGTTGCATATTCGATTCGCTCTATTGGGGGCACCCCTCGGGTTGCATTATCCCCAGGCTACGTGGGTCTGTCCCTGTGGCGTGTATCATTCTTGCATCTATCAAAGCTAGTGTTACCTCCTTCCATGAGCTATTTTAGGATCACCACCTGCTTGCCTGATGTCCTACCACCCTTCGCGGCCTCCCACATTGTTGACCGGCCTCCTGCTCATGCCGCATCGGGGGCTACGCATGGTGGCATGGTGCTTGTGCTTGGGTCGCTCCCTGAAATGCTTACAAATCTGAGAGATCGAGCTCTAGCTCGCAGCCCGCCCCGCGCATGTCACCTCAGCAGTTCCTTAGTGCCTTCATCTTCTTGTGGAAAGATCAGTGGCAGGACAACAAACACAATTATGAGTGATATTCTCCTCTCGCACTAACCCACATGAACCTCCAGAACTTAACTACATGTGGTCCCGCCGGCCGCCCCTTTTTTACGCAATTCGCTTGCGCGTTAAAGGGGGGCTCCTGAACATCGCGCCTCAGGAGCTCCTACTGACTCTCCAGCCCTCACCCCTGGCCTTGACCATGACATCGCGACCTGGCACGCCAGTGGGGGCCGAGCCTCGCTCGAGTGTTGGGACCCGAGGACGCAGAGCATTTAGATGAGCGAGGAAAGGGGAGGCCGACGTGAGCCCTACCTAGTAGCACCACCGCTAAAGCGAAAATCGGGTGCCACACAAAGGAATCACCTCAGTCTTGCCAAAAGATAAGTCACCCATGCATGTCGGTGTGAATCTCTCCGTCCGATGTTCTCCACTCTCATAAAATCGCTCCGGCAATGCTACTTCCCTTTTCTGCCTCCAGGGAGCTGCTTGCACGCCAAAGGGGACCTCTTGATCATCCGCCTCAGGAGCACTTACTAGACCTCGGGCCGCTCACCTCCTGGCCTGGACCATGGCATCGCGACCTGGCATACCAGCGACGGCTGAAGCCCGCTCGGGGACTGTGACCTGCCGGCATAAAGCGCTAAGCTACCGCGAGAATGAAAAGGGGGAACAATGCCGAAGCGGGACACACAGCTGCAACCGTATACTCGGAATAATAAACTTCAAAGCAAAGGCGTTACACAATTTTTACATGCCCCCGCAGGGTTTGTCTCGATTTCTCGCAGGGAACAAAAGAAGAAAAACTTCAAGGAGCCCTGGCTACGGGCAAGACCGTCGACACCATCATCAACAGTGGGCCACGTGAGGACGATACCAACCCCATCTAGATCATCGCCGATGTCAAGCGGATGCCGCTGCCGTGCTCCAGGCACGGCGAGAGCTCGTAGGCATGTAGCTATCGTCGCTCGACTCCGAAGACTCGCTAGGCTCGGGAGAGTCGCTGGACTCCCAGGAGTCATCACTTCTGCTGGAGGACCTATCGGCAGGACCGGAAGCAGGCTCAGTGCCCGCTGCCGTGCCATGCTGGCGGCTTCCTCGGGGCAGCACTCCAGGTGGTGGACTTCCTCATCGAAGACCTTGAAGAATAGCATGGAGGCGCCATCGTACTCGAAGTGATGGCGAGGGCCCCGTCCGCGCGGCAGGCGCGAGCAACCTCGGCCCATCCTTGGGTCATGAAGATGCCGCCCGGAGGGACGACGTCAACCTTCGCCCCCGTGGCTAGGCTGCAGCACTCGGCGTGTTGCAGCCATAACTCTAGCGGCCCCCTCGGTGGCATCTCCTTAGCAAAGAACCACAGGAATCAGATCCAAGTGTGTGGCGACATTGCCGTCCATATCTTGAACTCACGCAAGGAGCGCTCGGCATGGGTTCGTCGGCCGGCCGGCCGCGCAAACTCCACCTAGCCACCATGGCCTGGCCCACACGGCGCTGGGCACTGCCGCCCTCTCTGGGGCCCTGCACATGGGCGTACAGAGGGAGCGGGAAGCCAGGCGGTGGCCACTTGTACCAGGGCCGCGTCACCTCCTGTCTCTCCCCGGCATTGCGAGGGCGGCTGAACCTTTTCTTCAGAGGAAGTGGTTCAGGCTCTTCCGAGGGTCCTTTCCCTTTTCGTAGCAGAAAACCTCTTGATCGGCGCCATGGGAGCTACGGCAAGACGGCGAGGTAGGAGAGAGGAAGAAGAAGCGGACTGCGAGAAGACGGAGATGAGCAACGGGGCATGTCGGAAGGAGGCAACCATCGCCCCCCTCATTTATAGTCGGAAGGAGGCCAACCACCGGCCTCCATGATCACACGTAATGATGGTTTTTTCTTCATGCAGCAGGGTCTCGTCAATTCAAACGGTTGCCGAGGTAGTGTGGGGAAGCGGAGACGCCCACATCCCATTAATCACCACGCGTCAATCGAGGCCGCGGGCGGTTAGGGCCCGTGGTGCTCTGCAGTTGCCCTTTGGCTTCTCCTTGAATCCAAGTTCGAGCGCACCTCGGGCCCAGGGGCTACTGTCGGCGTCTTGGGAACGGGGGTAGCCAGACTTGCCTGCCTACGGTCCACAGCGTGGCCCTGTAGATGGCCCGGTATGGCCCAGCTTTAGCATCAACAACCCAAGACCCTCGCAAGGGTCCAAGCCTCGCGAGGTAGATGACACCAAGACCTCCCTGGGAGGCGGCCTCACCAGGCTAGCTCCTGAGGAGTGGAGATATCTATGCAAGATGCAACTCGCAAGGTTCACATGACGTGAGCCATGACGGCCAAGGCCATGCGGGCGCCAGCGGGTGCAGGGTACCAGTTTCCTCTTTGGTGCTAAGGAGGCAAGCACAGGTGCGGGGGCCCGAGGAATCAAGCAAAGGTTTCCATATCGGTGGAACAAGACCAAGACCGCCAAGACGGCAGGACGAAGGTCATCGCGGAGCCCCGCGGTGTCACCACCAGGGGCTTTTGCAGTTGAAGACTACTTTTGTCAGGAGAACTTGCACTAGTTGTCTCCCTTCGAATTTGGCCGCTGTGGGATCCATCCCCGCCTATATTTGGGAAGAGGACCAAGGCCAATATAAATAGGACTGAGCCACCACCATGGAGGGGGGATCCATTCCACCCTAACCAGCTCACGAGCTCATCCAGTGCAAGAAGACCTCACCTCCTGAGGCTGTTCTACCACTGTACTAGTTAGTCCTCAGCCGCTCGAGGCAATCCACCACAAGGTTGGAGTAGGGTATTACACCAGAAGGTGGCCCGAACGAGGATAAACCGCTGTATATCTTGTCCCTTGGGATCGTCGAGCTAGGCCTTGGAATCATCGAGCGGGCAGACTGGGGAGGACGAGTTCTTCGCATGCACCCCAGTGTTCGAACCTCTCAAGGGTCTGTGGAAGCCCGAGTCCGACATTTGCTACATCACCCTTTCCTCTTCAAGGGAAAAACCAATGCAAGCTCAAGAAGTAGCAGCTTTCAGAAATGAAAGAATGGGATGCTCCAGTATCAGACATAACTGATGCTGGATGACAATTGACAAGTAGCATACCAAGAACGATGTCAGGATCATCATGAGCTTCATTAGCTGTGACGTGATGCACATGTCCATGTTCAGTTGGAGCTGGCTTGACACGGAACATCTTGCCTAATGGCTTACCACCACCAACAAACTTTTCAAACTGGGGTGGAGCATAACTGCCCTGAGAGCAGTCACGGGCATAGTGTCCTGGCTCTCCGCATGTGAAGGAAGTTCCGGAAGTAGGACATGGACCCACATTGGCAGGCAGTCCACCAGTAGACTTGGGTGGTGCATGATACGTCTCCAATGTATCTATAATTTTTAATTGTTGCATGCTATTATAGTATCAATCATGGATGTTTTATATGCAATTATAAGCAATTACATATCATTTTTGGGACTAACCTATTAATATAGTGCCCAGTGCCAGTTGCTATTTGTAACACCCTCGATGCGACTATATCTCCCACGTGTCGAGGCACGACTTAGAGGCATAATCGCATTGAAGGCATATGTCGCAAGTTAGGCAATCTTCACAACATCCCATGTAATATGAATAATAAAGGGGAGATAACATAGTTGGCTTACACTCGCCATGTCAATCAAGTACATAAATAACATTACATCATCCAAACACTCATGGCCCGACTACGGCGCCAAAATAAAAGAGAACCCAACATGCGACATGGTCCCATTCACCCCAACTGGGCACCACTACTGATCATCGGGAAAGGAAACATAGTAACATTGAGAGTCCTCATCGAACTCCCACTTGAGCTCAAGCACGTCTCCTGGAGCAGAATCATTAGGCCCTGCATCTGGTGTAATAGTAATCTGTGAGCCACAGGGACTCAGCAATCTCGCACCCTCGCGATCAAGACTATTTAAGCTTATAGGTAAGGCAAGGTAAATATATGTGGAGCTGCAGCAAGCGACTAGCAAGTATGGTGGCTAACTTATTCGCAAAAGAGAGCGAGAAGAGGAGGCAAAGCGCGAGCAAGAAACTAGAGAGCAACCTGCGCAAACATTACTCCAACACCGTGTCCGCTTCTCGGACTCCGCCGAGAAGAGACCATCACGGTAACGCACTCAGTTGATTCATTTTAATTAAGTTAAGGTTCAAGTTATCTACAACCGAACATTAACAAATTCCCATCTGCCCATATCCGCGGGCACGGCTTTCGAAAGTTCAATCCCTGCAGGGGAGTCCCAACTTAGCCCATGACAAGCTCTCACGGTCAATGAAGGAATAGACCTCCTCCCAAGACGTTCCGATCAGACTCGGTATCTCGGTAATTCAAGACACTTCTACAGGTTAAAACATGACTAGCAACACCGCCCGAATGTGCCGACAAATCCCAATAGGAGCTGCACATATCTCGTTCTCAGGGCACACTCATATGAGACTAGCTATGAGTAAAACCAACCTCAAGTTTCCCCGAGGTGGCCCCGCAGGCAGCTCAGTTCGGACCAACACTCAGAGGAGCACTGGCCCGGGGGGGGGGGGTTAAAATAAGATGACCCTTGTGTCTGCAGAACCCAAGGGAAAGAAAAGGCTAGGTGGCAAATGGTAAAACCAAGGTTCGGCATTGCTGGAAAAGCTTTAATCAAGGCGAACTATCAAGGGGTTCCCATTATAACCCAACCGCGTAAGGAACGCAAAATCCGGGAACATAACACCGATATGACGGAAACTAGGGCGGCAAGACTGGAACAAAACACTAGGCGAGAGGCCGAGCCTTCCACCCTTTACCAAGTATATAGATGCATTAAGATAACACGACAATATAATGATATCCCAACAAGTAAATAAATGTTCCCACAAGGAACGGCCTTCAATCTTCACCTGCAACTAGCAATGCTATAAGAGGGGCTGAGGAAAGCGGTAACATAGCCAATCAACGGTTTGCTAGGACATGGTGGGTTAGAGGTTTGACATGGCAATTTGGGAGGCTTGAAAGCAAGTGGTAGGCATCGTAGCAATGGCATAGCAAAAGAGAGAGCAGACTAGCATAGCAAAGATAGTAGTGATTTCGAGGGTATGATCATCTTGCCTGCACAGTTGTCAGAGTTGACTGGATCCTCGAAAACAAACTCAACGGGCTCCTCGTTAGCGAACTCGTCTCCCGGCTCTACCCAAACAAGACAAACAAGCAACAAGGGCACAATCAACCACGTGCAAACTCAAACAACACAATGCAAAGATGATATGCTATGCGGGATGCAAAATGCAAGATATGACAGGAAATGCACGAACCTGGCCTCAACTTGGAAATCCAAGTGTGTCACTGGAAAGATGAGACGAAATCGCTTGAAAGCGATATAAAGAACGCCGGAATCGGAGTTATGGTTTGGAAATGGCAAGCGATTCAAATATGACACCGGTCTGCGATTTACAGCAAGTAGCCAACTAAATGCAATGAGATGAACATGCTACATCAACCAAACATGACAACAAAATACATGGCAGGGATGCATTCAAGATTCTTAACAAAAGTCTAGCACTGAGCTACGGCCAATTCATCCATTAACAGGTTCAAACAAGCATGGCAAAAATGCATATGGCAAACATATCTCAGACTTAGTGAAATTAACACTTGTCTGGAATTTCAGATCAGGTAGCCCTCTTCGGAGCAACAAAACTACATGCTACAGGACCTGATCATGGCAAAGTAAAGCATGGCATGGAGCTACTCAAAGAGCTTAACAAAAGTCCCTTAGTGACCTTGAGCCAAAAGGGATCAGAAAATACAATTGCAAGCATGTGAACATAGCAAAAACATAATCAGTTTTCAGACTTTGTGAAAAACTGACACATGCTGAAATATAACTCAAGTAGGCATGTTCACGAGCTCGATGCACTCACTACGGTGCAAGTCATGGCAAGACAAGCATACATCCGTTAAGAAGGCACAAAATGCAAGCTAGACATGGCAAGAACAATAGCATAGCATGCACGGATCAACTAAAACATCATCGGCAAAATTGCAAACAAGTTGACAATCTGCCCAGATTCATGAAGTAGCAAAAGTAGAGCTCGATTGACTCAAGCTAGGTTGCTCCATAATTGTAAACAAAGACATGGATGGATAGAGCACTACAATATTAACAAAACATCCTTACTGATCATCCTCAAAAGAGGCACGGATCACTAGGAAACAACATGAACATATGGCATCAAGAGATAAACAGCTCCAGGACTTAGTGGAATTGCTAAGTCCTTGAAAACAGAATTAGCAAGTGCACCACTTTGCAAGCTTGCACAAGTCACCAAACACATCACAAAAATACATGGTTTGCACCTTTGGAAAGATGACAAAACCCTTAACAAAACACATGTAGAGCATCAGGGCATATCATGCACACATTAATCATGGCAAAAATGACAAAAACCTAAACGGATTAGCAGATCTGACAATTATCTCAAGTAGCCCTCTTCTAACGGCATTTCGGGCATCAAGACGAACTCAAATGAAAATGATGCAATGGAACGAAATTATGTACTCTCTGAGATGAACGTTTCGATATGCTATATGCGTGAATCGGAGCTACAGATGCAAAGTTACGGAGCTACGAACAAGAGCACTTGAAACGGAAAATATCAGGGACTTAGTAGATTTTCGACCTCCGATCTAGGGTTTGCACGCGGATCGAGGAGTTCGCCGGATCTTCGCCGGAATAGTGCTCGGGGTCGCCGGAGAAGTCGGGGAAGCGAGGGCCGGCCGGATCTCGCCGGATCCGGGCCGGGCGGCGGCGCGCGACGAGGTGGCGGCGCGGTTGAGGCCCGTGCGGCGGCCGGAGGCGGGGGGCCGGCGAGGAGCTGCGGCGGGGCGGCGATGGCGGCTCGGTGGCCGGAGCACAGGGAGGAGAGGAGAAGGGCGCGGGCGCGCGGCGGCGGAGGGAGTGGGCCGCGGGGGCCCAACGCGGGCTGCCCGGGCCGGCGGCGGGGGCGGTGCGGCGGCGCCACGTGGCGGGCGCCTATTGGCCCGGGGCGGCGGCGGCGGAGCGTCCGGACATGTCCGGCCCGACAGTTTTCGTCCGGCGGCGCGAGGGGTTGGATCTAGGGTTTGGAGAAGTGGGGATCCGGATTTCGGGGAAGGGGTCTAGTTTTATAGGTAGAGGGAGCTAGGAGAGTCCAAATGAGGTGCGGTTTTCGGCCACGCGATCGTGATCGAACGCTCTAGATGATGCAGCAGAGTTAGGTGGGTTTTGGGCAAAATTGGAGGGGTGTTGGGCTGCAACACACACGAGGCCTTTTCGGTCCCTCGGTTAACCGTTGGAGTATCAGACGAAGTCCAAATGATACGGAACTTGACAGGCGGTCTACCGGTAGTAAACCAAGGCCGCTTGGCAAGTCTCGGTCCAATCCAGAAATGTTTAATCCCCACACACGAAAGAAAGCTAGAAATGACCACCGGAGGAGAACGAAGCGCCGGAATGCAAAACGGACAACGGGGAAAATGCTCGAATGCATGAGATGAACACGTATGCAAATGCAATGCACATGATGACATGATAAGAGATGCATGACAACGACAAAAACACACGGAGACAAAACCCGAACCCGAGGAAATAAATATAACTTAATGCCGGAAACGGCAATAGTTGGAGTACAAATTGGGAAAGTTACATCCGGGGTGTTACACTGTTTTTTTTGCCTATATAAGGTTTTTCAGAATATTAGTACCAAACGAAGTCCAAATGCCACAAAGCTTTTTGGAGATTTATTTGGACAAAAAAGACACTAGAAGTTCAGGAGAGGGCTAGAAGACGAAGGAGGTGGTCATGAGCCACCAGGGCGCGCCCAGGGGGTAGGAGCACCCTACTGCCTCATGGGCCCACCTTTGCTCCGTTTGACCTAATTCCACCAATATAAATTCCCTAAAATCAGGAAACCAACAAAGAGCCACCTGAAACACTTGTTTTGCTGCTGCTAGTTCTTGTTCTTGGGAGATCCCATCTAGAGGCCTTGTCCGACACTGATAGGAACCGGGTCCCTACCAGGACGAGCTCTCAGGTTGTAGGGGTGGAAGGAGGGTTGGCATGGAGGAAGGCGAGGACGGCGGCGCTGGGGTGCCGTCAGCGCACACACGAGAGAGAGGACGTGGGGGTGGCTAGGGTTAGTTCTCCTGGCCCTTCACGAAGACGAGCAAATATGATTGCTTTTGCTTCATCCCAAAATGGCTCCTTACATGAGTTTATATAATCCTCCTAATAAGATAATTGGGCTAAGCCCCTAACACGATAAGATAACTTGGGCTGGGCCCCTAACTGCCTGTGCAATGAGGCCTCCTCCAGCTATAGTGTATGCCAGTCATAACATCTCTTCCTACCTGCGCAAACAGCTCATCCTTGACCTAAAAGTCAGGAAAGTGCTTGCGGAACTCGTCGAGGTGCTGCCAAGTGGCGTCCTCCTCTGGAAGTCCCTGCCACTGAATCAACAAGCGCCACGCACCCTGGCTGTGCTGGGCCTTCAAAACCTTCTCTGGACCGGGAAGTAGACGGCCCTCGAAGGTCGGAGATCATCCGGCGTGGCCACTGGTGGCTCGCTGCGGAAAGGCTTCAACATGCCCACATGGAAAACGTCATGGATGCGAGCGCCCGGTGGCAGCTCAAGGCGGTAGGCGACGTTGCCGATGCGCTCCAACACCGGAAATGGCCCAGCATAGCAGGGACCCAGCTTGCGCTTTGCGTGCGGGTCCAGTGACTGCGTAGAGCGGTGGAGTAGGCGCAGCCACACCCAGTCGCCAACAGCGAACTCCGCCTCATGGTGGTGGGCATCGTAGTACTTCTTGGACAGCTGCTGGGCCTAGAGGATACGCTGGCGCACCTCAGCAAGGATCTCATCCCTGCCACGGAGAAGCTTCGGTCTGAGCCGTCTCAGGCTGGAACGACAAGATGGGCAGCGGAGGATGACCGTAGACCACCTCGAAGGGCGTGGCATGCAGGGCAGAGTGGTAGGAGGTGTTGTAGCAATACTCCGCCCAAGAGAGCTAGTTGACCCATGCACGGGGGCGATTACCTGTCACACAACGTAAGTACATGGCAATCACCTTGTCGACCACCTCGGATTGGCCGTCCATCTGGGGGTGGAAAGCCGTACTGAGGCGGAGCTTCACGCCGGCCATCAGAAACAGATCGCACCAGACATGTCTCGTGAACACCGGATCACGGTCGATGACGATCGAGGAAGGAAACCCATGGAGGCGGATGATGCTGTCGAAGAAGGCCCACGCGACGGAGGTGGCGGTGTAGGGATGGCCTAGCACGATGAAGTGCGTGTACTTAGAGAAGCGGTCGACCACCGTAAGGATGACGAACATGCCGCCCACCTTGGGAAGGCCCTCGATGAAGTCCATGGAGATGTCGGCCCAGACCTGAGAGCGCACCTCAAGGGGCTGTAGCAGCCCCGCCGGCTACAGTGTCTCCGTCTTGTTGCACTGGCACGTCACGCAAGATCGCACCCAGTCCCGCACCAGCGCGCGATCGTCGGGGATGTAGAAATCTGCTCAAAGACGATGGAGGGTCTTCTGCACGCCCTTGTGGCCGGCCAAGTGGGCCAGAAGCAGGGCCTGGTGACGGAGGTCACCGTGATCCGGCATGAAGAGTTGGCGCCCCTGCAGGAGCAGACCGTCGGCCAGCCGCCACGGTTCCTCCAGGTCGCCATCCACGAGGCACTGACGGTGGAGCTGCGCGTCCGTGGCGCTAGCGGTAACTCGGCGGATGTAGTTGATGAAGGCGAAGGAGGGTCCCGACAGGATGCAAAGGGCCGCCCCGCGAAGTCAATGGCGTCCATGTCAAGGTCGGTGTCCCAGTGGGACAGTGCATCCGCCACGATGTTGAGGCGACCCGGACGGTACTCAACGGTGATGTCGAACCCGAAGAGCTTGTTGATCCACTGTTGCTGCGGCATGGTGAATTGGCGCGGGTCCAGCAAAAAAGTTGAGGCTGTAGTGGTCCGTGCGGATATAGAACGACCACCCCCATATATACGGCCGCCAGTGGTGCATCTCCCACACCAATCTGAGAAGCTCCCGCTCATAAGCCGCGAGCTTGTGGTGGTACACGGTGAAGGGCCTGCTGAAGAACACAAGTGGCCAGTCGTACTCATGTAGGATCGGGGCAAACCCCATGCAAGTGGCCGTCCGCCTTGTGAATGAGGAGAACCGGCGCCGAGAACGGTAAAGTCAAGATCCGGATGATGCCCAGGGTAAGCATGACTGCGCACTGCCGCTCTAGCTTGTCCTTCTGCAGTTGGGGGTAGTGGTATGGACGGACCGCCACGGGAGTTGTGCTAAAGAGCACGTGGATGTGATGGTTGTAGACCCGGGCTAGTGGGAGGCCCTGGGGCTTGTCGAAGAGGTCGCTGTGCTGCTGCAAGAGACGAGCCAACAGGGGCTGCTCGGGCTCGGCTGCGGCCGCCGGCAGCTATGGGTGGGGCACTGCTGATGAAGGGCCACCCACGCTCTCCCACAGGACGCGGTGACCCAGGCGCCAAAAGACGATCGTCATGGCGTCGAAGTCCTAGAGGATGGGACCCAGAGTTCGCAAAAAGTAGACGCCGAGGATGAAGTCGAAGCAGCCCAAGTCGATACTGACACACGTGATGGTGAAGTGCTTGTCGCCGATATTAATGGGGACATGCTGCGCAATCCCATGACAGTGGAGGCGATCACCATTAGCGACGTCGACCTAGAGTTGCTCCCCACTCGTCGGCTAGAGCGCCAGGCGGTGCATGGTCGACCCGGGCAGAAAGTTATGGATGGAGCCCGTATCGAACAGAGCCAGGAGGTGCTCGTCGTGGATCGTCACCAGAAGCAGCAAAGTCTTTTCCACTCATATACCCGCTAATGCATGGAGGGAGACCATGAGTGCAGTCGCAGGAGCAGGGGCCGGCGTGACATCCGCGGCCACTGGGGCGGGTAGGGCGTCGATACCCTCGGCGGTGTCCTGCTCGACGTGGTCCATAGCCTCCAAGTAGAAGAGACGCAGGCAGACGTGGCCCGACATGTAGGGAACGTCGCAGTTGTAGCATAGCCCCTGACGACGATGCTCGAGCTGTTCATTCAGTGTGAGCTGACGGAAAGGGTGTGGCACAGCCGGAGCATTGGGCGCCGCGGGAGCCTGGGTAGCATGCCCCTGCGCTGGTGGCGTCAGTGGCGGCCGAGGAGGCTGGTGGGCGCCCCGGGACGGTAGTGCCTGCTGCATGGCCACCGCGCGTTGCTCGAAGGCGGGGCGTAATACATGGCCGCCTGGAGGTCCTGTGGCCCGCGCATCTCCACGTCCACGCAGATATGATCCGGCAGCCCACCAACAAACAGCTCAGCCCACTAACGAGCCGTGCCACCGGGATCGTGGCAAGCCAGGGCCTGTAAGCAGCTGACGAAGTCTTGCACCCTGGAAGTGAAAGGCAAACGCCCAAGCTCTACTAGGCGGCTCCCGCAGATATGTGGCCCGAACCGTAAGAGGCATAGCTCATGAAAACGCTCCCATGGACGCATGCCACCCTCGTCCTATTCGAGGGCATAATACCATGTCTGCGCTGCGCCCCAGAGGTGATAGGAGGCGAGCCAGGTGCGCTCGGATGCTAGCATGCGGTGTCCCCTGAAAAACTGGTCACACTAATTAAGCCAATTCAGGGGGTCCTCGGTGCTGTCGTAGGTGACGAACTCGAGCTTGGAGAAGTGCGGCGTGTGGCTGTGGCCGACGGGGGGTACGCCTCGTCGTTGCGGAGCAACGAGGATGATGGCACCGAGTAGGTGCGCATCAAGGGCCCACCATGGAATAGGGGCCCGTCGATGCTGTCGTAGTGGCCGGCGGAGCTGTAGGGACGCCGAACTGCAGGGGCGGCATTGGCGGAGACGGGATGTGCGGCTGATCCGGGGCCATCGTGTAGACTGGTGGTGACGTCCCGGCTAGCCAGGCCGGTAACGGAGACAGCGAAGGGGGAAACCACACCTGTTGGATGGGTAGCCCGAGCGCTGTCGTTGGCAGGGCCAGCCCAGAGGTGGCTGGTGGCGGCGGCATCTGCAGCTGCTGTGTCAGCGACAAGGAGGGGGCGGCGGACATCGTCGGGGGTGGCGCCTGCCACGGTAGCTGCGGCGACCCCATGATGGTGGCGACAGGAGCTGCCGGTTGTGGCCCATAGGGCCCCACCAGGAAGAGGCAAATGCCCTGGACTGTGTGGGTGAGGTCCCGAAGCACCGTGGACATCTCCTCTGGGGTGAGGACCGCAGGGGGCGTCCCGACGGCGGAGGAGACCGGTCCGGTCAGGAGCGGGATGCTGCCCGCGGTGGTCATCGGTGACGAGGAGGCGATTGGGAGCGGGAGGATGGTGGTGGGCGGAGGAGCGGACATGATCGAGCCCGAGACAATGTAACGCCCATGATGCGGCTATATCTCCCACATGTCGAGGCATGACTTAGAGGCATAACCGCATTGTGGTTTTGTCGCAAGAGGGGTCACCTTCACACAATCCCATGTAATGAACAAGAAAGGGATAATAGAGTTGGCTTACAATTGCCACTTCACACAATACTTAAATAATTCATACATCATCCAAAATACACACATGGACCGACTAAGGTCAAAACCAAATAAAAGGAAGATAAACCCCAAATGCTAGATCCCCGATCATCCCAACTGGGCTCCACTATTGATCAACAAGAAACGAAACATAGTAACGACCAAGGTCCTCGTCGAACTCCGACTTGAGTTCGGTAGCATCAGCTGCACTGGTATCATCGGCACCTGCAACTGTTTTGGTAGTATATGTGAGACACAAGGACTCAACAATCTCAAAACCCGCGAGATCAAGACTATTTAAGCTTATGGGTAAGATAAGGTAATGATGTGGAGTTGCAGCAAGCACTAAGCAAATATGGTGGCTAACATACGCTTATAAGAGTAAGAACAGAAGCTACGTGACGGTCGTGAAGCTAAAAGTGATCAAGAAGTGATCCTGAAACTACTTACGTTCAAACATAACTCAAACCGTGTTCACTTCCCGGAGTCCGCCGAAAACAGACCATCATGGCTACACACGCGGTTGATTCATTTTAATTAAGTCAAGTATCAATTTCTCTACAACCGGATATTATCAAATTCCCATCTGCCACATAACCGTGGGCACGACTCTCGAAAGTTTAAACCCTACAGGGGTGTCCCAACTTAGCCCATGACGAGCTCACGATCCACAGAGACAATCCTCCATTGCGGGACACCCGATCAGGCTCGGAATCCCAGTGCACAAGACATTTCGACAATGGTAAAACTAAACCAGCAAGACTGCCCGACTGTGCCGACAAATCCCGATAGAAGCTACACATATCTTGTTCTCAGGGCACACTGGATAGGTCAAGCTATGAGTAAAACCAGCCCTCAAGTTTCCTCGAGGTGGCCCCGCAGGCTGCCCGTTTCAGACCAACACTCAGAGGAGCACTGGCCCGGGGGGTGAGGGTTAAAATAAAGATGACCCTCAGGTTTGCAACCCCAAGGGAAAGTTATAGGTTATTAGGAAAATGTAAAACCAAGGTCGGGCCTTGCTGGAGGAGTTTTATTCAAAGCGAACTGTCAAGGGGTCCCATAACCCCAACCACGCAAGGAATGCAAGATCAAGGAAAATAACACCAGTATGACGGAAACTAAGGCGACTAGAGTGGAACAAAACACCAGGCATAAGGCCAAACCTTCCACCCTTTACCAAGTATATAGATGCCTTAATTAAAATAAGAGATAAAGTGATATCCCAACATATACATGTTCCAACATGGAACAACCTGCAAGGCACCTGCAACTAGCAACGCTATAAGAGGGGCTGAGCAAAAGCAGTAACATAGCCAAACAACGGTTTGCTAGGAAGGTGGGTTAGAGGCTTGACATGGCAATATGGGAGACATGATATAACAAGTGGTAGGTAGCATGACATAGCGATAGAATGAACAACTAGCAAGGAAATATAGAAGTGATATCGAGGATAATGGTCATCTTGCCTGAAATCCCGCAAGGAAGAAGAACGAGTCCATGAAGAAGACAAACGGACGTAGTCGAATGAAATCTCACAACTCCAGAAGGAAACCGAAGCTAATGGGAGAAGCAAACATGAAAGAAGCAAACAACATGGTAAACCAACAAGCATAGGCATGGCATGATGCACAACCAAGTATGATGCATGTTCGGTTTAATGAGGCATGGCATGGCAAAGTGCACAAACAACACTACAAGTTAAGTGGAGATCAATATGTAACGAGTTGAAAAAATAATGCATGGACAACTGCCGCCAACTCAAGGGTGTGAGTGGGGTAGTTCCTTTCGTTGGGCTTCAACTGGCGAGAGGTATAATGTTAGAGTAATGGGCCACGGGTCGGCTAACCCGAGGCCCAAAAACTTTCAAGACATCCGGGCTAACTGCGCCCCTCGAGACGCCAGATGGAGAGCCGCCTTCTGGAGGACGGCTGAAGGAACAGTCGGCTGCCCACATGCAGCCGAGTCCTAGAGGCGAGGTCAAGACCGGCCGACTCCCGTCTGGCGGCTTCCAGAGAAGCCGGCCACGGGGAGTCGGCCCACGGCACCAACAAAGCCCATGCCCTCATCGGGGGGGATGGGACGGGGAGTGGCAACAGTGAAGCCCACTCCCTCCCCTTTTCCAGGAGATGGCTAGGCCACAGTGCGCTATACCAACGGAGATCTCTGTCTGGGGCGGCACTGTGGCCATGCCATCCCTTACATCAACAACAGTGGGCGGAGTCCTGTGCCCACGACGACCTGTCAGTACGGTCCACGGACGACGGGCCTTACAGGTCAATGAGAGTCCAGAAGGCGGCAAGAGTGCCACCAGTCGGACCCGTAGGTACCCGGCCCCGGGAGTCGGCCTACCCCTCCCACGGGTTCCCCGCGCCATTAACGAGACAAGACAAGGAGTGGCTATAGTGATCACCCGCTAGACGGCGGGGCTATAGCCACGACCCAATGACCAAGCCTGTGTCATTAGAAGCATAGCTACAGTAATCGGCAGCCGGCAAGACCCGCAAGCTGCGGTTACGGCCTGTCGGCTCCGTACCAGACCATTCGACGGGGCCCACCAGTCGGCGGAAGGGCCGGCAGGCGAAGAGACTGACGGCTGGGCCCTACGCCTAGTCAGTTTACCATTGTACCCCTGGGGGGTAGGCCTATATAAACCCCACAGGGCACCCATGCAAAGGGTCCCAACCCATTAGAACTAGACCAGATCATAGAGGGAGGAGAGAGCTAGCCCTGCCTTCTGCTACCTTCAGCATATAGCTCGAGGAGTGCCCTTGTATTCACTTTGCCTTAGTGATCATGCGGAGACCCCGCAGAGCAGGACTAGGGGTGTTATCTCCTAGGAGAGCCCCGAACCTGGGTAAAGTACGCCGACGTTCGTTTCTATGCCTCATCTCGTTTCCGGGCACCGGCGACGTTCTACTCGCTCCCACCATGATAAGCCATCCATTGGCATATGTCGCACCCAACCCCCGACATTTGGCACCCACCGTGGGGCGAGGTGCACCGTCGCCCGGAGATTTGTTCTGGATGGGAACCCTTTTCCTCCCTCGTGAGCGCAGCCAGCCCGGCACGCCAGACGGAGTCTGCGCCGACGCACTGCATGGCGCTGAAATCGCCTGCACGGCCAGTTGCCTCGCCGACCTTGTCGGTGAGGTCCACCTCTCCGATGAGCCCGCATCCGACACAGGCACAGGCGGCCCCGAGAGCCTCCTCGCGGGCCTCCTCGATCAACTCCACGTCGCCAGCGAGCCAGCTGGGGACCTGGAGTCCGTAGGCTACACCGATCCAATGTTGGTCGACTCCGACACCGCGTCGCTTGACACGTTCCCGACAAACATGGTGGTCTACGACGAGCCGCTCCCTTGCGTGGAGAGCGGCGGAAGCACTGTCATGGAAGGGCTAGTCATTGATCACGGCGAGCAAACCGGTGAGGGTGATTATGACCCGCTCAACGCGGCGCTGCAAGACCTGGCAGCGCCCATTCCCGAAGACGCCGATGCCGAGACACTGGAGGCACGCCGCCTTCAGCTAGTCAAAGGCACTAAGAAGCTGGCCAGCATGAGATGCCTATCAGAGGTCTACCAGCACGAGATGGACCGCGATGTGGGCGGCACGCCGACTCCAGCTGGGCCTAGCCGCCTTGCCACGATCCAGAAGCGCGGCGTGGCCATCGCCAACCTGTTCGGGGCAAATCGCCCCATATACGCCACGCCTGCGGAGAACATCCGAGCTGCCCAGGCGGCGGTGGACGAGCTAGACAAATTCGAGGGCGAAGAACATCGCTTGATGACGGAGCGCGTCCAGCGACTCCTTGACACAGCTGCAGAGCAGAACGAGGCTGGCTGCCGCACTGATGCGCCGCACCTTCGTGGGCCCAGCCCGTCCTCCAATTCCTGGTGAACAAAGAGCTGCGAACTGATGAGATCTTAGCTTGACAAGTGCAACGCCGGGCGGCAGCCTACACCATAGTCAACAAAGAGCTTGTAAGGCGCAGTGTCACTTGTGTCTACCAGCGCTGCGTGGAGCCGGATCAAGGCCAAGCAATTCTCAAGGACATCCATCAAGGCGAGTGTGGCCACCACGCGGCTTCAAGAGCACTCGTCGCCAAAGCCTTCTGCCATGGTTTCTTCTGGCCGACTGCTCTTGAAGACACCAAGGCCTTGATCCAAAATTGCAAAGGCTGCCAGAAGTTCTGCTCCAAGCCACATCAGCCGACTTCTGCACTCAAGACTATTCCCATTGCCTGGCCCTTTGCTGTTTGGGGCCTGGAGATGGTGGGACCATTCAAGACGGCACGAGGCGGCTTGACTCACTTACTTGTCGCAGTGGACAAGTTCACCAAGTGGATAGAAGCAAAACCAATCAAGAAGTTAAATGGTCCGACTGCTGTGACCTTCATCTCCGACATCACAATTCGGTACGGCATACCGCACAACATCATCACCGACAATGGCACAAACTTTGCCAAAGGTGCCTTGGCCCGTTTCTGCGTGACGCAGGGCATCCGACTGGACTTAGCGTTCGTTGCCCATCCGTAGTCCAACGGCCAGGTAGAGCGAGCAAACGGCCTCATCCTGTCCGGCATCAAGCCTCGACTGGTCGAGCCTCTGGAGCGTTCGGCCGGCTGTTGCCTCGATGAGCTGCCGGCCGTCCTCTGGAGCCTACGCACAACTCCAAACAAGGCAACCGGCTTCACAACCTTCTTCCTCATCTACGGTGCCGAAGCCGTCATCCCAACGGACATAGAATTCGACTCCCCTTGAATCACCATGTACACCAAAGAGGAAGCAGAAGAAGCACGTCAAGACGGCGTTGATCTGCTGGAAGAGGGCCGGCTGTTGGCACTCAGCCGGTTCAGCATCTACCAGCAGAGCCTGCACCGATACTACAACCGGAAGGTCAAGCCGAGATCTTTCCAAGAAGGAGACCTTGTGCTCCGGCTAATTCAGCGAACAGTCGGCCAGCACAAGCTCTCAGCACCTTGGGAAGGCCCTTTCATCATCAACAATGTGTTGGGAAATGAGTCCTACTACCTGATCGATGCTCAGAAGCCCTGAGCACGCAAGAGGGACGACTCCGGCAAAGAGACGGAGCGTCCATGGAATGCAAACCTCCTCCTAAGATTTTACAGTTAATGCAGTATGTACCATGCTACCTTTTGTATTAAAGTACGAAGACCTTGGGCCCCCCGAGAAGAGTTCGGGGACTGCCCTCTTTTATCTATATGATAAGAATTATGCCTATGAGTATGTTATTCTTTGTTATGCCGTTGGGCACCGGGTTCGACTAGTCGGCCCGGGGACTTGCCGCCTTAAACTATGAAATGACTTCCTGCAGCCGGACAAGTAGTGTGTGGCACTTAAGCCGTCTCCTGTTAGAAGCCGCAGCTCGCAGAGCGACTGTCTGGTGGGCAGTAGTAAGGTAGAATGGGTGTCCACAAGAAAAATGGCTAAGGACTCAAAGCATGTACATAGTTTAAGCCGGCTTCCAGCCTTTTACAACCGACTCTTGAGCAGCGGGCTCACCGTTTTCTAATTAACTTGCTAAAAAACTCTAAACGGCTAAGTACATGCCTTCCCAAAGAAGCTAAGTACTTGATCCAGCAACAGTTCGTAGAGCGGCTGTCTGACTGGCAAGATGACAACCAAGGGAAGCCGGCAAAGGAAAAGGCCAAAGAGCAATAATCAAGAAGAGATAGAGAACGGAGAAATATTTACATAGAAAAGGACCTTGGCCGAATCTTCAGAACAAAAGTTCAAGATACACCCATGGGTGGAATTGTGCAAATTAACAAGTTCATCGAGACTATTAAGCAGATAAAAGAAAAGATGAAGTGGCAACCTAGGAAACTAAAGACGGATTCGGAGGACCGGAGGGGTCGGCGGTGCCAGTTGCCGGAGCGGCCGGCTGGTTGATCTCCGCTTGGTCGCCTCTGGCAGCAGCCGGCTCGGTTGGGCGCGGCTCGTTGCTAGAGGAGCGGTCGAGCTGGGGCTGGCCGTCTGCTCCGTCCTCTGGCGCCTCCTCCTCGTCCCCTTCCTCCGCCTCACCTTCTTCCTCGCCACTGGAGTCAATCACCTCCGCCGAGTCCTCGCCGTCGTCCGGGTTCAGCCCGAACCACTTTGGCGGCGCCTCCTCGCCGTTCTCAGCCCGCTCTGGGACGAAGACACTAGTGTCGGTGTATTCGACGATTGATGCTGCGCGCTTGACGAGATCATCTTCCACGACTGCCAATTCCGCCTAAGCTTCTAGCCGGAACATGGCTAGCTGGGCTAGACTCAGCCCAGGATACCATGCCTTGACGAACTCTAAGGCCCGGCGCGCTCCAACCCGGGCCGAAGAGCCCTTCCAGGCCTCAAGGCGGCCAGCCGCTACCTCCAGCCAGTCGGCAGTCCGACTGGGGGTGTGCGGTGCCTGCATATCCGGCCACAGGGCGGCAATCGCCTGGGCGCCGACACGTTAAAGCCGGCGCAGCATCCGGTGGGCCGGCCGAAGGCGGGCCTCGATGCTCAGGATCTGCTCGCCAAGAGTTCGGCGGGCGTTGGCGGTGATCTATGCGCCGTCCGCTGTCCGCCCTTCACGATTAGCCTCGATGGCTTGGTTGGCGGCGTCCAAGTGGCCAGGGAAGAAGTCTGCCAGGACAGGAAGGCAAAGAGCCAAATTAGAAGATTAGAAGCCGGCTCGACCAACAGCCGGCAACTCAAAGAAGAAAAGTGAGGAGAGGCTCACCGTCGACAAGATCCTCGATCTCAAGGAAGCCGGAGGACAGCATCGCCTCCTTGTCAGTCTAGGAGCGCTCATACGCGAATTTGGCAAGGAGGGCGGTCTCCTTGTCCTCCGCCTCTTTCTGGGCCTTCTTGAGCAGCTCCTTCTGCTCCGCTAGCTGCGTGGCTGTCAGGACCCTGATTCCATGTCACATCAACCTAGCCGGTAACACCTCATATCACTTTGCGGCCACATGCACGGTATTCCCACAGGTGTCGCCTTACCATGGCCCGGGACCGTTTGCGCCTTCCGGCTCACGTATATGATAGTGTCGCTAGCATCCATATGACAAAGAACCCAGTCCGACATGACTAGTCGTGAACCCAAAGTGGCACTAACTTACGGGGACATGCATACATGAATCAACATCGAGCATGTTGGTCAACAGCGTGTGAATCCGGGCTGTAGCAACTGGGCTAACAGGACTCCGGGAACCTAGGCTGTAGCAAGCTAGCAGGACTCCGGATGTCACCGCGTGACATTTCCCCAAAGGGACAGACATAGGAACGAAGTGAATCACATGCCGGCCAGTCTAAGTGTTCCGGAGCAGTAGTGCTGGGCTAGCAGGACTCCGGTGAACCGGGCTGTACCGGAGTACTATGGCTCATGGAAGCACAAGACTACATTTCCCCATAAGATAGGCTACCAAGGATGAACAACTAGGTTGTCGGATCCCACACATACCAAGCATTTCAATCATACAGACAATATGCTCGATGTGTGTAAATACAACATGGCATCACAACATAATTCTACGACTCAAGTATTTATCATTAGGCTCCGAAGAGCCAGATAATACAAACATGGGTCTCATGACCCAACATTCAGAGCATACAAGTCAAAGCACATGCGGAAGCTTAACTTGTCTGAGTACAGACAACTACAAATGAAGAAAGCCGAGAAGCCTGACTATCTACAAGACCCTCCCAAGGGTACAAGATCATAGCTGAGATAACGAGCTAAACGTCAAAGTCCACGAGGAACTACTAGCGAGACTGAAGTCTCTCTGCAAAACATAAATTAAGCAAACGTGAGTACAAATGTACCCAGCAAGACTTACATAAGAACTAACTACTTATGCATTGGTATCATCAAAGGGGTGGTGGAGTTTAACTACAGCAAGCTAGCTTTGACTCGGTGGCTATCCTGAACTATGAATGCAAATAACTCTTTGAGGTGGCGCACACGAGTCCACATATTGACCATATCAGTACACCACTATGGACTCGCTCCCGTCTCCCTACGAGAACGCCATCCATAGCACTCATGCTTATCTTGCGCATTTTAGAGTATCCACTTTCACTTGTCTATGAACTATGCAAGGGGTCGAAGTTTCCATATCCGAGGAATCTGGCTATTCGAATAAATAATGATAATCCTGCAGGGGTGTACTTCTTCACACATGCTCTCGCCACTTACCACCATGTACACATCATGTATCTCGACATCCTTCAAGCGGAAGCCTGGCGAGGGAGTCGGCCACGACCTGACTAACCAACAAGTCTCTAGTCGAGGTTTACCGCCTATTCGGGTTCCATCCGCAATGAGATCCGGCCGGGGTGTCGCTCATGGCCCCAAACGATGTGAGCAGGGTTCCCAAGCCCACCTTCCGGCTGCCACTTGGTACACCGGGCCATTGTGCCTAGTCTGTCCCAAGCCCACCTGTACCGAGTGCCACCTGGTAGACTACTAACACTACCTAAACTAGTTGCAACTCCTGGACAGAGATCAGGTTGCTTAATAAGTCGAGAGAGCTTGGAGCGCCCAGAGCCCAATGTGTGGTAGTAACTATTCATGGATAACAAACACAGAACAAAGTTCCTGAGGACGGCTGCAATGAGACAACCCACCATGTAATCCTACATGGCCTCTCACCGCTACCTTTACCAAATCGTGATCACACACTTAGCTCTCAACGGCAGGATATGTTCACCACGTTCCAATTCATTCGCGATGAATTAGACCTGACTCAACTCTAAGCAGTAGCAGGCAGGACAACAAGCATGAATGAGTAGGCACATCAAGGCTCAAACAATTCCTATTCATACTAGTGGGTTTCATCTATTTATTGTGGCAATGACAGATCATGCAGAGGAAAGGGGTTCAACTACCGCATCATGTAACAGTTGAATCGTTGTTGTCCTAATGCAGTAAAAGAGAGCAGGAGCGAGAGAGTGGGATTGTATCGAAATGAACAAGGGGGTTTTGCTTGCCTGGCACTTCTGAAGATATTATAACTCTTCATCGGTGTCATCGAACTCATCGTCGGGATACGCCTACCGAGAGGGGACAAGCACCGGCAATAGAGAAGAACACAATCAATGCATATGCGACAATATGATGCATGATCATGACATGGCAATATGTTGTGATTTGAGCTAATGCATCCAGTTATGATTTAAATGAAGTAGGTTTGAATAGATGATTCAAATTCAAACTCCATATATGATAATGTAAATTCCCTTTATTTTTTTGTCCAAAACAGAGGACAAACATTGTTCAAACATGCATGAACATGGTACAGATGGATTCCTCAAATTTTTCTGATAATTTTTCATATATAATTTATTTCATTTGGAGTTACGGTTGATTTTCTGTGAATTTTAGAAGTTTTGGCTATTTTCTGAAATAAATAAATCATTTCTGATTTATTTAAAATCCCAGAAATGTTTACTGCGTCAGCATGACGTCAGTGTGACGTCATCAAGTCAACAAGGCGAGTCTAGGACAAATCTGACCAGTGGACCCTGCGTGTCAATGTCTAACTAAACTAACCTAGCTTTAGTTAATACTAAGCTAACTTAATTACTCGGGCTGGGCCCGCTTGTCAGTGACCTAGGGGGTCATTAGCACAACCTAAATGGGGTTAGGCCGGTGTTTAGCCGCCGGCGGCAGCAGACGCGGCGGGGCACTCAGGCGCGGGCTGTGGTGCCCCGCTCGCAGCGTGGCTGGGCTCGTTCGAGAGCCCAGACCAGCGTGCGTCGGGCGGTGGCGCCAGTCGGGCCTGGGATGGCTAGAGGCGACAGCGAGGGGCTCGACCGTGGCGGCTGGAGCTCGGGTGAGGCGCGAGTAGTGCTGTGGTGCACGTGCGAGCGAGCTGAAGCGCTAGTATGTGCGTGCACGATGCAGCGAGGGCGATGGACACACCGAGTGGACAAAATTGTCGGCGGTGGCGCGTCGGCGGCAAGCGCAGGCGCCCGTGCGTGCGGGTGAGCTCGGTGCGGTGGCTACTGTGCATAGGGAAGAGAACAGAGAGGGGGGATGATGGGCAGAAGCTCACGGCGATCTTCGTGGAGTGGATAGCGAGCTTAGGGAGGGCCTGAGGCAGTTGGGGAGTCGAGGGGGATCTCCGGCGACGGCGGTCGGGGACGAGCTCGGTGAGGGCAGAGGGGCGTGTCCAGCTACGTGTGGCGAACTGAGGAGGTCAAAGCCGTCGAGGCGGAGCTCGCAGGCACGGCGAGCGGTCGAGGGAGACGCGGTGGCGTCGACTACGACGACGGCGGCTTACGGGCGCGTCGGCCATAGCAGGAGAGGACGAGGGAGAGAGCCAGGGGGGAGAATGGGGGTGTCGGCGGGGTCGGGGCAGCGCCGAGGAGTGGCTTCGAGGCGTGGCCACGCTGTCCTAGCGGGCCAGGCGGCCAGGGAGCTGCGTGGCGAGGTCGGCGTGCGTGGGCGCGCTCCTCTCTGCCTGCCTGGCGAGAGGAAGCAGGTGGCTGGCACAGGACAACACAGTGCTGGGCCGGCCAGTGGGCTGCCAGGTGGGCTGCGCCAGGTAACTTCTCTCTCTCTCTCTTTCCTAATTTAGTTTCTGTTTTCTATTTTTCTGTAATTGTTTTGACTTAAATAAAATGCTAAGGCATTTTCAAAAACCCTGAAAATAATTGTGGGCACTTTTGAAAATATTTCCAATAGCCCTCAACCACTTTCAGAATTATTTGGGCATTTTAATTATTTATAGCAATTAAATGCCCAAATTCAAAAACTTTATAAATTCATTCAAAAATCCAAAGTGACCTAGGAAAATGTGCACCATTTTTGGCAGAGGTTCTAGACCAATTCAAAAATGATGAACTTTTCCAAAGGAATTTTGGGTTCATTGAAAATGATTTTTTTATTTGAACCTAGTTGGATTCATCTGTGCTAGGGTTTCAACAGTCCCCATTTCAAATTCAAATAAATTTTAGACATGATGCATGGATGCAATGCCACTAATTAAAAAAAATTATTCTAGGGCTGTGACAACTCACCCCCACTAAACAAGAATCTTGTCCCGAGATTCAGGACGTAGGGTAAGAGGAAGAGGGGACTCGAACTATCACAATCTTCATGACCCAACTAAACTTCATAAGAACATTGATTCGTTACATCATGTTGATCTTGACATCCTCGCTTTTGAGATCTTCATCCACGCGACGATGACGGAAAGAAACTCTACTGGGATTGATCTTCTCGAAGATCGAGCTATTCAAGATCAACTCATAGAATGAGATGTTGAAACATCTCGAGTTGAGACACAAATCACACATCGAGAGGGATGGAAGAAACAATGACGAAGTTCGATTTGGTGGGCAACAATTCCATGCTTAAGAAGAATGATGCATGGTTTCTGGGTAGCAAGGGGATGAATTACTATGATTCCATAACGGGGCACCTCGGGTAAGGTGACTCGTAGAATTATTCCCTTAAGTGGCAAAAAGAATTACTTTTGATACAGAGATCATTGAAACTCTCTATACCAGCCTAAGGAAAATCACAATTGATCGTTTGAATGAGTTCCAAAGAATGGCATACTCAGTTTGGAGAGGAAACTAGAGTTATAGGACAAATCGGCAATGGAAGGCACATTCCAATTGATACCGAGGATATAACCCAGTGACTGAGCGTGCTCTGAAGAACTTGAGCATTTCCGTATTCATCAAGGTTTTACCAACATCCGTGCCGAGGATCCTGGCAACACATCATACTACCATGATGAACGGTGATGGAGGATGCAGATGCAAAGGAGGACATCACTTTCTCAGATTTTTCCTTAGCAATGCCAAGAAGCAAATCTGGATGATCGACCAAGAGACATTTAGCACTCTGCTTCTAGTGTTCTCCTTGATGTGCTAGCGTACCCCATCTATAGATTTGGTTTGGTATCTAGAACATCAAGTAAAAAGGTCAAACTTCAGGAGCACAAGAATCCATAAGGAACAACTGCCGGAGTAAATCTTACAAAGTCCTTATGGGGAGGTGGCCAACTTCCTCAATCAAGATACTACAATGATAAATCTTCCGGCTGGGTGTGTTGGCCATGACATCCACTTTACCGGGTTACAGAGAGACCAATATTATAGTTCCTGGGAAAACATTCCAACCATCATATCTGCCTGAGATTCAGATCTGGTTGGTGTCAGGATATTCCAGACTCATCATGTCTGAAAGGAAGAATTGCAACACAAATCGACGAGATGATGTTGCAAGATTCTCAGGAAATGAACTACGATAGCAAGCTCCAAAACATGAGCTGGTTCTGCTACATACCTGTGAACACGCTGTCCAAGACAAGCATGACCACGTAGTAGTCTTATAATAAAACACTACCGAGTTCAGGTTGGGAACCATCATTGAGGATAACGTAGTCATTACATAAGTTATGATTCTTAAGAAGGAACTTATTCGCCTCGAACAAATTAATCAGTGGCTTGGTGTGCTAGGAAACACATATGGAATGGAGGCGGCCAACCTATCAAACCATAGAGTACTTTGCATATAGGCATGACTAACTTGGGACGATTCCAAAGGAAACAAAAACAATCTTTCTCGAATTCACGGCGGCAACTTGCAATGAATGCACATGAATTAGGTGAGTCGCTTCTTTCACCATAACATATATTTCATGAGCTAGCATGATGAAAATGCTTTCAAAATTTTCCAACACTAACTTAGATGTTCAATATGAATCATGGACAGGATGAAAATATTGTCTATGGGCTCAACAACAATCCATCCAGGCTTCCATATAGATGGAATTCCACAATTAAGTGAACAAGATGATAGCATTGGTCAGACCCAAAGGATATTAATGCCGTATGCTCGAGGAAACAAGCATGAGTAAGACAACATTACGAACATAGTTGGTTCTCATTTGACTTGACGATAGCCCGTACTCAAGTCAAAGTTTTGATAAGGCAATAGATCCAACAACTGATCAAGAGGACCAATCGATGGAGATATCATCGTTCTTCAACACACACACACATAAAAAGATATCCATTAACATGAACTAAGTCAGACAAGCTTTATCTTCCGACTCTCCAAGTTGTTGTTTGGCTTAACCAACTAGCTCAGGGGTATCCAACACAGATTCTTGGAGAATGGGTGGTTTGGAGGAAAACCAACGTGATCATGTACTCAACATAGCGGTCAGGTGACAACCTGGTAATACTTTCGAGAAGATATTCAGAACATCACGAACCACCGGTATGTTACTAAGGTCGAGAACATTCTTGCTTTCCAGAGCAAGACAATATGATAAAGTAAGCAAGGGATTGAATAATCCTAACTCATTCATCGAAGAGTGCACCAGAAATAAGGACTAGGTAGCACGATCAATCTTAGGATGATGATTCAATAACCAGCACGCTAAGAGTGAGAGTATTGTCCATTAACTACCAAGCAACGAGGTTGCTAGGAGTATTGATTTCATACATCACAGTTCACTTGTCGGCATTCTGGTTGCAACAACACGGGACCGAGGAATGGATAATGATGGCGAGAAGTATCACTTCGTCAAGAATTCATAAGAGGTGGTGCAATTCTCATGGCAATCCTGACATAAAGGGGGTAATACTCCGAGGTAGAGCAGAACAAAAGCTGGATTGGTATTTTGATCTGCGGAATACAACTACTTTGACCAGTTCAAGAAATGGATGAGGTGCTGGAGTTTGTTTCTCCTAGTCATTCCAGAATAGAATGGCTTGACGGACCACAAGAATAATAGGCATCGATGAACACGAATGCACAACTATTCCTGACTATCAAGTGATAGACTAGGGTCGGAATACAACTGAGGAGGGTTAACTCAAGCAACGTATAATTTTCTGAGTTGTGGACGCATGGATTAGTATGTCGGGCAAAGCTCAAAATTTCTTCTGGATAACCCATGCAGAACAGTAGAACTGGCAGATTCACAATATAGAATGCAGAACTCATCAACAGCACTCTGGTTGTGATCTTTTGGTTCAAAAGAACTTCTGCCATAAGTAGTTCATGGCATCTGGAAGAAATAAATACCACGGACCTCGAGGACTATTGCAAAGGTTACTAATATCCTAAAGGTACGAGCAACACTACCAACACGAGGTAAGTAGAGTGAATCTTGGGTCAAGAACCCAAGAGTAGAATACCTACTACTAACTGGCATCACGAGATGCTTTCGAGAATGGCAGACAGAATCATCACACTAGGAACAAAAAGCATTGCTAGATTACTGGGTGATTCTCTAGGACACCTAGGGTCATAATAATAGCTCCAACATATATGTCGAGGCACCAGAGTACCTCAACTCACTGGCTAGTGTGCTTATTCTGACCAAAAGGACATCGGGAACGGAGGAAGGATTTGCAAATGCATCAGATTATTTAGAAACCTAGAATGACTCAGACAACATAACGGTTGTAAATGCTCAAAAAGATTTGAGACATCTTGCAAATTGGTGGCACAACCACTTATCAACACAATATCAAGGTTCCGAGACCAACTATGAACACACAGAAGTAGTAGAAACTGAATTGGGGCTTAAGTCCAAAAATCCTAGGCAACTACGGTTTAGTAACACATTATCCTGAGAGATAGAAGAGAAGCCTAGTTCTTAACCCCATAGAAAAGATAAGATGACTCAGATCAGAAGGTCATGAGGATAAGGAGTAAAAAGAGCCTTACGTTCCCATCCACAATGAATTCCCTTATATAACTAAAGCATTTCTAGACACGACTTCGACCAGCTTGGCTTGGTAAACCTACAGGAAGTCAGGCTCTGATACCAAAGCTGTCAGGACCCCGATTCCAAGTCACATCGATCTAGCGGGTAACACCTCATATCACTTTGCGGCCTCACGCACGGTATTCCCATGGGTGTCGCCTTACCATGGCCCGGGACCGTTTGCGCCTTTTGGCTCACGTATATGATAGTGTCGCTAGCATCCATATGACAGAGAACCCAGGCCGACATGACTAGTCGTGAACCCAAAGTGGCACTAACTTACGGGGACAGGCATACATGAATCAACATCGAGCATGTCGGTCAGCAGCGTGTGAATCCAGGCTATAGCAACTGGGCTAACAAGACTCCAGGAACCGGGGCTACAGCAAGCTAGCAGGATTCTGGATGTCACCGCGTGACATTTCCGTGAAGGGACAGACATAGGAACGAAGTGAATCACATGCCGGCCAGTCTAAGTGTTCTGGAGCAATAGTGCTGGGCTAGCAGGACTCCGGTGAACCGGGCTGTAGTGGACTACTATGGCTCATGGAAGCACAAGACTACATTTTCCCATAAGAGAGGCTACCAAGGATGAACAACTAGGTTGTCGGATCCCACACATACCAAGCATTTCAATCATACACACAATATGCTCGATATGTGTAAATACAACATGGCATCACAACATAACTCTACAACTCAAGTATTTATTCATTAGGCTTCGAAGAGCCAGATAATACAAACATGGGTCTCATGACCCAACATTCAGAGCATACAAGTCAAAGCACAAGCGGAAGCTTAACTTGTCTGAGTACAGACAACTACAAATGAAGAAGGCTGAGAAGCCTGACTATCTACAAGACCCTCCCAAAGGTACATGATCGTAGCTGAGGTAACGAGCTAAACGTCGAAGTCCACGTGGAACTACTAGCGAGACTGAAGTCTCTCTGCAAAACATAAATTAAGAAAACGTGAGTACAAATGTACCCAGCAAGACTTACATTAGAACTAACTACATATGCGTTGGTACCATCAAAGGGGTGGTGGAGTTTAACTGCAGTAAGCCATCTTTGACTCAGTGGCTATCCTGAACTACGACTGCTAATAACTCTTTGAGGTGGCGCACACGAGTCCACATATTCACCATATCAATACACCACTATGGACTCGCTGTCGTCTCCCTACGAGAATGCCATCCATAGCACTCACGCTTATCTTGCGCATTTTAGAGTATCCACTTTCACTTGTCTATGAACTATGCAATGGGTCCAAGTTTCCATATCCGAGGAATCCGGCTATTCGAATAGATAATGATAACCCTGCAGGGGTGTACTTCTTCACACATGCTCTCGCCACTTACCAACATGTACACATCGTGTATCTCGGCAACCTTCAAGCGGAAGCCTGGCGAGGGAGTCGGCCATGACCTGACTAACCAACAAGTCTCTAGTCCAGGTTTATCGCCTATTCGGGTTCCATCCACAAGGAGATCCGGCCGGGGTGTCGCTCACTGCCCCAAATGATGTGAGCAGGGTTCCCAAGCCCACCATCCGGGTGAAACTTGGTACACTGGGCCATTGTGCCTAGTCTGTCCCAAGCCCACCTGTACCGGGTGCCACCTGGTAGACTACTAACACTACCTACAAACACCAGAAACTAGTTGCAACTCCTGGACAGAGATCAGGTTGCTTAATAAGTCGAGAGAGCTTGGAGCGCCCGGAGCCCAATGTGTGGTAGTAACTGTTCATGGATAACAAACACATAACTCAGTTCCTGAGGACGGATGCAATGAGACAACCCACCATGTACTCCTACATGGCCTCTCACCGCTACCTTTACCAAATCGTGTTCACACACTTAGCTCTCAATGGTAGGACATGTTCACCACGTTCCAATTCATTCCCGATGAATTAGACCTGACTCAACTCTAAGCAGTAGCAGGCATGACAACAAGCATGAATGAGTAGGCACATCAGGGCTCAAACAATTCCTACTCATACTAGTGGGTTTCATCTATTTACTTTGGCAATGACAAGTCATGCAGAGGAAAGGGGTTCAACTACCGCAGCATGTAACAGTTGAATCGTTTTTGTCCTAATGTAGTAAAAGAGAGCAGGAGTGAGAGAGTGGGATTGTATCAGAATGAACAAGGGGGTTTTGCTTGCCTGGCAGTTCTGAAGATATTATAACTCGTCATCGGTGTCATCGAACTCATCGTCGAGATACGCCTACCGGGAGGGGACAAGCACCGGCAATAGTGAAGAACACGATCAATGCATATGCGACAATATGATGCATGATCATGACATGGAAATATGCTATGATTTGAGCTAATGCATCTAGTTATGATTTAAATGAAGTTGGTTTGAATACATGATTCAAATTCCAACTCCATATATGATTATTTAAATGCCCTTTATTTGTTTTTTCAAAAACAGAGGACAAACATTTCATTTGGAGTTACGGTTGATTTTCTGTGAATGTTAGAAGTTTTGGCTATTTTCTGAAATAAATAAATCATTTCTGATTTATTTAAAATCCCAGAAATGTTTGCTGCGTCAGCATGACGTTAGTGTGACATCATCAAGTCAACAGGGCGGGTCTAGGTCAAATCTGACCAGTGGGCCCAGTGTGTCAGTGTCTAACTAAACTAACCTAGCTTTAGTTAATACTAACCTAACTTAACTAGCCGGGCTGGGCCCGCTTGTCAGTGACCTGGGGGGTCATTAGCACTAACCTAAACGGGGTTAGGCCGGCGTTTAGCCGCCGGCTGTAGCAGACGCAGCCGGGCACTCAGGCACGGGCTGTGGTGCCCCGTTCGCAGCGTGGCTGGGGTCGTTCGAGAGCCCAGACCAGCGCGCATCGGGCGATGGCGCCAGTCGGGCCTGGGGTGGCTGGAGGCGACAGCGAGGGGCTCGGCCGCGGCGGCTGGAGCTTGGGTGAGGCGCTAGCGGTGCTGTGGTGTGCGTGCGGGCGAGCTGAAGCGCTAGTATGTGCGTGCGCAATGTAGCGAGGGCGATGGACATGCCGAGTGGACCAAATGGTCGCCGGGGGCGCGTCGGCGGCAAGCGCAGGCAGTGGTGCATGCGGGTGAGCTCGGTGCGGTGGCTACGGTGCATAGGGAAGATAACAGAGAGGGGGATGATGGGCAGAAGCTCACGACGATCTTCGTGGAGTGGACGGCGAGCTCGGGGAGGGCCTGAGGCACTCGGGGCGTCGAGGGGGATCTCCGGCGACAGCGGTCGGGGACGATCTCGGTG